>NC_031775.1:28761294-28787345 GCF_001522545.3 Parus major | reverse complement strand
GGACCTTGCGTTCCCGCGGGAGGCCGCTGGAAAGGGAAAAGGCCATAGGACCTTGCGTTCCCGCGGGAGGCCGCTGGAAAGGGAAAAGGCGGTGTTCCCCGGCCCCCGGGATGCGCTGCCGGCAGCGGGGCCCCGGCGCGGCGGCTCCGTGCCCGGGCGGAGCGTGCGGCAGCGGACCGGGCCCGGCCGCGCTTCCGGCGCCGCGGCTCCATGGACGCCAACCTGCGCTTCTGGAGGGCGGAGGGCCAGGTGGGCAGTGCGGGCCCCGGTGTGGGGACGGGCCGCGGTGTGGGGACGGGCCGCGCCTAGGCACGGTCCCAAATAACGCCTCGTCTCTCTCAAACGTGTCTCCCTCAGTCTTTCTTCCAGAGGTTTCTCCTCTGGTCGGACGCCTTGGATCCGCTGCTGCTCCTCAAGTCCACCGTGAGTACCGCGCGGGGAGGGTCGAGGTGAGCGAGGGGATTGTGGATTTGCCGGGCTGTGAAGCGGGATCACTGCAGGGCTGCTGAGGAGAGGAAATACACGAGGAATTTAGCAGCGAATGTAATGTTCTGGTGCCTGAAGGGGCTGCAAGAGAGCTGGGGAGATGCCGGGACAAGGGCACGGGGTGATAGGACAAGGGGGAATGGCTTTAAACTGACAGAGAGAAAGTTTAGATGATATAGCAGAAAGAAATTTGTCCCTGTGCGGGTGGACAGGCCCTGGCACAGGTGCCCAGAGCAGCTGGGGCTGCCCCTGGATCCCTGGCAGTGCCCAAGGCCGGGTTGGATGGGGTTTGGGAAGGTGTCCCTGCCCTGGCAGGGGTGGCACTGGGTGGGATTCAAGGTCCCTCCCAACCCGAAGCGTTCCACAATTCTCCAATAAACAGAAATACAGGTGTATGCACTTCTATATCTGATCACACAAACCAAGGGACATTTCTAGGCATAACCATCTCAGCAGCCCTGCTCAGACCATGGCTGCTGTGCCAGGAGTTGAATTATCCCAATAATTTAAAATGTAAAAGTTTCTACGATTGTGAATTCATTGTGTCTAGGTGTGTTCTTGCTTTCACTGCTCAGGTGAGGAACAGGTGCATCATTAGCTTTTAGGTTTGTATTTGCAGTGTTTTATAGCTGATATTTTGCACCCAGAATATTGAAATCTGAGGGGGTTTTGTTTGTTTTGTTTTTTTTTTTTCTCAAATACAGAATGAAATACAAAGAACCAGGTTATTAATACAAAACAATGAGAAGACCCTAAGTGAGCCCATACAGAATAATCAGGTATTTTGGACTGCAGTTAAAGTCTTAACATAAGTGTTTAGCCATATTTAATTGTTGTTTTATGTTTTAAAATACCTACTAGTTTTAACCTTTTAAAATTAACCTTCTGTTCTGCCTTAGTGTGTGCTTAGTGTGTTACACAGCCCATGGGATGTGAGTGCTTTATATTCAACAGGAGAGACATTTTAGAGGAAAATATAATTAAAGGGATGTAGAAATATATATACTTTGTATAAAAGGAAGTGATTAGAAAAAGACATAGAATAAATTTACAAAGAAGATTTTACCCAGCCTCTTAAGAAATTCAATTACTAACCTAATTTTCCAACTGTTGTAGACTAAACAAGCCTTCTTGCTAAGCCTGGTAAGTTTACAAAATATTTAGATTAATTTTTTTTCCCTTATTCAAGTATGGCAAAGATGTTCTAATTTGCTTTTTTTTTTTTTTTTTTTTTTTTAAGTCCAGCATACATCCTGATACAGACAAGATAATTCCTGTTTTGTTTAGACCTCCTGGTAGGTTCCCTTAAGTGAAATTTTGTGTGATTGAAGCATCAGGGGGAATAGCTCCTGGTAAATAGTTGCTGTGACACCACAGTGACACTCTCAATATAGAAAAGCAAGCAGACTCTTCTGTTAGTTGCATTGTTATATGTGTTAAAGATTTATTTACTTTTTCCTATGCTCCTGTTGAGGAATTTCTCTCTGGATAATCTCATGTAGATGGAAACACTGATTAGTCTCTGCTTCTTGTTGCTGCAGAATGAGTTCCCAAATCCCTCCACATTTAAGTGTCTGCTATGATTTAAGTATTTCCCTTGATGGCTGTGGCTGCTGGATGAATTTACTTTCTGGTGACAGATCAAGTGTGCTTAGGGTTTTCTTTAGGCAGCACAGATTGTTAATGAGATATAACCATACTGAGGCTATTTACTCATTATCTCCTGTGAACACTCATAATTGTGGCAGCTTTTGTTATACCTCTCTTTTTGAACAGAGAGCTGAACTTGTGTTCAGTTATTTGCTTTCCAAGCAGCCCTGGTGAGGGGAGCTCGTGAGGGCTCCTTTTGGCTGTGAAATCTGAGCAGGGATTGTGGCTTCTTAAGTGAGGAGTGAGAGATAAAGCTTAGGGTTGGAGTTAATGGTGATGCTGGGGTTTGTGGGCAGTGTTTTGCTTGGAGATGGAAGTAGACAGGAGAAGTTAGGGGAAATTTCTGCTCAAGACCATCCGTCTTCACTCACAGACGTTAATTTTACTGAAATAAAGTTTTCTTTCTTTTTAGCTTTCATGCCCATAACTCTTCCTTTGGTGAGTAATCATGACATATGCCAGTGTGCATCCAGCAAGTCTTCCATTTTCCATAGCCAGAGGCTGGAGGGAGGGAATAGAAGTTTTGGGGCTTTCTTGTAGCTTCAGCACAAGCTGTTTGAAAGATACCTGTTTTATGGGAAGTGCTGAGTAACCTGGAAATCAAGCCCTGAGAGAATCTTCCTGAAGTCCAAAGCTGTTAGTTACCCTTCTCCAGCAGCATTCCAAGAGATTGTTCCTGTGTGAAGGACAGCTTTCTGATGCAAGGTGAGATCACTCAGCAATGAGAGCAAGGCCTGGGTTTGGTCTGTTCAGCCTCAAAAATCTGGAACTGCAGTGGGAAGGAGCTGGAGCCTTACATTCTGTGCCTCAGATCCAGAATATGATTTTTTTCTTATGTAGATGGTGCATTTGCAAGTAGGAAATGGTGTTGTCAGTAAATTATCAAAGATATAGAAGTAAACTCCTGTTACTGTGCTCAGAAAATGGCACCATGTGGTTTCATAAAATTTGTAGCTGTAATTATGTGCATATTTATTTGTTTAGATTCTTTGGGTTTGGGTTTGGGCTTGGCCTATGAGTGCACATCCTGAGATATGTCATTCCATACAGACATTACAGCATGAGCTTACATGGCACTGCTAGAAAGTACAATGAAAGTCTTGATGGCTGTTAAATTCATTAATAGCAGAAATAAAATGAGTAGAAATACTTCTTTTTTATATTTGCAGTTTAATGCACTCTCATAGATATGATTAGAGTCAGTGTTTGCATTAATAATAAAGATGGTTGATCCACTAATGTTAAATGAATTACTGATCCTTCTCTGAGGCTTTGGAGATTCTCAGCCTTTCTCTTATTCACTATTTTGTATTCTTATCTTAATTGACTCTGTTTTTTGCAAGTGTTCTACATTTTGAGCTTGATACCTCAAGAAAGGTTGTGGTTTATTAGAACTGAAGTTCTTATTCACTGTCTGAATTTGAGAAGAAGATGGGAATTAACTCCTAAAATCTTTGGTTTTAGATCTAAGTTAGTATTCATATCCCCAGCAAAATCAATCTTTTTCGCAATCATTTCTTTAATTTTTTTGCTACTTTTGCTACCTTAGTTATTTTATTTGCATCTATTTAAGCTTCACAGGCACAAATGCATTTTTCTTTTGGGTAAGAAAGCATCTTTCTGTGATATTCTTGCACATAATGTTTTACCACTATCTGTCTGTGTTTTATACCTGTCTGTGTGCTTTCTATTGAATAGAAAAATGAGCATGTCACCTCTGTAACATGAGAATGTGGTAGCCTAGAACCAAGGCTGATGGCTCTGGGCACCAGCTGGAGCCTTTGACACTGCTGCCAGTGGTTCCCCAGCAGTTCTACTGGTGCTCCTGCACCAAAAACCTCTACACTCTTCAAACCTCATTTTCTTATGCATTTTTCCTCTTAGGTCATTGTTTCATCTGTTCAGAGCCAGGCAAAGCATTCTTTATTTTGGCAGGTAATTACCTCTTACTTTCTACTTTTACAGCTCACCTAGTCTCAATCCTGAATTCAATTTTTCTTACAATCTCTTGTTTCTGCAGTTTGTGTTTCACACATACACCACAGCATTCACTCTGGTAAATGGAAATGGCACCCCAAAGGCTGAAGTGAGTGTTGATTTTTATTTTTGTTATCATCTTAATTGTGCAAATGCCATTTTGAACTTGATTTGCAAGTGTTTTACAATATACTTATGCAGTTTGTTTTTTCTGCCCTTAGGAATACTCACTTCATCAAAAGCAGATCTTTCTTGGCATGTTAGCCATTTCCTATTCAGCCTGTGTTGGTGTAAGTATTTGTTCAGTGATTGCTTTCCTAACAAGATCTCCAGAGAAGGAGTAGGCACTGAGGTAACCACAGTGCCAGATATTCTTCAGGACTGTGCTCTGGTGCTCTACTCTAATGTCTTGCCACAGAACTGTTCAGAATACTTTCTGATTATCTGTCAGCCATTATTTTATGTGGCTTCCCCTGATGCTTCCTCTTGTGTCATTTTCTTTATTGTTTTGCAAGCTTAGCAAACAGGTGGTGAGAGAAACAGAGTGAGCCACTGGGGTGTTGTAGCTGGTTTTTGATGTGGTGCTGTGGAAGAGATCCAACTCCAAACAAGGGGTGAGATCTGCAAGTACTGGACAGTGTTTGCTCAGATCCCAGGAGCAGCAGTCGTGCAAATACTGCACTGGATGCAGGGAAATAAGTCTTCCAGAAGGGAGCTCACCCTCTGCTCTCTGCTGGAATAGGAATTTGTGGTTTTTGGAGTTTGCTGTATCAGAATGAGCTCATCATGACTCTCATCACAAGTGTAGATGTCTCTGTGATGCCTCTCCTTGCCCCCCACATGAAGTGATTTTCATAAGCTTCTGGCAGAAAAATGTGATAGTTTTTGCTTCTTTTAGAGGGTGTTTCACCTCTGCCCACTGCAGGGCAGAACAGCTGGCTAGGATTGCTCAGGGCTTACAGAAATCTGAGGAGGCAGCCCTGCCCGTGGGTCACTGTGGGAGTGCTTCCCTTTGTCTTTCAAAGGAATCTTAGAGGACCAGCTGGTGTCCTAGACCTTTATTCCTAAATGAAACTTCCTGCAAGTATATTATGGGAATATAGAATTGGGCTGAAACTGCAGAGAATCAGGAAAAATACAGAAGCAAACCAGATTTTCTGTTTTGGGGAAGAGATGGATGTGTGACAAAATGCAGTTGGATAAATTTCCAAGGAATATTAGTCAGAGGTAATTATTTTATTTTTTCTGTCTTTGTATTCTCCCTGCTGCTGTCCTCTATATAATAATGTTGAATGCTTTATTTATAATGTTTTAAAATCTTATCTAAAAGCGTGGTTACAAGCACCTTCTTTAACTAGAGTAGGCGTATATTTTGTTGGAACGTTAAACCAAGGCATTTGTTTATTTTCATAGATGTTAACTACTTACTAAGTCACAGATTTATTTTCCTAATGCTGCACATTTATTCAATGGAAGGTGTCTGTTTCCTCTCCATGCCTTAGGCTCTCCCTCTTGCCTTCATGAATCGTTATGTGCTGAAGAGCTCATTAATGCAACTTGTCGTCAGAAAACTGCTCCCTGCTCCTCTGTTTGGTGAGTAGAAACAAACTGCATCGTGCAGCTGGCCTGAGGGCCATTTGCCTGTCTGACTGCAGGGTTTTCTTGCTTTTGCACAGTTGTGGTCTCACTTTTTCTTCCCTGGCTGCCTTTGCTGGCCCCCTCCTTTCTGTGGGAGACAGCTCTCACTGCACAGTGTCCCCAACCTCACTGGATTCTTGCTGGGTTTAGTTTCAGAGCTGCAGAGCACTCTTGTGCCCTTTGTACACGTACCTGAAAGCATCAGGACAGATCAGGAGGGCAGTAACAGTGGCACTGCCATGAGCTGGTGTGGCACATCTGTGACACCAGAGTGTGACATCGCTCTGGGAGTGCAGAAAGTGAGATGTGTTCCAGCAGGGTGTTATTAATCTTGCAAGCAAAGTGTATACAAAGTTCATTACAGCAACAACTCTACTGCCATGGTGAAGTTTCACCAGGACAAGTTTAACTGGTTAATGTCATTAATTGTGTTTCTATTGCCATTACAGAAAATTTTTGCCTTTCTTAAGGGAAAATTGCTAAAATTAAAATGCATCATCTCCTCTGTTTCAAATTATGTGAGATGCCTACTCAGATCTTTCTGAGGTCTTACATTAGAGGTTTCTTGAAGCAGGTGTTAAATGTACTTCCATTTTCTTAAATGTAGAGGGAAGCCTGAGGGTAATCAATTAATGGTAGTCCAGCATTTGCAAAGTTTCCTCTGGTACACTGATGTCTTTATTGAATAGCCCTACCAAGAGCTATTAAAAAGAGAAATCTCTTATTTCAAGCAAGGTCAGTTTGACAGTCTATGGCCTTTCTTTCAATGCAGGCTGCAGCCTTTTCTGAAACTCTGTTCCTTTCAGGATTTTGTCTTCTGTGCTGGATTTTATGCTGAGCAGGACAAAGCCTAACCACAGCAGAAATCCCTCCACTTTCTCTTAAGACAAAGCACTCATGGTTTGAGCTGGATAGAAATGATTTTCAAAGCACTGGATCCATAATGACAAAGCACATTTTAGAACTGAAGCCTTGCAGTCTCTCTTAAGTTTCAAACAAAGATTCAGATCCCAAATAGATTTTCATGGGGCAGTGTCTTTTGAAGCTGTCAGGTTATTCAGTTGTGAACTACTGAACTGGAAATGTGAAATACACATCGTTATGAATGTTACTATTGAGGCAGTCCTTTTGGATCTATTAAAGCAAAATCCCCTTTAACCCTGCAGGTTTGACAAGTGCATTTACTGTGGCAGTGGTGAGAAGCCCAGAATTTGAGAATGGGATAGAAGTGATGGACAGGAATGGCAAGGTTATGGGAGTGTCTAAGAAGGCTGGTGAGAAGGTAGGTGAGGGGATAGAGAACTTTTTTGACTTGCCTTTCATTCCCTCCTAAGAACAGAATGTGATACTGAGAGTAGATAGGGATATCTTGAATAATGAATCCCACATCAGGTGCTGAATCTTTGGGCAGGCTTGGATTAGGTCTCTGGAACCAGGTTCCACAACTTTTGTGTCATCAAGGGTTGGCTGCCTCCCCAGACCAATATACTGAGGACCAGAGACACTGGCACAGACATCTCTGTTTTCTCTGGTCACCTCCAGAAGGAGATAAAACCCTTGGATCTTCTGATGAGACACTTTCTGTATTGTGGAAACAACTGCATGAGCATAAGGATTTGGGGACAGCTGGAGAGAGAACTTCAGATTTAACACAGGCTAGTTAGGATGCCCAGAAGGTATAACCAATTGTTTAAAATGCAGCACAACTTAGAAAAACAAGTCTTAGCAAAATTATGATCATGGCAAGAAAACTCATCAGTAGTTTCACCTTCCTTTTAAGGAATATAAGGAATTTCTCTGTCATAAGCAGAGTATTTGCCTCTTAATTTCAATTTAAGAAAGAATTCATCTAATAGGTGTTATCCCTTATTGCTTTAAACTCCAGAGTGAAAGACAAAAAAGCACTCAGGGAAGCAGGCAGTGCTTGAAGCTGCCCAGAGCACTTTTTTGACAACACTTGTTTTGCTGTCTCCCTGAAGGCTGTTATGGAGACTGCATTGTCCAGAGGAGTCTTGTTTGGGACAACGTTCTTCCTGCCAGAAGTGCTCATGTACTGTGTGCAGAGGTGAGAGGCACTGCAGGAGGCTGGGGGTGCCTGGTCAGTGGTACTCTGCTTTTCAGTCTGGCTGTTAGCATTTGCCAGGTTTTTCCTTGGGTTTGCAGTGTTGCTTGCCTTGGAGAAAGTGATGATGTGGGAAGTTGCTGTTGAGCTGCTTTGATTCTTTGAGATCCTTAAGTGAATCTGGTTATGTCTGAACCCATGCTCCAAGGGTTTGCAGGAATGAGGTTTTCCTCTCTGCTCCCATGCAGAAAACATGTTTGTGCTTTCCTGGCAGGCTGTTTTCCAGCACCTACCTCCATCCAGTTCCCTAACTTAAGATTTGAGTTTCAATGTCTATATCAAGGTTGTTCACAGCACTTAGATTAGGTTTGTATTTTTGAAGAGGTAATGTGAAACTTGAATTTGCAACTAAAGCCAGATCCCAACTTCCAGATAGTTTTCCACCTACTGTAAAACGTGTTCTTGCTTTTCAACATTTTAAATCCCTGTATCCTAGGAAGAATACACTGTATGCTTTATGAGGGGATTCTTAGCCTGCTCTGAGCTTTTGGTCATGATCTTTGTCATGTAAATAGTACAGATAGGGATCATCTCTGTCAGGTCGTTTGACATTGCCTAAATTGATTTCCTGTCAGTTTAAGGGACTCCTGTTACCAGAAGACAAATGCAGATGTAAAACAAAATTTTAAATCTATATGTCAAGTGATAAATTTTTGCACAAGGCAAAATAGGGCTGCCCATAGGAACTAAGTGTGTAAGGAAAGAGGGTAATGCAAGAAAAATCTTAATCAAGGAACTGAGCCACTTTAAAGCAGTACTTTCTTTTCTTTTGTCACTTTGATCTTGCTGCTTGTTTTCCTAATCTTGACAGTCTGGGCTTGGAAAATGCTGCAGGCAAGCACAAAACAAAGGGAAAGCACAGGAAGTTAAGAGTAAGAACATAGGAAATGAAGTAAGGAAACATCTTGAGGAGCCATAAGCCTAGATTATTACTAATTTCAGTATAATTTCAACCAGTAAAATAGTAGCTAATGCTCTTTGTGTTACTGTCAGGCTAATTTTCAATATACTGACTTACTTTTTTCAATGTCTTGGACAGAGCAAGATTCGTTAAAAATCCTCGTGCTTTGGGTTCAGTGAGGATGTTTGTGATTATGTCAGTCCTAGCAGGGATGCTGCCAGCCTCATTTAGTATGTTCCCACAGTGTGGGGAGG
Source organism: Parus major (assembly GCF_001522545.3). NCBI lineage: Eukaryota > Metazoa > Chordata > Aves > Passeriformes > Paridae > Parus > Parus major. The sequence continues at coordinate 28,778,317 of NC_031775.1, read as the reverse complement.
TAAGTCCTTTCAGAGAAATTGATTTAAGATTATTGTGACGTTAAATAAGCCTTTCAGAACTATGGCCAGCAGTCTGAAAGCCACATATAAAAAAATCAACAGGATTAATCTGGTACATCTGAAATGGGGCAGCAGAGAGGCTGCTTGTGAAGGCCCATGTACCAGGCAGAGGCTCACAGGACTTTTGAGGTCTGAGTTGCATGGTGTATTATTTATATTTACACTTCTCAGTGTAGATTTATCAGACTTTCACAACAGTCTGAAGCAAGCAAGGTCGGGAGAAGTATGTTGAAGATTTAAGCCAAGGCTCTTCCAGCACTGCATTCAGCCCTGCAGGAGAAAGGAAAGATGTAGATGAGAATTTTTTTCTTTTTTTTTCAAAGTCAGCATGAGCTCACTGGAGAGGTAAACCTGCTCACATGTGACGTCTCTTCACCCTGCCTTGCTGAACTGGGAAGTGTAATCTGTTCCCTGGGAGAGAATGGCTTCCTGGCAGGTTTTTAATGGAGGATGTAGCTCCTGAACCTTGGGCTTTGGAAAAGGACAAATGAGAGGGGAGCCTCTCTGCATTTGTTTCCTCTCTGTGAATATTCTTAGCAAATCACAGACTGGGCTCTTGCAGTTTTCAGTGGTTTCTTTTATTTGCCTAAACTTTCTGGCATTTTATTTTTTTATTTTTTTTTGTTGTTTTTTTTTTTAGATTTCTTAATCTCTTATGACAGCAAAGCAAACTGAACATAAAAGAGGGGACTTTTGAGGAATTATGTACTGAGATTAGGGATGGCTGATGCCCTTTGGGCTTCCCAATGGCTCAGCCCACAGCAGAAGTTCTCCTTTGTGTCACCCAAATATATTTACAGCAGGATTTGGTGATCTTAAAGGTCTTTCCACACCTAAATGATTCTGTGGTTCTATAGTGAACAAAGATAATGCCTCTATTTTCAAATAACAAGTATTTCTTCCCATATGTGTGCACATATAGAAAATGTTGGAGGAGCAAAAAAATCCAAAAAAACTCAAACAACAACAAAAAAATCCTCAAATCCCCAGATAAACAAAGAGCCTCAAGTCCCAGATGCTGAATGCAGTTCTTGAATTTGTGCAAAGTGCAATGAAGGATTTAACATCCATTTACCAGTCTGTGGTGGTGCTGATTCCCTTTTTTCCTACATTGCAGATAAAGCGAGCAGACCTTGAACCGGAAATTCTGTCATCTACAGAAGAAACAGAGTTCTTCTACAACAGGGGAATCTAGAGCCTGGCTTTTATATATAGATGTGTGCTGTGATCCAAGTGAATTCTGATTGCAGCACTGGCATTTGTGGCTGAATTGTGATTCTGTGGTGGCAAAGGTGCCAGATCCTGTGAATGATGGTGTGGCCTGTAAAGAGGCAGAACTTTGCAACGTGGCTTTGCCAGCCCAGCCTGGTGGCACCTGAAGCTGAAAAGTACTAGAAAAGCACTATAACACAGCCTTTGTCACAATCTGTGTTCTGTGCTTCCTCAGGTGATTGATTTCTTAATTAAACCACTGTTGAGTACATAGGTTTGTTCTGCTGCTGCAACTTTTGGTGTGCTTCTTTCCAGGAACCCAGCTGGTGAAGGCTTTGACATCAGTACTCCTGTGGGTAAAGTCCAGCTGGTTCTTATCAGAACACTTTGATGTTTTCAGTGATCTACCAATGCTCATTTTGAGGATGAGACGTGACTGAGGCAGCCCTTGAAGTTATATTGGACAAAGCAACCCTGATGGCAATGGAATATTGGTTTAATTTAGGTGTCTAAAAAGTGTTCAGGAAATGGGTGTCAGACTTGATTACCAATTAGTTCCTGGCTTTCTAAACATCCTTGAAGTAGTTTTGAGGCCTGATGGCCCTTGAGCTTTAGAAGTTTTTTTACACTGAAATCATGAGGAGATCCCGTGTCTTTCTGACCTTGTGGGGGACAACAAGGAATTCCATTTTTGAAGGTTGGCTGTGGTTATCCAAAGAAAAAAAGAAAGCTCTTTTGATACGTAGCATTATTTTGGTGTGTTGATCAGTGAGGTGATACATTTTGCTGATCCTGTGAAATTATTCAGGGACCTTCAGCTGTCTGGGAAGGGCTGCAGAAAGAGCTTGTAGGACACCCTGTGATTGTGACAACATCTTCAGTGATTTTTAAGCCACCTCTCCTACAGCCCCTGCCTGTGGTTATGCGAGGTGCTGCTAAGGCTATGTGACAAGGATGGAAATGCACTAAATAATGGAAAATTATTTATGTGAAAGTGATTAGCACAAGTGCAGCCTCCAAAGTGTGCCATAATTTAACTTCCTTAGGGCACATCACACAGTTCACTGCTCTGTTGTTGCTGGAGGATTGGATTTCTTTTCACAGTGTGAGGAAAAAAATGGTTGCCCAATCCAATCTATCCTACAGGAAGAGAGCAGCATAGAGCAAAGTAAGGAAAAATAGCAGTCCTGGGCTCTTGCAAGAAGAGATCCCTGCTGTGCTTTTGGCACTGAACAAAAGCAGGAAGTTGGGGATTGAATTTAATTTCTTTGAGTTCTGCCTTTTTTGAGCCTTCCTCTAACAACTTACTGGAGGGAAAGGTCAGGCAAGGGAAGAGGAGAAAGGAGCAGCAGCACATCCTAAGGACCTGGAACTGGAGGGGAACATGCTGTAAAGCTGTTCCAGGAAGACCATATGGATACTGTCTGTAATTGGCAGAGTTTGCAGTACTCCACTGGAGAACTGTAGTGAATTTTTATAGGTAAAGGATTGTTTACACCTATTGAACTCTGCAGGCTCACTCAGCCTCTGTGGGTGATGTTCTTCAGAACATGGTCATTGGGGTCAAGAAGATAATTGTGTTGTGTCAGACCAAAAGGTCTGCTGAGCCAAATGTCATCTACTCATGGTGGGAGGTTAGAACTAGATGATCTTTAGGGTCACTTCCAACCCAAACCATTCCATTATTCTACCACAGGGTCAGGTGGAATAGGCTTAAGCCTCAGCCTGCCTCTCTGGGTGAAGTATTTGTCTTCTTCCAAGCCTTTAATAGCAGAGGCACAGATAAATATCCTGAATGAAATTAGCTAAACTTGTTTCTCTGTTCCTATTTCAGTCACATACCAAGGGCAAATCCAGAAGGGGTCTGATTCCACTCTCCATAAACAATAACTGGCACTACAGTGAAGACCTGCACCTCTCCCCACTCCTTTTTTAAACATAATTTAAGAATGGCTAAAGTAAAAGCTAGTTACATGAACCACAATGGGAACAAGTGAAAAAAACCCCAAACCTAAGAGTAGAGCAAAGCCAGCAAATAGAAGAGAATATATTGGTGAACTTTGGATTGTCATGGTAACTAGACAAGCTATAAATTCACTGGCAGCACACTTGGATGTTTTAAGCAAATTGATGTCATTACAACTCCATGAGTAAGGCTTCTGGAATAGGTCTGGTAATAGTTTCTGTTTTTACAGCTGCCCCTTCTCAAACTCCACCAGCTCCTTACTGAGTTCTTGAGTTGAAATTTGCCATATTAAACTCAGTTCCTTCAGGATTATCAGATACCCATTTCCCCAATGTTTCTATTGCCCTAACCAGAATTCTCCAGAAGAGGAGGGCAGGTGCCTGCCATTTATCAGCCTGGTCGATTCAGCTGTTTCCCAAATCAGGGCAGGGAAAATACATTGCTAAAAGGGCTGTGGCATCCTCAGCCTTGAACCAGTCCTTGAGATGAGAACTGCCAGGACCAGACACCTGGTAGTCCAGAGGTACAAGTCAGGCAATAAGACTGGGACAAGCAGCAAAGCCTCACGTTTGTGGGACCTGGGAAGAGGAAGCCTTGCCCTTTGTAATGTGGGATAGATTAACCACATACCAGCCCAAGGCAGGTCTGTCTCCTGCCTCAGCTGGCTCTTGTATTAAGTGACAGTGCATTAGTGGTGGAACCAGTTTAAGTTGTGGTGAATGACAACAGATGGAAGCTTTCAGCTTCAAGGAAAACAGAAGTCTTAATACAGCACAAGATGCTGTGCCTCACCCACTCAGCTTCTCATCTTGAAATGTAGGAAAATCCAGTGAGGCTTTCAGGCTCCTTTCATGTAGCTTAAAAAACAGTCAGCCACTCCCATGTTAAGAAATACTGAGATCAAAGCCTTTCTCAGCTGGAGCTGCTTCCTTGCTTTACCCCCAGGCCTGTAACACAGCCATGCTGCTTTTCCCTTTTCCCCTCATGCTGGGGGTGGAGGAAGGAAGGATGAAGGCAGGGAGGGAGTCCTGCACTGCAGCTCCTTCCCTGTCAGACAGCAAACACCACGTGCTGCAGTGTCACTCAGGAAGGAGCTGTTCCCCAGGCTTTGGAGTGTCCTCCCATCCCACATCACTCAGCAGCTCCAAGGAATGACTTCACCTGCCCAGAGATGCTCTGACTCAAACTCCAGGAGCCAGCTGCCTGGGGAAGGCTGTAAGGCACGATGAGGCAGCTGGGAACTCCCTCCACTGAGCTTTATGGCTTGTTTTTTATCGAGGAATGGAGCTGCTTCAACTGACATCTCACACACCACAATTAACAAACCCCCAGCAGCCATTTCAGGAGCAGTCAGAGCCTAAATGCAGAAGCAGCCAGGACGTTTAAGAAGGATTCTGTCTCATGTCCCGTGTCAAGTTTTACAAGTTTTCAGGTTACAAAGCATTACACTGCTCTCCACTGAACATTTCCCCCTTCACACATTTGCCTGCAGGGGAAACAGGGCAGGGCAGCTCATACCAGGAACTAAAACCCCAGGGATGAAAGCAGTGAAGTAAGTAACCCAATTTACTCAGCAAAATCTCAACTGCAGGGACTGAGTGTTAATCCTGCTCCCCTTTGCAAGCCTCTGCCCTGTTCACTCTTTAACTTCCAATTTCTGCAGACATAATGGAGATGATATGGCACAGGAGCCACTCACCATTTTGTATTTCTCCAAGAACACAAAGGTAGTAAGGTGAAAAGGTATGAATAAAAATTCCATTTTAAACGGCATTTGCTTCTAGGAGGAAGAAAGGATGTCATCTGACTGCAGAAGAGCAACTGCACCCAGAGTCTACCTGTGTGCCTCCTGGGGAAAGGGAAGTGAGAAAGAAGTAGAAATATTTTCCTGTCCAGACCTTGCATTTTTTTCTATTTTATTTTAAACATTTTTGAAAGGAAACAGTGTCAAAAGTCATTAAGAAAATGCAAGAACATTAAGACAATCCTTTGAACACACTGAAACTGAGGGGGGCCAATAAATCTTGTACAGTGCTGACAAAAATCAGCAATGGCAGAAGCGTTTGAACATTTCCAACCTAAAGACCAAACCATAGCTCAATCCCAGTATTGCAAAATTAAGAGCTAAGGCCTGTGGCTCTATGGCCACACCTATTCAAGAATAAATTTACATAAATTAAAGGGTAGACTGTTCAGGAATTTTTTAATAGGCATAAGCATGCTATGAGTCCAGTTCCTTAAGTGCAAAATTGTATTTCATCTGTGTTGCACAAACGTCAGGAGATCTAATACAACACTGAAATTTTCAACTGAAACATTTCCAGAACAGAAATCAAAGCAGGCATTCGAGGTTTAGTTTGCAGCTGAGCTCCTCTGCTTTGTGTGGTTGTCTCTAGATATGCTTTAAGGCAGTTTGTTAATAAGAAACGATGGGAATTTCTTCTCAGTTACACTCTGGTGTTAAGACAAGCTGGCTGAAGCAGATTCAGGTTTTCCTTGGTGAAAGAATTCCATTTCAGTGGACTTTAAAGTAGGTCCTGGATAGAATTTTCAGCACAGTTTTGCAGCTCTTCTAATCCGACTGTTTTATAGGTCCCAAAATAGAAGCAGCAATATTAAAGAACCATTAACAAAAACAATTAATGGGCAAATGGGGAAAAAAGCTGTGGAGCACTTACAGGGAAACAAAGGCAGTTGCAATATTTTTCTCAGAAGTTAAAAAAAAAATTACATGCTACTGTGTTCAGACTTCAGACTAAGTTTAAAGCAGAATTTTAAACCCCTGAAAATAGGGGATTGTTCTGAAGCACTTTCATTTCCTGACTGTAATAACCACCCAATGTATACACAGATGCCACATTCCTTAATCACATTCTAAAACAGATTCCCTTAAGGTATCATACATAGCAAAAGGACAACTCTTTTTCCAACCAATATTGCTTGCACATAGTTATTGATAAGCTCTACCAGTTTCAGAATAGCAAACATCCAATTATTTAACAATATAAATATTGGTTACTAAAGTTTTAATCATAAGTATAAAATCTCTATGTAAAACCACATGCTACAACATATCTGTACAAAGGCCAGGAAAAAGGCTATTTTTTCTTTTAACAAAGTGCTACTGCAGAATTGACTGATTTGTTGTGGACTTTTCTGAACAAATACAGATTGTTTGGCTCAGAGCATTTCCTTACAGACTCTAAATTCTTCTCAAAAGATTGTAAAGCAGTTAGTTTCAGGCTGCTGAGTAAAAAAAAAAAAACAACAAAAAAACCCCAAACCCCCCCCCCCCCCCCCCCCCAAAAAAAAAATCAAAACCACTCTTTGAGTTATGGCTGTGCAACCACACAAGCAGGTAAATTTTAATTTTCTCTAAACTCTTTCTCAGTTTTCACTATGACTTCAGAAGTTCCCACCTAGATTTAATTTACACAGAGCACCATCAGCCAGTACTTGTGTTACAGCTCCAGCCCTTCACAAAGCTGCTGCTCTAGCTGTGGCAGCTGGCCATTTGAGCATTCCTGGTGCATAAGGCTTTGACTCATCTTTCTCTCACGTGGATCAGGAATGAATGGCCAGGTCTCTTCTCAGCTGAGAGCCCCAACAACTGAAATGACTCCAGCTGTAAGGCAGCACTTGTCCACGAACCCCCTAGGAAGCCCCACTTCAAGCACAGTAATCCTGTGTCTTATCCCTCCATCAGAGGCATGGGATGGAGTGAAAGGGGGGAAACCTCTAAGGCAAGAGTCCAAAAGAGGTGCTCAACTCACACCTGAGCTTCAAAATATCCCTTCCTTTTCATACTAAGGCTACCACATCAGATTTTCTCAGACATCCTTTATTCACACCTAGACACTTTCAAGTAGAAAGAGAGAACTTGTCCATTTATTTGGGATTTCCAGGTATCAGGCAGTCCAGAGCAAGAGCAGCATCTGACAGGCTGACATCCCTGGAAGCCCAGCAGGAGCACTCAGAGCAGCTGCATGTTCAGGGTGTCCCTGTGCAGAGATCAGCACAACCCAGCTGTGCTGGGTTCACAGCAGCCGTGTTCCAGACCCCAGGCAGACAAGTCAGAGCTGTCCAGCCTCTGAGATGTGCAGGACAAACAGCCACTACACTGATATCTGCCACAGCCTGGACACACTGGCCTGTGCTACCTGTACATCCATTCACTTTGTGGTGTGAAATACAGGAGCCATAGGTACACTTTTAATAGTTGGGGGGAGATAATAACACCAGGAATGTTCCCAAATATGTCTCCATATGTTCCCAGTCAAGCTCCAATATTCTGCATTACATCATGGTAACTAGGACATTGACTCACACCTTTAGTTTTTCACATAAAATACCAGGTATACCTATCTGGGTGGCAGAGACAACTTTTTCAGAATTGGTCCATAACACTGCAGTGCATCAAAATCAGATTTTGAGCATTTGTTCAGCAGCTGCTAAATGAAAAAGGAAGTTTTCTGTGGCTGGTGGAAATCGCTTTTGTTTCAGGGCCTCGGCATTAAGGGTTGGTTTTTCATTGCCATCAGAAACTTCAGTAAGTGAGGCTAAAGTAGCCAAGATTTCTTTTGTCTTCAGAGAAATGTCCTTAAGGAACAGAAAAACAAACAACCATGAATATAGTATTATGTATTAAAAGGTTTTCATATACACTTAAAATAAAAAACAATCAATACAGAACAAAAAAAGGAAATAATGATAAATAGCTCATTTAAAATAAAAACCCCATTTATTTTAAGGTAACCTTGTAATAGTTCTTCAGCCTGCTCTCATGTCATATTGGATAAAGAATGCCTCTCCTGACCCTACTGAGTTCTGTGACTAAGTCACTCAGTTGTGAAATGTCTAGTATTAGATGGGGGAGGGAGTGATAAAATGCCATCATCATAAAAATCAGGTTTTATAGCTAAGAAGCCATATTCAGCAGGACCTTTTCAAAGTATTGGTAATACTAATGACAAAGCATTGAGGAAAATCCATGCTTTGTGGAATAAAACTGGGAAATCAATCTTACAATCAATAGAAATTCTGAACTTTCTTCAGCAATGTAGTTACTCAAGAGATAATATAAATCAAGTAAGTTATCCTTAAAAACCTGCATGATGAATAAAAATGCTCATTTTTAAAAAGGCAGAAGGTAGAAGAGACTGATTCTCAGTGACACTCCTCCTCCTACTCCCTCCTTCTGCCAAGATTTAGCAATAGGAGTTAATTAGATTTAAAAATAAAATATTAACCTTAATGACTTGGCTGTCTGATTTATCTGGATCTTCTGCAGATTGAACAATTAGTTGTCCAATTTCTTTGTGAAGTTTTCCCATTGTCATTGCCTCTGTGTAAGAAAAAAAACAAAACCACACATAAAATCACGTTTTTGTAACACCTAGAAATGCATATGAATAACACACCAAACTGAGGAATCTTTTCATGACTGCCATTTGAAATCTGTTGGTAAAGGCAATAATCTTGTATCAACAGCCAGTACCTCTGAAGTGGCCCAAAACAGTGATAAGGAGCAGCAAGATGATAAGCAACACACAAGGACTTCTTTCAAATAATGCCCAGTCGTCAAGTATTTAGTGATACATTTTTCTAAAAATTCATGTAATACCTCTCCATTCAGCTGGAAGTCTTTTCCATGTCTAATATGGATGTTATGAAATCTCAGTTGTGCATTTGTTGGAAAACAAAGCACAGCTTTCCAAATTCCAACTTTAACCAGTCTTCCAGGGTGGCAATAAAATGAAGACCGAGATTTACATACTGACTTTTCAAAATCTGGATGGAAGAAGGATCAAGATTGTTTGACCTACAGCAAGGTTGAGCAATTACTGTCAACTCTGGAATAAACTGCCTCTAAATCCAAAATATAAACAGCAACCAACCTTTTACTACAGGTGAAACTGTAATTTCACTGTCTGCCAAATTCACATACACGTCATAGAGGTCTGATCTACTGCTCACTTCAGAGTCTGTAAATCCAGCGATGTAACCTAGAGCACGGAATTGAGCAAGATTAGGTTCTTCATAAATAAAATCAAAAATCACAGTCCTAAAGTCTGTTCTAAGAGTATTTGACACAATATCCACTAGACACAGGAGGTTGTTCTCAATATAATCATTCAACAAGTGTTCAGCAGATGTGTCATTTCCAAGGAGCTTAAAAATTGACTTCTAAAACTGCCTTAAGCATGGATTAACTGCTAACACTACAGCAATATCACCAAGTTACCAATCTGAAATTTTAAAACTCTTTACCTTCCTAGTAAAATTACTCACTTGCAACTTTCTCATTACAGAAATCTCCACTCTGGGGCCTCTTGTCACAAAGTCAGTATTAGACTGGAACAGAGGAATAAACCCAGCAGATTTTCTTATTTATAGCATGTCAGGTGAGCAAACTTGGAGCAGTTTTTCTCTGTGGAAGATGCTTAGTGAGCTGTAGAAATGTTGAAGGTGAGTAGTCTTCCTGCTCATATTCTACATAAAGAAGCCTCTTAATGGCCACATGATGTGTCACAGTAACCTCTGCATAAAGCAAGGGCCTGGATTATGCATTAAGCACTATGCACACACAGCACTGTGTCACACAGACCAAACTCCAACAGGTGAAGTTTACCTGTGCTTAGGAGCCTAAGATTTCACTGACATCAAAATAGAAGTCTGGAACTTCAAAGTTAGGAATTATAAAAAAACATTCCATTACTAGTGATGTGTAGAAGCTGGGAAAAGTAGCTTATCTAAATGAGCTGCTTCTCTAAAACAGGAAGACTTTCAATCCCTCTAATCAAAGCATCAAAAAAGTCTCAAGGCTGCTTTGCATCTGTGATTAGAGACAGACTGATGTGGATCCACCCAAAGCCACCAGATTAACTAATTATACTTGTTTAGTTGGTTTGCCCTTTCCAGAGGAAATGATGTTTAACTTTGATCAGTAGCATTAATAGCAAAATAACCCTTTTTTCCCTCCAAAGTTCCCTGGTGCAGAACTTTGCAGCAACAGAAGCTGAAATTGAATTTTCCTGGTATTTTTGATTAATATATTACCACTACCTGTACAAGCTTTTAAGGCTTCCAGTTCCTCCTCATTTAGATGCACATATGAATGAAGAATTGACCAGTCTTGTCGATGCCACACTAAAGCAGGCAAAGTCCTGGGGAGATTATGGTGCAACTTGAGACACAGTGGATTTTTACTTACACTTACTAAAGCTACACAGTAAAAATTGCATGCCATGAAAAAGAACAATTATCACTAGGTCTCATTTGAGGGGGTATATGTGTAAATATATATATGTTATATATATTTATGTATATGAACTGGAGAGATTTCTGCTATCAGTGCAAGCAGAGTTTATCACTCATTCCACCATTAAATTTTTATGAGTTGAGCCAACATACAGCTAAACCTTAAGAAGGGTTCAGCAGAATTTCTATAAACAGGTTTAAGATAGATTTTTTTTTTTCCCTTAAAATACGGGCTTTTTTCTCAATGAAGGTTCCAAATTTGGTGGACTTCTGGGGGTGGGTGGGAAAGAAGGAATTGATAAAGTACCTGGTAAATTCCTGGATAGCTTCTATTCTAGGATGATACACTACAATTCTCTTCTTTAACATCAGCGCAGTATATAAAATAACTGTTTCCATTCCAAACTGAGACACTATATCTAGAAAAGAAGGGAAATTATTTTCTAGAAGATACATATGCTGATATCATATTTTTGAAGAATCTTAATAACAACAGCACAGGTAACAGTGTCAGCGCAGCTTACTTGAAGCATACATGAAAACAAGATTGTATTTTAGGCTGTAAGCAAGAAATCAGAATAGAGACTCTGGCAGAGATTAACCTTTGATGGAGCCAGCAAGGTAAGCCTTCCGAGCATCAAAGTCCTTGCTGAGGAAGGATCCATTCTCCTCACTTTGGCAGATGCCCTTTGTAAGGACTGCAATGTAACTCTCCATCATTTTAACTGGACTTCCATGCTTCAAGTAGATTCTGTGTGAAAAGGAGAGAATCTGGTATTTTAACTGCATCAGTGCACCAATATATATATATGAAAAATTAAAAATCAGTATCCCAAATAGCAATATTGCTGGCAATAATTCTTATTCTGGACATTTGGCTGAGGTTTTAAATACTAAACTAGAAATCTTCGAACACGCACACGAACATGTCTGTCTTAGAATTTAAAATAACCCTATTTTTATTTCAGCTTTCTGTTTTATGAATGAAGCAACACAGACTAAGATAGAAACACACCCCAAAGGTGTAGGCAGGTGTCCAGACAAAGGATTCTTTGCAGACTTGGAAGGTGTCTGCTTAATGAAAAAGCAACTACCACAGTAACTCCTGTTATTACATGCACACTATGACTACATAGCTTTTAATCTTTTATCCAGGTATCTTTTGCCATTCTTCTGTACTCTTTGCTAAATGATGAAAGAAAAAATATAAACATGTCCTTGATACTCATTAAAACCCCAAAACTACACAGAAGAAGCCTGCAGAGAACCCATGCACTGTCAGCTGTCTTCCAGGAAGCAGAGAGACACTGTAACCTATTTTACAGGTTAAGATATTTCAGGAATAGCTGAAAGCTACTGAAGCTGTCAACTACACATTTTCCATGTCAGCTATAGCACAAAGATACATCACATTTGAAACTCAATTATTATCGTGCTTAGAAGAATCCATTCTAGATTTGAAAGGAAGTATTAGCTGGTAAATCAGCAGAAATGTGATCCACAGTGAATCTGAGTATTTCATCTATCATATCTCAGTCTTTCAGTGCCCTGCAGAATTGGTAAGCCTGAAGACATTCCCAAGTCTGCATTATATATAATAAGTCCCAAGAGCACAATAACCTCAGAATTGCATCTAATTAGCTGCAAAATCTCAGGGAATACTCTTGGTATCAGGAACTGGGACTGAACTAACTCAGAAACTGAAGGAAAAGCAAAATAAGAAGCAAAGAGAGAGCGTGAGAATGGGGACATGAACGGAAGTGAGTAAACAAGACAAGGAAATGAGGTTTTCTGGTTGGAAGAGGGCTCTCACTTCCCTATAGGAAAAGCAAAACCATCCCTGGGTGCTGTGCTTAGCTCAGAGGAGCTGCAAGCAGCATTTACAAAAGATGTTGTGCAGGGATGCAAGTCATTCACCATACACATCTTTGAGTCAGTCTTTGAGTCCAGCACTGACATCTTCCCAAACATTTACACTTTTTAAAAATACATTCTCAGAGAAAATGAGTGTGAGGGTGGTGGTGGTATGTGTCTGGTGAAGACACACATTAAAACTCAATGAACATCTGACACTCACCCAACACTTGCTGTATACAACAAGCTCAAATCAAGGATTTTTATCATCAGATTTCATTTGTAGGACTGAGTTTCCAGCAATTTGTTTGAACAAATGCAACACAATGAATTCAACCTTTTGCTTTGGCAAGATCTAAGCATGCACACAGCAGTACCTCAGGCCAGCTTTTATACACACCTACAGAGGATCCTGGTGAAGGCTGCATACTTCTCTGGGTTGAAGTCTTGGGCAGTCAGCACAATGGAGAAGTGGGTCACCTGCACATGACACAGGCACAGAAACACACAGAGCTCAGATAACGACCCCACACAGTGTCACTTTATTTAAAGGATTCAAGTTCCTAACTGCAGGAATGGCCTGGACAGAGGATTTGTGATGTGACTCAGCTCTACTACAGACTATCTTTTGCTCAACCTACAAACAAGAGTTGCTCTTCTCTAATCTCATGAAGTTATTAAAAAACAGAAAGACATTTTTCTTCCCAACAGCAGGGAGGAAACTTCCAGAATTTGCTGCCAAAGGAGGCTGCGGAAGCAGACAGCATCGACATATTTAGAAAGAGACTGGAAAAAATACACAGATAACTGGCCCACAAACAGAACTACTCTAACTTCCTCAATCAAATGATTGTGTGCTGGGACAGTACAAGACTGAAAGTCTGCAGACAAAAACCAGGCTCATGTGTCCTCCTGAAAGAGCATCTCCCACTGCAACTATTGAAGACAGCACTGTGACATTTAATTTTATTTTACTTCATAGGAAATATAAACTTGGACTGAGAAAAGGCAAGCAACATTCTGCTGTGGGCATACAAAATTACCACATTATCTTCCTACTTAACAACATAGCATGAAACATGAAAACTGAACAGACTTAACCGACAGTTTAATGATTTCATAACAGGAAAAAGATAGAAGATACAACTGTATTTGCTGTCTTCCAGTAATCAACTCAGTGGAAAAGGAAGTTCCTACATAACTATCATTTGGGGAAAAAAGGCAGCAGGTTCTATAGGAACAAGATTCTGAACACTATGAAACAAACTTTGTAGAGAGAAAAAAATGCTGAACTTGAAATGCAAATTAACTACAAACAGCAGCATGAAATAGCATTTGTATGTAAACACAAAGAACTGGGTAATGATATCTCAATCATTCTGCAATTCCATGTCTTGGTGACAAACGAAACATAGACCAGCTGGACACCAGGACAGAGCTGTATCTGAGCACACAACACCTTGAATCCCTTCTCCTCCTCACATTTCTCTCCATGGGAAAAGACTGCTGTAACCCAGAGAGGAAGCTCTGCAGAAGCCCTCCCTGCATTCTACTGAGACCCTGCCAGGTCATACCTTTTTCAAAGCTGGAGAATCTTGAACTTCTACCGTTGTGATGTAGAACCAAGACCTTTTATACTGGCCAAACACAAACGTATGGAGCAATTTGTTTTCATCTGTAAGGCAGCACTTTCGAAGCAACAGAGTCCTCAGTTCAGCTGTTACGGACGGATAACACCAAACCCACAAAGCATCTCCGTTGGTGTCTTTTTCTATGGTGGAAAGATGTTCACTGTGAGAATGCCAAACAGCAGTAAGGAAGTAAATTGATGGGTTAATCAGGTTTGTTTCCTGGAATCAGATTAAAATTCCACCTTACACTAACCCTAGACATCCAGTTCTGCCACTGCAGTTTAAGTCTTAAGGCAGGAATTCTGATACGAATTTTATTTTTAAAATATTAATACATCTCCATTCTTGACCTGCTTCACGAGGTCAAAGAAGCACCAAGTTTGAATGCACATTCAACACGAGCACGGTATTGAGGAACAAGCACCCGGACCAGCTTATTTATGATTTTCCCTAGTTCTGATTTCGCAACACAAACCTCGGAAGCCGCGAATTTCAGACACTTCGGCCGAGTTGTGCACGGCTTAGCTCTGCAACAGGCAGAGCCGGCACCCCCGGCACCGCCCGGGCCCGCGGCCTCAGCGCGCCGGGCCCCGGTACCGCCCCGGGCCCCGGTACCGCCCCGGCCCGGTCCGGCTCCCCCGGCCCTCACCGATCAGCCCCACGGCCCGTAGCAGCTGCGCCTCCGGCTCTGCCATCTTCGCTCCGCCGCCTTCCGCCCGCCCGGCCCCGCTCCGCCCGCCGGGGCCCGCCCGGCCCTCACGGCGCCGCTCCGCCCGGCCGGCCGGGCCCGGGCCCGCCCCCCCGCCATTTACTGAGAGCTCCCGGCGCCTTCTTCCTCCGGGACCCGCCCGCCAGTTCTCCGGCGGCAACGCGAAAAACGGAGAAAACGCTGTGGGAAAAACGTGTCTTTTCTGTTGTCTGCGTCACAGAATGACAGCACAGTTCAGGCTGGAAGGACCATGGAGCTCAGCCGGTGCTCAAGCAGGTCCCCAGAGCATGGTACTCAGGAGCGTGTCCAGACGGCTTTTGGACATCTCCAGTGAGGGAGACTGCAGACACTCCGTGGGCAGTGTCCCAGTGAGTGATTACTGCAAAATATAGTTCTTCCTCGTATACAGGTGGAATTCCATGTGTGTGCCTGTTGCCTCCTGTCCTATTGCTGGACACCACCGAGCAGAGCCTGTTCCATCCTCTGACACCTCCCTTCAGATAGTGACAGACATGGATGAGATCCCTGCTCAGTTCAGTTCCTCTCCAGGCTGAACAGGCCCAGCTCTCTCAGCCTTTCCCCAAAACTGAGGAGCTCCAGTGCCGCCATCATCTCTGCAGCCCTCTGTAAGTCACGGGGCAGAGTTCATGTGAAATGTTACACAAAAGAAGGGTGGCCCTGCTGGCAACCACCTCCTGAAGTCGGGGCCAGGAGCTGTACCCTGAGTAACCCAAAACACAGACATCCCTGTGTTTCTACACAGCCTGGATAAAGCCTGGCTTGTGCCCAAGTGGGGACTGGGTGGTGTGAGGAAGTCATGGAAGAACAGCTATTCCTGAGTAACTCCATGCATCAGCAAGTTTATTGAGAATGTAAGGATCTCATTTGCAAGTTTGGATGAACAGTGGCACCTGAACGTTGGAGTCCATGATCTTAAGGGTCTTTTCCAACCTAAATGATTCTAGGAATACCATGACACTGTTTAGATGAAGAAACTTCTGATTAGAAGAAACTTCTGAAATAACTGGGATTAACTAGAGGAGCATCAGAAGCTGCTAAAAAAACATGTGAAGTTGTGAGAGAACTGGCTAGGGAACACCCTAAGGGGCAGCCTGCCATATGATTGTCATCAAGTCATGAAGCATACACATTAAATATACTCAACTACCACATAGGAAGAGACGTGACAAGACAGATAAAAGCTGCTCCTGATACAAAATCGTCTTGATCCCAGCCCGGAGGGCTTTCAGGAACTGCAGAGATCCAAAACCATGGAGCGGGCTGTGCAATAGCAAATCCAGCAATAATTACCAGGCAGGGCAGCTGCAGTCCCCATGAGTGGCTGTCACCACTGGCTCCGGTGACATGGGCACAGCTGCCACCCAGACCTCAGGTAGCCACCCGATGGACATCAAATTTGATTGATTTATTTATAACAAAATTAATTTTATGAACACAAGAAAAGCACTTGACCAGTACTATAAATACCTTAGTCATGACTCTCCTTAAAGCAGACCATACTAAAATACAGGTTTGTCATGGTTTAGGAATAGAATTCCCCAATTTAATGCTTCCACTGAAACACCCCAGATTATGCACCACTCGCTCACGTCCCTCCCAACGTCCCCCTGCGACAGGATGGAAAATTGGAGGTACAAAAAGGTAAAGATCACGGGTTGGGCTAAAGACGATTTACTAGAAGCATCAATGGAAAAGGAACGAACAGTAAGAACAATGCTAATAAGAGAATCTGCGAGACAGGCGCAGGACTCACGGGGCCCAGCACCACCCGACGGCGTCCCCCGTGCCCTCAGTACCGTTTATGGCTGCCGACAAAGGGCTTCATGGAGCTCGCCCCGCGATCCCCTCCCGATCCCGATCCTCCTCACGGTCCCGATCTCCCCCCGTCCCCATCTCACGATCCCTTCAGGGTCCCGGTCCCAATCCCCCCTCCCGCTTCTTCCGCAATTCCCCCACGACCCGGAACCGGTCCCGCTCCTGGCCCCCGTCCCGGTTCCCTCCCGGTCCCGCCTGGCGGCCGCGGCCCGGTCCCGGTCCCCTCCCGGCGGTTCGCGCGCGCGCCGGGCGGGGTTTCCGCTTCCGCCGCTGCCGTCAGGGCGCGCGCGGGCCCCTTTCCCTCCCCTTCCCCTGCCGCTCCCTCCCTTTCCGGCCGCGCGTGCCGCCTGGCTGGAGCTCGGAGCCGCCGCCGCCCCGTGAGGAGCCGCCGCCGCCGCCATCATGCCGGTGTACTTCCAGCGGCCCGAGAACGCCCTGAAGCGGGCGAACGGTCAGTGCGGGCCGCGCCCACACACACGCGGTGCCGGGTCGCCT
>NC_031775.1:28488624-28761047 GCF_001522545.3 Parus major | reverse complement strand
AGGGGGAGCCGGGGCTGGCACGGCCTCATCCCGCGGGCCTGAGTCCGCCGGCGGCCAGGGGCGGCCGGAGCGGCCGGAGCTGGGCATGAGCGGGCCCGGCCGCGCTGCCCTGATGAGGTGATCTCAAACCCGGGCTGATCCCGGGCCCTTCTGTCCCCTGTGGGCTTCGTGTGTTATATCCCGTCCTTCACGTGACTCCGGCCAGAACGCAAATGGTAAAACTCCTTCACTGCCCCGCGGGCTGATAGCACTGGTTTGTCCCTGGAAGACCGACCAAGGGAGTTGTTTAATTCAGCGCTGTAGCCGACGCTTGCTGACTGCCACATAAAAGCTGGACTGGTTATATTTATCAGCTGGCTCATTTCGGGCCAAACATATGGCTTTGACGCTTCTGTTTTTTATAGTATCCTATTTTAAGCCCCTTAGCAAGACCATTTAGACCATTCATTGTCACAGGGCTGATCGCAAGATGACACATAAAGACATCCACAATTTACAGGTGATGTACGGGTCTTGCAATGGCAGCAGAAGAGGCTGTGTGTTCTGGGGACTGTGCATTATTCAAGTACTTAGTATTTTAACGAGAAATGTGAAAGTACTGCATGTCCTCAAGATTTTTAATCAAAAATTCATTGTAAAAATCTTTCCCACAATGATAAAAAGATGACAGATAAAATCAGCTTCAATCAGCATTCAAGGATGAAGATGTGTTGTATCAGTCCTTTCACTGAAAAAGATGCACATACCATAATATATAAACTTTATTTATACTTGCAAATTCTTGGGTAGAGTAAGTGTTACTTGGTGTGCAAGTCACATTTCTGAAATATTGACTTTAACTGCTCGTTGTTATTGATACTTTCCTTATATTTAAATTTACATTTCTTATACTGCTGCAAGTCTGCTGAACTGTGTTGAAGTGATGGAGTCGAGTTGAACTGAAGGGGGTGTTCTCCAGACAGATGCTGGCAATCCTGAATTTCAGTGGATTGAATGGAAAGCTTGAAAAGCAGTGTCAGGTCTTACAAACTGCAGGGGGCTCAATCTTACTAGACCTAAGCATAATAAAGGGTGGAAAGTCATACCTAAGGCAGACTGTGTGTTGCAGGAAGCAGTTTCATGTTAAATTGACGTTTCAAATGAGGACATTCAGTGCAGTTTCCAGAGTTTCAGTGTGTGCTTTATGGGTAAGGCTCAAGTAAGTGTTAGAAGCACTTCATGTTCTCAGTGACTTCAACATACAGAGGTGATGTTCAAAAACATGAAGAGCATGAAGGATTTTAAGTATATACAGATATGTAAGAAAAGCGTTTTTATAATTGATAAATGTAGGTCAAGGCCAGCCCTCAGCTATTGTTAATATTTGGCATTGCTTTGTAGTCAGGGATCTAATGCAACTTTGAGGAGTGTTTTATTGTTGCAGATACTAAGCTTGCTCACTATTAGAGATACTGTAAAGCACATGACACCTTTGTCACCTCTTGTAATGACATGTTTTCTTGAAACCTGAGTTTAATTCAAGATTTTGGGTTAGCAGTACTTGTTCATGTGTATCAGCTGGTTCTTGACCACTCAGTTTCAGTTGCTACTCTGGATACCTGTTAGCATTTTAAGTAGTATAAAAGAGCAAAACTAGTAAAAAGTAGCTCTTACAGCTACTTATGGACTCAGCTTTACAGTTTGTATGTTACAGATCTGAGTTTCCATAACTTACAGTTCCTACTGTGAAGCATGGTGTTGTGTGCTGTATTTGATTCTTTAGGTTCATTTTGTGCTTTTACTGAAGTGTCTCTTAAATTAGCCTTAATTATTTGACTTACTTGTAGGAACTTGCTTAGCCAGAATTAAAAGTTTCAAAACAACATATATTAATTTTGTGCTTTGTCCAGTGGGTTATCGACCTCTGAGAGCTATGGTTGGAGTGCCCTGGCATTGTTGCAGGATTAAACTGGTCTTTCAAGTTTATTTTCATTAATGAAGTCTAAGCTGAACAGTAATTGTCTCAAAAGCAGCTCTGAGATAGAATGACAGTGTAAATTACGAGATGGAGGGTAGCTTTGTTAAAATTCCCTTTGTAAGTAAAGTACTGCTGGATACTGTCACACCGTAACTTTGATTATCTTCAGTTGCATCATGGTGCTTTCTCTAGAAAGGAACTTGCTCATCTTCTGCCAGCTCATAATTTACTGAGCCCTGAATATGAGCTGTTGTGATCCTTAAATTAAAACCACTCTGCTGCTTTCAATCTAAACCTTTTGCCATGTTTAACTTCAAATTTGAGATTCCATAACTTGTAAGCTATGTGTCATGTCTGAGTCCCTGGACCAGGCTCCTACTTTAATAGTTTCTGCCATTATTTCTTTAGGATTGGAGTGCTTTCCAAAGTACTTCATGGGAAGTACTGACTCTACCCCACAGCCTTTAAGAATAGGCTGTACTTGACCTCCCTTATCTTTTAAACCTGTTTGCTTCCCATTCTGTGTTCATTTCTCCTGCTGTTCTGCAGTGCAGAGTACATTCAGAGTAGGGTCTGTGTGTATGTGGGTTGCTGTCTCAATGTTTCCAGTGGGTGGTTTGCTGTGTTTCGTGCGAGGCAGAATGTGTGGGGTATCAGAGGTGGGAGTTGCTGAGAGCTCCTGTTAATAACAGCAGCTGCTTATGGATGATTAAATGGGGCACTGGTTTCAGCAGCAAGGCTGATTTAAAAAGTGACCCTTCAACTGAACTGCAGCAGCTTTTGATGTAACTTCTTTAAACTGAAGTGCTAAACCACTCATGAGTTAAAAACAACAGATGAACAGCTTTGCTGTGTGAAGTTTTTTTCCTTCCTCCACCTGAGAGCAGGACTTTCTCTTTCAGTCACATTCATGGTATGTTTTACACCTTGTTAAATGTCCTTGGTAGGTAGCCAAGGCCTTGTACCCACAAGCCTCCTGGTGGGCATTCCTTGTCCTTGATGAATTGAGGATGGTTAAAACTGGATGTGTGCATTCATACACAGTCATGTCTATGAAGTGCTCAGTCATGCCTGGATGGATGGAGAGACCTTTCTAATATTCTGAAATTCCCATGTAAATTTACTGGTCTACATTTGTTTGCCAGTTATGTCATTGAATGACTGGCACTGAGTTGCCAATGTTTTTGATCTGGCCAAGTAAATCAAACCATCAATGCACTTTGGGTAGAATTGATTAAATTCTGAATGTTTCCTGTATTAAGTATAAAACATGCATCTTCTGGTGTGCAACTCTTTTTGCTAACTGGGATTTTACTTTCAGAATTTCTTGAGGTTGGCAAAAAGCAGCCTGCCCTTGATGTTCTCTATGATGTTATGAAAAGTAAAAAACACCGAACATGGCAGAAAATCCACGAGCCAATTATGCTGAAGTACTTGGAACTCTGCGTGGATCTGCGCAAGAGTCACCTGGCAAAAGAAGGACTGTACCAGTACAAGAATATTTGCCAGCAGGTATGGCTTTTGATTTTTGATTGTACTTATTATTTATAGCCGGTACCTGTCAACTGATATAATCTAAAAGTAACTGATTTCTCAGAAATTAGGATTAATATGCCTTTTAGATGTTCTTGGGTTTGTAGCAGTTACATTTTAAAAGATTTGTTGCCTATTGTGAGTGGAAACATTTTCCCATTTTTTTTTGCCTTTGGTGTAGGTTAACATCAAATCTTTGGAGGATGTTGTTCGAGCCTATTTAAAATTAGCTGAAGAAAAAACAGAAGCAGCTAAGGAAGAATCCCAGCAGATGGTACTGGACATAGAAGACTTGGATAACATTCAGACTCCAGAAAGGTGTGCAGCCTGTCTTTCAAATGTAGCAATTCACAGAAAGTATCCTTATTTTCATTCACAAAGCTGAGATATAAATGTGGTAGACTTGAAATGGAATACTAGTGGTGTTCTAGAGGTTTTAAAGGTAGGGATGAAAGCAGGAATTTTACATTGAATAAAATCCTAAGTCTGAGTAAAGAAAACAGGCAGTAAGGAATAGAAAATCTAGGTGTAGTGGGAGTGGTTCTGGGAGTTAGGTCACCACTTTCCAGTGTCTGCTCAGATCTGCCTCTGTAGAGGTATTGGAGAGTTTAGTATGGTAAACTGCTCATTACTGGTTGATTTAGAAATGCTGTTAGTTATATCAAACCAATTTAGTTCCTGTATGTGATAGCCACTGTTTCTTCTGTACATTATGCATGTAGAAACAAAAGAAATGTTACTTTATACTTGCTTGGTTAAGTGATAATAGAAGAAATGCCATGAAAAGTACATTCAAGAGAGAATTAATAGGATGAGTAATGAGAACTTAGAATGGTGATTAGAAATTATAAAAAAATTAGAAGAAATTACTGAATATTTGTCTTGTGTAGGAATAGTGTTGTAGTAGTCAAATAATACTCATAAGGACCTGGAGTAGAAGGCTCTATTTACATGTTAACAACTAAATTCTCTAGTCTAGAAGTTGGTTGTAAAAAAGAAAAGGTGACAGACGTGTCTTCAATAAGGGGGCAGTGCCATTCATGTTATTTCCAGTGCCTGAAATTGTTACAGAGGAATCCACTAATAGTTAAACAGTGAAGATTGACTGACCTCTCTTTTCCTTGTTCTCCTTTCTATAACAGAGGACTAGAGAATGAATCTTTTCCATCACACTTCTCATCTAAACAAGAACAAGCACAATTTCCTTAGTGTTTTTTAGGTCCCGTTTTCTAGACTTCTCATGCTTTCTTACTGGATTCACCTCTTGATCTGTTAGAGAAGGCAGTGGTGATGTGTCATGTTTAATAGTGTATGTAGCACCCAAGGATGCAAATTAGAACTGGAAGTGGTGTAGCAGGAAAGAGTTGTAAGAGTTGAGACTTTCTATTAAAAACAGTTCAAAAAGAATTTTAAAAATGAAGCCTTAGGGAAGATGGTTTTTGTAAGTTTAATATGTTGAGTGGATTGTTCAGCAGAAAAGGAATCTTTTGGGACATAGCACTGAATTGGTCTCAGTGTCTCGGGAATGCTTTCACCTGTCTTATATTCCTGTGATGAGGCAATGAAGTTCTACATGCAAGATGATCATCTCTTACTTCTGATGTATTTAAGCATCTTTTTCATGTCAGAATTTGTAAAGGATTTGAAATGTTAATGTGAGTATTCTGGTTTCTGACGTGTGCAGATCATAACACAGTGCTTGTGTCACATGTCAACACGAAGTGAACTCTGGCAGCAGTGCTGGTGTCTAAAAGGGAAGTGTCAGCAAGTACTAAAGTGTCTGCATTGACACTGATACTTGACTCTAACAGAGGTACAGGACACAGCTCCCTGCTAGGAAAGGGAAGGTGAAAATCCTGGAGTTAGTTTCCTTGGAAGGATACAAACTGCTGATGTCTTACCTCTGGAGCTTGGAGATGTCAGCTGTATATGCAGTGGCCAAAGTTTGAAATGTAAAAATTTGAAATAATTATCTACATCCCTTAAAGGAAAAGGGAAACTGGTCTGAGGGACCAGTTTGAAAATAAGCAATAGACCATTCAGCAGCAATTAGCTGTTCAGATTTGTCTAGTTTTGTCTTAGAACCTGGTTAGAAAAATTTATGAGAATTGTAGGGAATAAACCACTTCTCTTTTTTCTCTTTCTTTATCCTGCTGCCCTGACTAAAGCGTTCTTTTGAGTGCTGTAAGTGGAGAAGACACTCAGGATCGTACTGACCGCCTGCTTTTGACACCCTGGGTTAAATTTTTGTGGGAATCCTACAGACAGTGTTTGGATCTTCTCCGAAATAATTCTCGAGTAGAACGGCTGTACCATGACATTGCACAGCAAGGTAGGTGCAAAAGATGGAAACTTGAACTATAATGATGTGGTGTGTGTCCCCTTTAGGGGAGGGGAGCATCCAAGATTTGTAGATGCTTGTGGTCAAAAGGATCAACAAGAATCAGAGGGTCCTCAAAAGCTTAAAAAGTTTTAGTAGAAAATGACACACTTGGCATGAAAATCAGTGTGTTAGTCCCTGACCTCCCAGTATAAGCACATGGCAGTGGGTTTTGGATAAAGGGATAGCATTGAAGGAGAGAGGGTTGAATCAAAGAGAAGCTTAGAGAGAAAGAATGGGAGGAAAAAAGAGAAATCACCAGTCCAGTGATCTCCAGTGTGGATCCAGCTGATGGGGGTGACCAGGGTCCTGGGGGTGTACACACACCTGGGCTTGACCATTTTATAGATAAGTTTCTCACTTGGTATGCAAATCAGTTCTCCTGCTCTGTCTGTTCTTCTGGACCTTTCTGGAAATGGGTTGGAGGGCTTCCAGGGTTTTGGGTGGTCTTGATTCCCCTCTACAATCCATCCCCTCTTCTTGACCTCTTTCTTGCACTTATATTGTGCTTATTTCCAGAAGCAGAACAAGGACTGGTTTTTGAGAACTATGGGATTAATGACAGGGTTTTTGTCTATCATTTCCAGACATTTGAAAGCCTCATTTGACTTTACCATATTTAGATGCCTTGGAAATTTTTCCCCCACATTTTACAAAGCCAAAACCTGAATTCGTGCCATTCACAGGATTTTGTGAGCTCTTAGTTCAAACTAAAAGCTGGAATCACTGCATAAATTAGAACATTTTTAAAGAGACTTAAAGTACTCCCTTTGCTCTTTAAGCTTAATTATGTAGAAACATCTTCACCTTTTGGGGTCAAGATGAAAATGCTCTGCATTGTCACTTACTCATTATGTGTGACAGACAGATTGTATCATGTTTGGGATGTCTTTTGACTGCAAATGAAGATTCTCTAAGTGTACTGATTTACATATTTGAATCCCATTGAGAACTACCATGAAGTCACCATTAGTGAACATTTTTAATTGACATTATTCCTTTCTGCAGCTTTCAAGTTCTGCCTGCAGTACACACGGAAAGCGGAGTTCCGCAAGCTCTGCGATAACCTGCGGATGCACCTGGGGCAGATCCAGCGGCACCACAACCAAAGCACAGCCATCAACCTCAACAACCCTGACAGCCAGTCCATGCACCTGGAGACCAGGCTGGTGCAGCTGGACAGTGCTATCAGCATGGAGCTGTGGCAGGTATGCAGCAGGGCTCCCCATCACGCTTGGTCTCCTGCCTTCCCAAGATCTGCTCTATGCTGTTCATGTCCCATGGGACATGCAGCAAGGTGAAGAAAAAGGATAAGAGCTAAAGAGTAAAGTTTTAGTATCTAGGATATTGAATGCTTAGTCTGGTGTTCCTGCATAGCACTTCAAGCTTTGCTGGTAGAACTTTCAGAGATTTTTTGTTTGGTTGTTTTTTTCCCTTCTTGATTTGTAGTTTGAAAATCTGAATGAAACAAGTTTTCAGAAGTGCCATATTTTAAGCAGATAGTTAATGGAGTATGTCCAAATAATTTATTAGGAAAGAAGTATTTAATTTCATGTAGCTGAAAAAACTGAAGATCACAGCTTTCAGCAGTATTAAATATTATATAGTCTTACAACCTTTAATAAATTTGTATTTTCTTTTTTTGGGGTGTTACAAAAAACTTACTAACAGTATGTATTTGGTTGTTTTGGGGTTTTTTAGGAAGCTTTCAAAGCAGTGGAAGATATTCATGGACTATTTGCACTGTCTAAGAAGCCCCCCAAACCACAGCTGATGGCAAATTACTATCACAAAGTTTCAACTGTCTTCTGGAAATCAGGAAATGCTCTTTTTCACGCATCCACCCTTCACCGACTTTATCACTTATCAAGAGAAATGCGAAAGAATCTCACACAAGAGGAGATGCAGAGGTGGGGAAAGATACTTGCTGTGATCTTAGAATCTGTTTTTAACCCCCTAGGTTCAAAAATAAACTAAATTGTACCCCAAAAGAAGCAGATGACATGTATGGCTATGAGCAGCTCTGTCTAAATTGGCCAGTACTAATTGCCTCAAAAGAAATCTAGAGCAAGGAGGATGTTTTACAAAGCTGCAGTGTAAGTATTTTAAACATTAGCATCACCTTAGTTAAGTTTCCTTCTCTTTACTCCTGAGAAGATATGCAAGTCAATAAATAAATATCTGGGAGTTTGGGTTTTTTTTTCTGAATGGTGGTATCTTCTTCACAAGATTTAACAATTTCCTCTCGTGGTGTAGTTGCTGTCCCCTGTTATTTTGGGTGTTTTTACTCAGTTTTGCCTCACGGATGCTCCTCGTTCCTCTCTTGAACTGGCACATACATGAGCAGGAATTAGTAAGTGCTGTCTAGCAGTTCATCTCTTGCGTTTTTGCTTCATCACCAGGATGTCCACTCGAGTCCTTTTGGCCACCCTGTCCATTCCAATAACTCCAGAGAGAACTGATATTGCTCGTCTCCTGGATATGGATGGAATCATTGTGGAGAAACAGCGGCGCCTGGCCACCCTGCTGGGGCTCCAGGCCCCCCCTACACGGGCCAGCCTCATCAATGACATGGTGAGTACTGGGGTTCAGGTGAGCAGCTTCCTGACACAGCCCTGTTCCCCTAGAGCACTGTGCTTAGCAATTAGGTTTTAAGCAATGGGTATTTTCAGAGAACATTTGAATTTCTTTCAGTTGTTTGCACTCACATCTAAAATTTAGGTTCAAAGCTCATTTTACAATCTTAATTAATTCTTCTTGCTGCAGCTGTCCAGTCTACCTCAAACCCACAATTTTAGGCTTCAGAAATGTAATCATGAGCAGAGATGTGTGGTTTTAGTTTGGGTGTAGGTCTGTGTTTGTGTAGTAGGTTTCTGTCATAGAAATGGCTGATAATGGTACTCAAGTCTGTTTAGCTTGTTTGGTTTTGTCTACTTTTCCATTTTTAACTACATTTAAGTGATGTAGTATAGAATTACTGTCACTGCAGTTAATGTAATGAAAAATACATAGTCTCCTGTAATAAAAACCACATTTGTTGCCTCTTTAACTTGTTGAATGTGAAATTCTTAAAGCATTAACTATTGGTTAATACTGTATCAACGTTGAGATCTTTGGATTTTTTTTGTTGACTGTAGGTCAGGTTCAATGTAGTGCAATATGTAGTGCCAGAAGTGAAAGAACTTTACAATTGGCTTGAAGTAGACTTTCACCCGCTCAAGTTGAGTGCCCGTGTCAGCAAGGTAAGTTTTTTGTAGCTTTGTGTGTGTAGTAATTGGTCTTGACTAATAGTCTGTTATTTCCATATTGATTTGTGGTAAATATCAACTAGCTTTTTCTATTGCCAGATTTTTCAATAGTAACCTTGATTCGGTGAAGTTCCATTGCCATGACATGTGCGTGACATCTGATAGAGTAAGCCAGGTTATTGAAATAGAATGAAAATTCACTCAGGTCTTTTGGGTGCTATTCAGAGGGCTCCATGAAGGTGCAGAGTTTTGGGAACGTATCAGAAGGTTTTGTTAGTGGAGATGATACTGAGTTAATTTTGTTTAAAGGTGCAAAATAAGAAGACTGCACACGTGGGCATATGCTGGCAAGTGGGTTGTGTGTTAAGTGGAAAGATAAACCAATGACTGGTTTTACTATTAAAAGGTAGAGTGTTAGAATAATGTGAAAGCTGTTGATTAGGTTAGTGTAAATTCTGCAGTTGATGAAGCACATAATGTTCTTTTTCTCTGATAGTGGGAACAAAGATATTTGAGGTGCTAAAAAGAGTTTGAAGGTAAATTAGCAGTGTGGTAAATGTTGCCAATACTGTCAGTCGCCTTCATACAAAAACTGTCAGCTCTCCTTTGTAACTGTAAGTGTTCTGATCAAAGGATGCACTTAGTAAAGCAGTATCTGGACAGAAGTGCTCTTGTTTTAAGAGCTGTAAACCAGAAATGTTACTTTAATGGTGAAGTTTGTACAGGTCAATGCAGATAGAGTAACTTTTCAGACTTTTGATAGGTTCTGAACTGGGTGAAGGACCAAGCTGAAAAGGAACCTGAACTGCAGCTGTACATTCCTCACCTGCAAAACAACACCATCCTTCGCCTTCTGCAGCAGGTATGAATAAAGATAATGTATGTTCCTAAGTTAGAGTATGCTTTGGAGGAAGATTAAGGTGGAAACTTTAATGCTGAAATAATTTTTCCTTCTATCAAGTAGAAAACTGTTTGATTTTCAAATACATATTTCTAAGATACAACCTATATCTTCAGTTTGCATCATTTAAATACAGCTATAGTAGCTATACTTGATAGTGGGGTACAGTGGTGTAGTCTCTTGTCTAGATTTTCTCTATTATGTACCAAGTTTCTTAAAACTTTGGAGTAAGGTTGGGGAGAGGAGTATTTAATTTTGGTTTTTGGTTTCTCTTTTTTTTTTTTTTCTTTTAATTTGTATCTAAGTTTTTTATAAAATGCACATTTCATTGACCTGCTTTCGTTACCAGTGATGAGCAGTGTTATTTCTGGTGTGCTAAAGAAATAGTTGAAGGCTAATTAGCAGCATAGCTGGATGTAGTTACTGCTGCCAGTCTCCTTCATACAAAGCAGCTATTCAGGAATGGGGTTTAATCTGAATACAGTACAGAAATAAAATCCTCAAACAGTATTTGCATATATATATATATGTGTGTGTGTGTGTATATATATACAAATATATAGTATTTGAGTATATATATACGCATTAGTACGTGTATATTCATTTGTTGACAATTTAGCAAGTTAACTTCAAGGCCTATACAACAACTTCTGATTTCTTTTTATTGAGGAAAAATACCTAAAGTTTCTGTTCACATTCAGGTGGCCCAGATTTATCAAAGCATTGAGTTTGCTCGTCTGTGTACCCTGGTTCCTTTTGTGGATGCTTTCCAGCTGGAGCGTTGTATCGTGGATGCAGCCAGGCATTGTGACTTACAGGTGAATGCTGTAGAAAGACTTGGTGTGAAGTGATATCTGGGCTCATGGAAGAGGCAAGAGTGATTTGTATATCAGTGCTCATTTCATTGAATCACTGAAAATTCGGCCTCTTCCACTACCTTTGTTGTTGTTGTTGGAGTTTGTATTTCATCTGAACCATAGAAATAAAAAAGATCTTCATTGACTGTGCTATTTTTCTCCTACTAATTTGGCATTTCTCATGGAGTGGTATAGCAAAACTCTTTTTCAAGTAATTTCTGCTTAGAGCCCCTGTTGACTCATGGTGGCCATAGGCAAAGCAACAGAGAAAATGGTTCAATAAAAATACAATCCTTTTTCTTCCTTTTTTTCTGTTTTTGCAAAGGTTCGCCTTGATCACACAACCAGGACACTGAGTTTTGGTTCAGATTTGAATTACTGTACTAGAGAGGATGCTCCACTGGGCCCTCAGCTGCAGAGCATGCCTTCTGAGCAGATCAGAAACCAGCTGACTGCCATGTCCTCAGCTCTGGCTAAGGCTCTTGCAGTTATTAAGCCTCCTCACTTAATGGTAAGTCATTTAAAGTCTTACAAGAATGTTGAGAAAGCTGATATTTTAATGAACGTGTTTTCTCAGATTAGATGTATGTTTTACATTCTTTTTTTTTCAGCTTAGTGTGGTAGTCACTTTTCTTTTTAAGAAGTCATTCTTAAAAGCACTCAACTAGTTAGTTTCTGGGCATAACTAAAATACAGCAAAATGTACACAAGAGGCCTGAGTTTCAAGTTTCCAGTCTTGCAAATACCAGGTTTAGGATATAATAAATAGTGACTGTCCCATAAACGAGCCTACAGAAATAGAATTTGATTAAAATTTTGCATGCATTTTTGAAAATCCAAGAGCCTGCTTCATTTATTCTTCCTGGAGAAACTGCTGTTGTGAAAAAGCTGGAATGTAGCTTTATAGAATAAAACATCCTGCAGCTCAGGAGCTGACTTGTCTCTTTTCCTCCTCTCTGGGGCTCTTGGCTTCAAGGTCAGACTCACATTTCAGGTTTTGCAGAGCTCTGTAGCAGCAAGGTGTAAATCAGTCTCAGGTTTCCAGCATGCTTTGGTTGTGGCAAGTTAAACCTTCACTTTTTTACTGTATCAGCAGTAATTTTTTCATTTGTTTTAGGTTTATGAAGGATTTCATAGCTAAGATGTCAGATATTTGTTCCATAGAGAAAAAGGGCTGATAGCAACATGTCCATGTTAGATTCTCTACAGGTTGAAATACTAAGTAATATTATTAAAATCTAAATGCAGAAAGTAGAACTGACATCTGATGCTCACTTCCTTATGTTAGCTTGAACATATATTAGCAGTTTTATTTCTGTGTAGGTTTTCTCTTAAAAAGATTTGATTAGTGATTGGTATTAGATTGTCAATTTGAAAGAAAAAATGTGCTTTAAGTATACATCCATGGATAGAAATGGCAGTGAGTCTTGCACTTGACATATTAATCCAGTTAGTAATTGTGTAAGACATAAATCCTCCTCATTTAACTCATTAGTGGTCATTACACTTGTAAAATTGGAGAACAGTATCAAAGTTAATATCAATCTGTGTGGTTAGAGAAGCTACAGAGCAAGTTGATACCCTTTTTTCCTTTACTGTACAGGTAAAAACTTTCCACTTTCGTCAAGTGTTTAAAAGCTTTTAATTTGTCACATTTCTAATAATTCACAAAATCGTTAAATTTGTCTAAAGCTTTTTATTTTTGTGTTTCTGGCACCTCCATTTAGCATTTAGTGTGTGCAGATCTGCAGCAAAGTACAGATGTTTCAGTGTTTTTGCTGAATGCCCTAGAAGTGACAGGTTGCTAAAAATATCCCTGCGGGTGCTCACATTTCAGGGGTAGCATGGCTGGGGGAGTGTGGGGAGCTGATTTGGGCTGCAGTGTTTGGCTGGACTCCTGGAAATGAGCCTGAGCTGGCACAGTGACACCTCCTCGTGTGTACAGCATCAATGTCCACAAAGAGCTGTGGGGGTGCTCTGGGAAATGCTAAAGAACAGTTTATGTTTCTAGTGTCTAGAAGCCTAGTGTTTTTTATAAGGTAATGAAAATGGTTTTAAATACAATGTTTAAATTGACTTATTTTTTAATCATCTCACAGATAGTGTTTTGTGTCAGGATACTTTTTTCTTCTATTAGTGTTTGGAAAATAACAAAACTTTAAAAGAATGAAGCAGCTCTGGTAAAATACAGTACATATGTGGTGATATGCTTGCAAACACATACAGATACAAACTAGATAGGCCCATTGTAGTTAAAAGATTTCAATATCAGTAACATCTGGGTGTACAATATTTTTGTACCCAAACCATGTTGAAGAATACTGTCTTTTACAGACAACTTTCTCCATGTGCACATGATTTTGGGCAGTTGGTACTGCCTTGGATGCCACTTGGATATGTGACTAGATTAGCAACTTCAGCTGTATTTACATTTAGTTGGCAAATTTGGAGAATAGAATTAACTGCATTTTCCTTGATTTACTTACTGCCTTTTTAAGAGGGACTGTTTACATCATTGTCTTATTCTTAAATTAAATCCAGCAAGAGAAGGAAGAACAACATCAGCTGGCAGTCACCGCCTTCCTGAAAAACTCCAGGAAGGAGCATCAGCGCATCCTTGCGCGCCGTCAGACCATAGAGGAGAGAAAGGAGCGCCTGGAAAGTTTGAACATCCAGCGTGAAAAGGAGGAGCTGGAACAACGGGAAGCAGAATTGCAAAAAGTCCGGAAAGCCGAGGAAGAGAGGCTGCGCCAGGAGGCAAAGGAGAGGGAGAAGGAGCGGATCCTGCAGGAGCATGAGCAGATCAAAAAGAAAACTGTTCGGGAGCGCTTGGAGCAGATTAAGAAGACTGAACTGGGAGCCAAAGCGTTTAAAGATATTGATATTGAGGTAGGGGATTTATTTGTTGCAGTGGGAAGTTATTTTGTTATGCTTTCAGTGTTTCATTGCTGGGTTACCTGAATTTTGGGGATTTGTACTGCAACTGCTCTTACAAACAGTCTCTTTTAAAAATGAGACAATGTAAGTAAACTTTAGTTCTGGGTTTGGATGAGACCTTTTTTACCTGGGGAAATAAAGACTGCCTTTTGTGGGAGTTTTTTCTCCTTTTTATATTGATAACTTTACTTGGTTGTAGGATCTTGAAGAATTGGATCCTGACTTTATTATGGCTAAACAAGTGGAACAGCTGGAAAAAGAAAAGAAGGAGCTCCAGGAGCGACTGAAGAATCAGGAGAAAAAGGTACAAAATAGGAAGGGTAAAAATGTCCATACAATTTTTTAGTGACTGTAATCTGTGTTGATACATGTATGTGCATACACACATATATAATACTGGTGTTAAAATTGTTACTATCTGAAATTGAAGAAAGGTGAATGTGTTATATACCAATTGGGTCTCTGGTTTCTGTGCAAAAATCTGTTCTAATTAATGGAGTTGATTTGAAAAAGGACACTTAAGCTGGATGTGAACTGAGTCTTAGTTGGGAAGTCTTATAATTAAAGAATGTTTGGAATGCATTAAATGTTCAAAGAAGGAGGGACTAATATGGAGAATCAAAATTAATTAATGGTGTTAGTGTTCCTCACTGAAAGAGAGGAAACTCCACTGCTGGAGTCCTCCTAGATGGCAGAAAAGGGTCTGTCTGAAAGGGTAGCTATAAAAGTGTGAGAAATGTGTCATATTAAATAGAAACACATGGCCTGGGCAAGATGAAACTCATCCAGGACTTCCTGCTGCATTCAGGAATGAAACAGAGGTTCTATGGTACAGTTGGTGACAGGTGGATTGAAAAAAAAGGGCAAGTAGGAAATGGCAGGTTAGTTAGAAAGGTTCCAGTGAGGATCTTTGACACTGCAGGCATGTAAAGCTGTTGCTTATACTGGACAGAGGAGCAGAAAACACATTAACAGTACAATTAGTAGTCACCTGAGTGAATATAATCTACCTGGAAAAGTCAGCATAGCTCCTATGAAAGGAATGTTTGCAAAGGCTTCCTCTTAGAGTTGTCTAAAGCTGTCAAAGCAAACATATGACTAAGATAGAGCTGATGGGCGTAGCTAAGCTGGATTTCAAAAAAAAAGCTTTTTACAAAGTTCTTCTCAAAAAACCCTAACTTAGTAGTGTGACAAAAGAAAGTCTTTGAATTATGTTCTGGTTAGATTTATTTTAAAACTTTATATAGGGAAAGCAGGGAAAAGAATCCCTCAGTCTTTGGCTTTGCATGCTAAATGATGGGCTTCAAACTTAACATTCTTTGCCAGCAGTGAGAACTTGATTCTTTTGCATTTTGAGCACTGTCTGCAGTTCTGGTCTCTTTATGTCTAAAAAGATGCAGCTGAGCTGGAAGTTTGACAGGAGGCCAACAAGAATTATCAATGATGCAGATTGGCTTCTGTGGGAGAAATGTCTTTTGTATAATAGTACCCCTCTGTCTGACAAATTTCTAGAGAGAGGATGTGGTGCCAGTCTGTAAGAGTGTACCTGTTGTAAGAGCTGATGATGGGAGCAGTTGTCCTTGCTCTGCCTGCAAGGGGTAATGGAGTGAGAAGCATCAAATGAAGCCAGCAGGAGCCATGTTCAGAGCTGTTTGTAGGTAGAAATTGGATCTTCATGCTGTGAGCCACAGACACACAGGAGTTCTTTCCAAAGTACATTGTTGTATATAAAAAGCTTTGGGTTCAGAAGGACAAGAGAGGAGATCTACTAATGTTCAAAATATAAAAATACTTCCAACACAGAAAATGCTGGGATCTGAAAATGGATGATGCTGAGAGAGAATGGTGATGTGCCTGTCTCCATTCCTGCATCCTTGCCTGGCAGTGCACTTAGTTGCCAGTGGTAGAGGCAGGTTCTTGGTTAGGTTGACCTTGGATGCTCCAGTGTGTTTGTTGCTATTTCACCATAATATATCAGATGTATTGGAGAAGTCTCCAGGAATCAGGGGTTTATGTGTGTGTTAAAAATTTGTTATCTTCACCCAGATTGACTACTTCGAAAGAGCAAAGCGCTTGGAAGAAATTCCTTTAATAAAGACTGCCTATGAGGAGCAAAGAGTGCGTGATATGGAGCTGTGGGAGCAACAGGAAGAAGAAAGGGTAAGAATTTTTTGTTCAGTTGATAAAGTGCATTAGCAATGCATAAAAAATAGTGGGGTTTGCACTTTGTTTTTGTTTTTTTTCTCCCAGCTCTTTCCAAAAAAGAAAAAAAAGATTGAAATGTTAGCTTTGTGATTTCACTGTTTTAGTGGACAGCAGTTTCTTCTGTCTTTGCTCTGAAAGGGGAGAAGAAAATTTCTCCTTCTAATGGCTGGTGTAGATTGAATGTGAATGTATAGTAAAATCATACTTCGTATATTTTCTGTTTTCAGATCACCACCCTGCAGCTGGAGCGTGAGAAAGCCCTTGAGCACAAGAGCAGACTCTCCAGGATGTTGGAGGATAGAGATTTATTTGAAGCCAGGCTCAAAGCATCACGAAGAACAGTTTATGAGGTACATGAGATTTGGCTTTGCTAACAAAGTACACTCCTAAAGTGAGGAACTAAAACTGACCCAGGGATTCTTCAGGAAACTAGAAACAAATTAGTATTTGAAATGGTTCAGAACTGTGGAATTGCTCATTTTCTGCTTTGACTCTTAAATTTCTAATACTTGTCCCAAGGTAGTATCACTTAAAATTTTTGACAGTTTCTGGAGTAGCTTAAATGGAAAATGTAAGAGGGGTAAATTGTTTATTTCAGTACAGCTATTAGTAAGGGATCACTGGGTGTCATATAGGCAGGCAGCTGTATCTGCCTGTTTATAGCTTTGAGTATTTGGCTATGTTACAGTAAAAGCTGGCTTCACCAAAAAGAAAGCAGAAGAGCTTTTATGTTATATAATATAAATTAGTAACTGCATATGATGCTTTGCAATAACAGGGATAATTTTGGGTAATATGTTTTAGGTACAGATAACTTAATATTTAGGCAATTCCTTTTCTGAAAAAGCAGATGAAGGACTAATACTGTGCATGATATTTGATTGTCTTACTTCTATGTGGGAGGGCATTGTCTAACACAGAATTAATTGCAGAAGAGACTGAAATGGTGAACAAGTCATATTTCAGTGGAGCAAAATTAATGCGCTGCAGTTTGTTGATGTTTCTGTGTAGCTTTATTTAGCAGTTTATGTTAAATGCCCAGCTCTCAGAGATTACAGCTGTGGTGTTCTGAGGTGTATTGTTGGTATTTCAGGATAAACTCAAGCAGTTCCAGGAGCGGTTGGCAGAGGAGAGGCGGAACCGTCTGGAGGAGCGCAAGAAGCAGCGCAAAGAGGAGAGGCGCATCACTTACTACAGGGAGAAGGAGGAGGAGGAGCAAAGGCTACGGGAAGAGCAGCTGCTTAAAGGTGTGATTGAGAATGTCACTATTTCATCCTTTTCATCCTCAAGCCTCTCCATTTTGTAACAGAGCTAATGTCTGGTTTTTCTGTTTGATGAGTTTGGAGGAAGTCTTTACAACTTGCAGTTGTTGTACCTTCCTTGCTTACCTGTGCAGCATAGACAGGAAGGTAAAGCTTTGTAGCTGCTAGACATGACTGAAGGAGGAGATAAAATAAAGGAGGCTAATGAAAAAACGAGTCTTTGATTTTAGCCTATAGTTGGAGTCCTGGCCATTTGTTTGTGCATGTCTTAAAGAGAAAAGAAAGGCAACACTGGTGTCAGATCAAGAACTCCCAAAATTGTAAGTGACTCACACACCTTTCTTTGTGAATTGTTTTGTCTGATAGCCCTAATAGCCTGTTTCAGGGCTTTAGAGGAGAAGAGGTGGTTGGCAAACTGCAGGATGAATTTCTGCCCTGTTTGTCAATTGGAAGATGAAGCTTTTATGTGTCAGAGTTCATCATAATGCAGTATTTAAAAAAACAATACTGAAGCAGTCATGAATATTAAATTTCTGACACTGTTAGCTGATTTTTTTGTTTGACCTTTTCTAAGGAAGGGATCCTCTACCATATTTGAGGTAATTACTGATACTTTAGTCAGTATAGTTATGGTCTGTACATTGAATTAGCATACAGGTATTGGAACTTTTTCTTTCTTGCTAGCTGTTCAAGATGTCTCATTAATGGATGTCTCAGGGGCCTTTTCCTATTGCTTTTGAGTTAGAAGACTTGCAGAAAACAGCTTCTGTGGTTAGCTAAATACATCATATAAAATGCTTATATTTTTAAATGTTTATTTTTTATTGAATCCAAGGGGAGAGACTGTACTGTGTAACCCTTCTGTGGATACAGCAAAGTAATGGAATTTGTGTTGGTAATTAGTTCTCTGTGTTTCCAACGGCGCAGAGCGTGAGGAGAAGGAGCGCATCGAGCGCGAGAAACGCGAGCAGGAGCAGCGGGAGTACCAGGAGAGAGTCAAAAAACTGGAGGAACTGGAGAAGAAAAAACGTCAAAGAGAAATGGAGATAGAGGAAAGAGAACGCCGCCGGGAAGAGGAAAGGAGAGGTCTGGATGACCCATTTTCAAGGAAGGTGGGTAATACCTGCAGGTTTCTTTCTGACTACTCCTTCTTCTGTAGATTATTTGAAAGAAGGTGGTAGCATTACAGAGTCATAGTTTTTTTTGTTTATTTATTTATTAAGTTATAATGTGAGCAGCTAATTTGATAGTTAAATTACTGTCATTTAGTTTCAGCTCACTGTCAGGATGTGGAATCTCTAATTTAGCAATGAAATAAAGAAACTACTTGGAAACTAAGATCTTCAAGTCATTTATAAACTAAATTAATAAAGACTAACTAAATATTGGACAACATTTTCTTTAATACAAAAAGAAGGAAAACTGTTGGAAGCAAGTGCAGTGACTCATGCAAAAGTCAGAAATTTAAGTCGATATTGAAGGAAAATCCCTCACAGATTAAACATAAAAGCATAGTTTTGTATTATATAAGAAATATGTAATAACATAAAACCAAGAGGTATGTGCAACTTCCTGTTTACAAATAAAACTTGGATTGGGAGAATTCACTATCCCAATCCAAAAGGAAACAAAACAAGTTACTTGGAAATGTTTAGTGGTTTAAAAGAATGTAACATCAGCCTTCTACACTCCCACTTTTTCAGAACTTACCATTCAAGAGAACTAGTTTTAAGTTTCATCCCCCACAGCCTTTCTCTTTGTTTAGTGCATATTTCATTGAGTAACACCATGAAGGTAAGATATCAGCTTGTATAAATTGTTTTGATAGTCTGTCAAGTAAATAATCATGATGGGTATTTTTCACATAAGAGGTCTCCTATCTGTGGACACTTGATGATATGGAAAAGCTGGCTCAGGTTCTGAGAGAGAGATAGCTTTACCACTCCAGAAATTCCATTTGCAGTTTTGGGATTCTTTGCTCACCATTGTTATTTGGGGTAATTTCAAAAGAATTTAAGGAGACAGAGTAGGGGATATGCAAGATCTTGGTTAAGCCATATTGACACATAAAAAGACTTTTCAAAGAGGGGTTTAAGACTGAAATACCCTTCCTAGAAAGAGGTTGTGTGATTATGTGAAATCAGGTATTTTGGATGGTTTAGCTAACTAGTTTCATGTGGTGGAATTAAGGCGTAAAAATCTGTTTAAATGTTTTTTTTGGCAATGGAGAGAGACATTTTATTTTTAAAAAATACAGATTATTACTCTGCCCTGCAACCTGTTTTAACTAGTACCTCACCTCTTCTGTGCACTGAGGTATTAGGAACAAAATAGTCCTTGCCACAGAGAGATTTCAGTGTATTCAGTTACATTTCCTGATGAGATCAGAAAGCACAAAAGCAAATAATTACTTAAGTTTATTCCTGTTGTTGTCATAAGCCCCCAGGAAAAGGGAAACTGTTAGAACATCTCTTTTGCATCAACAGGTAGTGGCTGTGGCTGACTGTAGCTGTTGTTCAATTGTTCATACACTTCTTGTAAACTCTTTTGTGTATTTGCATATATCCTACCCTACTGGTAAAGTATGTGGCACAAGGGGAACCATGCTTTTGTTTGAGCTGCAGCAGAAACAATAAAGTCAGTTAAAACCATACTTGAGTTACTCAAACTCCTGATAGTTCAGTGTTCTGCAGTGTGACAAATGAGTTTATAATGACATAATATGCTCAAAGGGTAATTATATGTTGAAAATCTTAAAGAACTCAAAGAGAATGTTTCTATTTCTCTTGACATGCAGGAGTCTCGTTGGGGTGACAGGGAGTCCGAGAGCTCCTGGAGAAGAGGTGGTGAGCCGGAATCGGAATGGCGTCGAGCACCAGTGGAGAGGTAATCAGGGGTTAATAAGCCCCAGTTATATTGGGATCAAAGTATGGAGGCTCCCATTTTGTTGCTGCTGCACTGAGTAATATGTCTTTAAATCTCTGAAAATTACCTTCTGTTAAAAAGTTGCTTTGTAAGGATCTCATAATGAGAGAGTGGTTTTATCTTGGAACCATGCTCAGATAACATTCCTAGTTTATTTGGCTTAGATATGTGAAGGCAAGCAGACACCTTCTGTGTGTGATAAACAACTCACTTCCTTGGATTCCTTTTTAAATTAACAGTTCCTCTCCCATTCAAACATTGGTGTCAGTTCTGTAAATACAGAATGGGGAAGGATGACAAGCAAATGCAGTGTTCCTGGATGATGAAATTCTGAGATTTTCCATTTAGAAAACTGACAGTAACTACGCAAGTCCCAGAGTAAGTCACAGAGCAGAAAACACATGCCATAAATTAAACAAAGTTCTGAAGAACTGTTGAACGGGGAGGGATAGATTTCTGAAGGAAGAATATTATGAATGTACTTTGAACTTTAAAAATGAAAAGAAATCCACACTTGTTTACATCTCTTTTGGAGATGTTCACCAATAATGAAAACTGTTTATACAGTTGTAGAAAACAAGATTTTTAACATTTGTCTGTTTTTCTGCTCCACGTCAGGATGAACTGTAGCTAAAAATATTTCTGATGGAGCACATCTAGTTGTTCTTAAAAGCCTGTGCTGATAGAGATAACATTGCTGATTCTAATTGGCAGTATGTTTTATTGCTTAATTAGCCTTGGAGGTAGATAGATTTTTGTAAGTGTCTAACCCTAATTTCTAGTACAGCAATTTAAATCCATTACTGCTTACTCTGTCTCCAGTGGAAGCAAATTTATTGACTCTTTCTCTCTCTAGTAATTTCTTAAAGTGTTTTAGAAGGGTGTGATCTCTTTATAAACAAAATAGAATTCCATCTTTCCTTAAAAGCTGTGTTGCTTTTAGTGATCCATTTTCTCATGAACTGCAGACTCTTAACAATTGGATGAAACTGCTGGGTGGAGCCTTTCACTACTCATATATTGCATAAGTTGTGATGCCCCATCCCTGGAAGTGTTCCAGGCCAGGTTGGACAGGCCTTGGAGCAACCTGGGATAGTGGAAGGTGTCCCTGCCCATGGCAAGGCGTGGAATGAGATGATCTTCAAGTTCCCTTCCAACCCAGACCATTCTGTGATTTTGTGAAGTGTTTAATGCACTTATTTGTATGCTTCAATGGATTTTTTTTTTCCACAGAGAGTGATACAGCTTGTCTTAGTCATTTCTCTTTCAGCTTTACTAGAGATAGATTAGAGGTAGTTGAAAAGCAATAGTTTAAAATTAGATTTAAAAATTCCAAGACCCTGAGACAGTATCTGAGTGAATTAAATATTTTTTCATCTGATAAACATTATAGCCATTCTTGTACACGTCTTTTATGGTAAAATAATCAGATTTTTCAATGGGGAAGATTATCCAATTTGAGTCTAAGTGGAAATTAACAGTCTCCATATCTTGATTTTTACCTCACAGATCAATGATAATTGCATTCTCCCTTATTCTTCCAAACCCAGGAAATGCACTGCTTGCAATTCCTCAAAATTCTTGAGACTCTGAGCTGTCACAAACTGTTGTCTCTTTGTTCTCACCTCTTCAACTCCTACATCTGCTGTTTTGGAGCAAATCATTGCTGTGTTTTTGGGGTTTTTTTTACATTTTATTTAGTAGCCTAGTGGATTTCTGAACCTTGGGTTGTTCTTTTTGTTGTGTTTTGGCTTGGGTTTTATTTTTTTAAAATCCATGAGATGCAACCCCCAGTGCAGCCTCTCTTCTCCTGCCAAGAAGCAGGTACCAATACATTCCTATGATGTTCTCTTTCTTGTGTCTTTTTTTTTTTTTATTGCTGAGGAAGGTTAATTTCCTGAAATAAAGAAATTAACTTGGTGACAAAAACAGTGTCTAAATGTATGTGTAAAATCCTGTAGGCAGACTTAATGGTGTGTAGGGCTGCCACGTGCTTGGAGAATTAATTGATGGTTGTGGGGTTTTTCAGTATTGATTCTTTCAGACTTAGGTCAAGTTTGCAAATTAGGCTTGGTGTAGAAGCCAGCCCTCTTCTTTGTGATGTTGCAGCAGATAACCAACAGGGGACTGTCCAAACTGTAGTTTTGAAGGAGATGATGAACTGCTCAGTCTTTACTGAAGCTGCAGGGACAGTGACCTACCGCTTTCCTGTAGCAATGAAAGGCATTAAAACAAAGCATTAAAATGTGCATTTTGAAACTGCACACTTCGTGTTTGGAACCACTCACCAAGTGGGTGCAGTCAGAAATGGTTTAGAGAGGTTTGATGCTGTTGAGGTAAAGCTTTCCTGAGTGTCACCTTCCACTTTTCACTCGTTTCCTGTGGTTTTACAGAGACTGGCGTCGAGGAGATCCAAGAGACGATGAGAGACCTTTCCGGCGTGGGGATGATCTGCCTCGGCGAGGGGATGATCTGCCCAGGCGTGCTCCTGCAGATGAGAAGGAGCGTCTTCCAGAATCAGCAGAGGACAGGCCACCTAGGCGGGAAGGGGATGAGGACAGGCCTCCGAGGCGAGAAGGGGAAGAGGACAGGCCCCCCAGACGTGGCTTGGATGAGGACAGGCCACCCCGGCGTGGTTTGGATGATGACAGAGGAAGCTGGCGAGCTGCAGATGATGACAGGGGTCCCAGACGTGCCCTGGATGACGACAGGCCCCCCAGACGTGCCCTGGATGACGACAGGCCCCCCAGACGTGCCCTGGATGACGACAGGCCCCCCAGACGTGCCCTGGATGACGACAGACCACCCAGACGTGCCCTGGATGATGACAGGCCCCCCAGACGTGCCCTGGATGATGACAGACCACCCAGACGCGCCCTGGATGACGACAGGCCCCCCAGGCGCGGGCTGGATGACGACAGAGGCAGCTGGCGCGCGGCGGATGACGACAGAGGGCCCCGGCGCGGGCTGGACGACGACCGGCCGCCCCGCCGGGCTCTGGATGAGGACAGGCCCCCCAGGCGCGGGCTGGATGACGACAGGGGCAGCTGGCGCGCTGCAGATGATGACAGGGGGCCCCGGCGTGGGCTGGATGACGACAGAGGGCCCCGGCGGGATGACGACAGGGGACCCTGGCGGAACACGGATGATGACAGGCTCTCCAGAAGAGATGATGACAGGGGCCCGTGGCGTGGAAGTGAAGACTCGAGGCCAGGTCCTTGGAGACCGTTTGGTAAACCAGGTAAAACACAGTAATATAATAATCCTCCCTCCAAAGCGTGTGTATCTATCCTCGTAGATAGCAGATGTAACATACTTGGTGCTAGAGATGGGAGAATCGGCTCAGAAAACATCTAGATTAATTTGGTTAATGTGGACATTCCTCTATTTGGTATAATTGAACCTTTCAATTTGGTTGAATTAAAAAAAATTGCTTGTGTGAAAAATACATGATAGTCACACACTTAACGTTGGTCACTTCCCTGTGTGCAAGTTGAGTGCTCTGCTGGGAGCATTCTCACTAGATTAGCACACCTTGGACTCTTTCCCTACCCCTTCCATGTGTCTGAAGTTAATCTCCTTCTAAAGGAGGATTTTGATACCTCATTCAAGTGGGTCTGGTTTTGATAAGCCCTTTCTATGTGTACAGAGATAATGTTTTTAACATTCCTTTTTTGTTTTTAACCCTTCCTGAAAGTCCTGCTTAGAGCAGAGCTTGGATTAGATGACCTTCTGAGGTCTCTTAAAATCTGAATTATCCTATTGTATTTCTATCCTTTATTTCTATTCTTAAGTGTCACTGATGGTGTCTAGAGCTGTTGCTGATTCTTTTCAGAGCTGTTGATGACATTTGAATGTTAGATATGATTTTGATTTCCTGTTCTACAGGAGCAGTACGTAAGTTCTTTTCACGTATTGGCAGGCACCATGTCAACTTTCATAGACACTAATTCTGTAATCCAATCCTTTAGAATCTAAACTAATAATGTATCAAAACTTGCACTCCAGTTTTTCCTATTTAAAGCCAAAGCAGGCTACATAATAAAGAACTCCCATTCATAAATAAGTGAGCAGTATTGCAGAGTGCACTGTTAAGTGGATGGTAACAAAAGTCCCATTTTAAAGTAGTGCTTTAAAAAGCAATAAGTTCCTTAAAAATCTTTTTGCTTAAAATCTCCTTACTTGTGGATTTTCACAAAGGAATCTGCTGTCTGAGCTACGCTCTTTTTTTCTTCTTGCACTTGTTTTGCACCGGACCCTTGTGGTTTATGGCTGAAAACTGCAGGGTGCAGCCAGCTCTGCTGGACACCTGACATGAGGTGTGCATTTCTGGCTTTACGTTTAGCAGTTTGCACAGAGCTCTGTGGCTCCCATGTGCAAACTTCCTACAAACATCTTGAGTTGGATCTTCAGACTTCAGAACTCGAAGAGCCAGTTTCTGGGACGGAAGTAAAGGGTTCTTTGTCTACAAGAGAGATCAGAGGTCAGTCACAAACTCCTTTGTGTTTCTTTCTTACAGGGGGGTGGAGAGAACGAGAGAAGGCTCGTGAGGACAGCTGGGGCCCTCCCCGAGACTCCAGACCTTCAGCAGACCGTGAATGGGATCGAGACAAAGATCGGGATGAAAATGAGAAGGAGCGGGAATTCGACAGGGAGAGAGATTTTGATCGAGACGATCGTTTCAGGCGTCCCAGGTCTGACTTCTCTGATTAAGTACTTCTAGAATGTTTCTGCTAAGAAACAAAAGGGCCCTGCTGATGCAGAAATAATGTGGAATTTCTGAGTGAAAAGAACAAGGGTTGATTTGTGAAACTAAGCACTTTAGGACAGCAAATGGATATAGGGGCATTTCGGGGCCTTTTTGGTTTGTTATTTTTAGGATGATGTTATCTGTTTACAGGAGGAATTCCAAGAGGCTTAAAATGCTTTTAAATTTTTCTTTTTAACCTGTTATCAAGAGAATTCCATTTTAGGCTCCAGAAAAACAAAACCAATTTTGGAAATATGTTAAATAGCCACCCACTGGGCCTGTAAATATCCGTGTTGTGATTTATTACTGCTCCTTTCCATAGCAAAGGTAAAAATGTTAACGTTTAGTTTTATGTTTTGCATTGCCAAAGGGATGACGGTGGTTGGAGGAGAGGGCCAGCTGAGGAAACTTCGAGCTGGAGAGATTCAAGTCGTCGTGAGGAGTGGGACAGAGGTGGTCGTGACATGAGAGACCGACGTGGTGATGACAGGGAGCCGCCCCTCAGGAGAGGACCACCCCTCCGATCCGAGCGGGAAGAGCGTAGGTTCCTTTCATCCTACAACTCCTACATCCAACACAGAGCCTCCCTCTTCCTGACACTTCTGGGAGAGGGGTCACATGGGAATAGGTTATATTTTCAGCCTGGATTTAAACTGCCTTTCCATAAACAAAATAATAAAAAGCACCTTTGGCATAGTTGAGAATTCTTCAGGGAATCCTAAATACTTGTAGTTGTGTTCTTTTCCATCCTAGTAGCATTTCCCACCTACAGCAGGAGGATAACATTTCAAGTATGCACTTCTTGTAGGATTGTGTTCTGGGTGTATGTAGTCCTTGTTTTTAGTTTATCAAGACAGACATCCCAGAAAGTAATTTCCTTAAACCCATTAAAATGTGATGGAAATATTTCTGAATGAGGGTTTCACACTATTAATGGTATTAATTTTGTATATTTATTAATCCTTTGCTATGTTCTAAAAATACAGTAACAGCAAATCCATTTAGCCTGGGGGGATTACCACATCTTCCAGTTCTGGCATTCTTACCTTGAGAATCTCATTTTGTCTCTGACCTAAATGTGGGTGTTCCTGCACTTGGGGAGCAGGCTGGAACAGAGCATAGGATCAAACACAGGAGTGCTGCTGACAGAAAAGCAGAGTGTTTTCAGTGTGGAGATTTTTTTTTAATGTATCAAGAAGTTTTGGGATTTGACTTCTTGACATCTGCCACAGCTTGCTTCAGACACAGCTGGGGTAGAACTCTTGGCATCCTTTTTGGTGGAAATGAACAGTTTTTCATACAGTAAAGGGTGGTGGATGCTGTTACCAGTGGAGTAATGTAATTCAGTACCATTTTACCTCTGGTTCCAGTAGGCTGAAGAGCAATTTCATGTCTTAATAACAGCAAACACCTAAACATTTTCCACAGATGTTTTTAAGTCAGGATTTTTCTGTTTTCAGGGTTCAGTTATTTCTAAGGAGATGCTTTCATGATTTTAATTCTGCTAATAGAAGAATATATTTTTGCACCATAAAGCCATGTACATCAGTAGAACATTCTTATTGCAGTTACTGTGTTTGAAAGATGACACTGGGCTTGCTCACCACAATCCCAAACCTGAGAAACGATTTGAGTAGTTCTGCCGTCACTTCCCTATGAAATGAAAACGTGTATTTGGCCATTGTCATTGTATTCCCTGTTGGCAGGGCTGAGGATCAGTAAATCCCACTGCCAGGGTCGGGGCTGTTTGTTTGAACTCTTGCTGCTGCTGCTGGAACACGACTGAGTTGTTTTTCTTTCTTCCTGCGCCGTAGCGAGCTCGTGGCGACGCGCTGACGACAGGAGGGAAGAG
This sequence comes from Parus major, assembly GCF_001522545.3. NCBI lineage: Eukaryota > Metazoa > Chordata > Aves > Passeriformes > Paridae > Parus > Parus major. The sequence goes on along the minus strand of NC_031775.1, from coordinate 28,734,240 downwards.
CGCGGGGAGGAACGGGAACCGGCGCGGCGGTCAGCCCCTGCTCCTGCTGCTCCTCCAGCTTCTGCTCCCTCAGCAGCTTCCAAAGAGCGGGAAAGGGATGGGGAAAAGGAGAAAGGATCCTGGAAAACAGAGAAGGAGCGTGAGCCCGTACGCCGCACTAAAAACGAGACAGATGAGGAAGGGTGGACCACCGTACGACGTTAAGTGGGAATCACAGAGTTTAACCAATGTTTTAGCTTTGATTTGATCGAATCCACAGATTATATTTGTGCTTATAAACATTCTGAATTGGAATTCTTTAACCAATGTTTTGAGGTAACATGAAAGCATGAATTACTTACTCATATAGATTGATCATGCACAAAACTCACAGCAGAAGGTTGGAAATTGAATGCCAGTTTTTGAAATTTCAAATGATGCTTATTTCATGGGTCATTTGTTGCTAAAATAAAAAGAAGCAAGCCCAACAGCTGTTTTCAGTACAGCTTCTCTCTCGCACCACAAAACAGGCTGCCCTTTTTATTTTTAGTCTTTCTTAGTTTGGAATGGGATATTATTGTCACAGGACATGCCTTTGAAAACAGCTCTGTTCACACAGTGGAATTATTGAAAAAGCAGAGCTAAAAGAAATTAGCCATAAACTAGAAAAGCCCTCTTTTACATAGGTATCTTGGAGGGCAGGCGGTTTCTGAGATATTTTATCACTATCTAAATTCAGTATGTTGTTAAAATTTGAATTGAATACAATAAACATTGTGAATTAGCTACACTGGGATATTTTCTGTAGATTTACTTGAATCCATAATGCCTCTGAGGCCACTTTGCAGTCATTGTTCCAGTAATGTACACACTGCTGCAGTCTACAAATCAAACTTGCAGCATTTACAATTTCAGTGTTTTGGTAAGCATATGGCTATGTACTTTCTGTTGCCAGTATCACAATTGCTTTTTCCATTACTGGATAATTCATGCCTTTCAAGGATTTATAAATATTGTCATATTTAAAATGTGTGGTTTTGGAGAAATTGTTCAACTTTCCCCCCAATTCTTTGTCTTCAGGGTCAATTCTTTCCCTTTCCAAAAAAGTGATTTGTAGTAATGGCTGTGTTGACTTCAAAGCTGGGGTGCAGTAACAACAAGGAACGATCTGGTCACACTGAAGCCAACACAGAACTTGCTGCTGTGTGTTTCTTCAATGATAAATAAACAACTTAAGGAATTAGCTACTGCAGTGTCTTGATTTTTTTTAGTGAGTCCTGCACCATGTGTTCATGCAGCACAGCTTTTGAACAACTCTTTTCTGTTCTCAAACCTGTTCTGTACCAGCTGAAGAAGGTAAGAACACCTGGGCTAGTTTCTTCCTGAGAAACCTGGTGTGTGAACAGAAGTTGTAATATTCTTCTTGTCCTTTTCCTGTCCTCTTCTGGGTTAGCCAGGGCCAGTAGTTTTCTTGGGAAAAACTTGCTCTCAGAGCCATCTTCTCAGGGCTCGATTTTTGTGTCTTTGGATCCTGTCATGTCATTGCTGGTTGAGTCACAGGAGTCCTTCAGAGAAGTAGTGTTTTCCAAGCATAAAATACTGCATTTTTTGTTCTTTTTACAGTCCCCAGAAGGCTGGAACTAGAGAACAGCAGCTGGATCTGGAGCAGGGGGTGTTGCTGTTCTTCAGCCACCTCCTGCTGTCCTTGCATTCTGTCACAGGGTCAGTGCTGTGGGGACCAGGAACTCACTTCACTGCTGGCTGTGAAATTCCTGTGTTACTTAGAACTGTGTTTGTCCACTGTTTGTCCAGTGTGCTTTCTTTTGAAGACTTCTAGGGCTGTGGGCTGCACAACTGTTCTGGGAAGCCTCATCCAATGCTTGACTGGCTCCAGACTGAAAAACCAGCATCACAGAATGGTTTGGCTTGAAGGGGACCTCAAAGGCCATCCAGTCCAACCCTCAGCCTTTCTCTGGGCAATCTGTGCCAGTGTTTTCTACCTTCATTGTTAAAAAAACCTCTTGTATCTAATCTGAATCAACCATCCTTCAGTTTAAAACCATTACCCCTTTTCCCATCACAACAAAATCTGCCAAAAAATCTGTCTCCATCCTTCTTACAGCCTCCCCTTCAAAGGCACAACTAGGGTTCTGTGGAAACTTCTCCAGGCTGAAAAACCCCAGCTCTCAGGAAAAGGAGATCAACTCCAGCTCTCTGGTTATTTTTGTGGCCCTCAAAAAGTTTGAACCTCTTTCTTTCAGCTTCTACTCTGTGTCTGCTTGCTGTGTGCTACTGTGGAAAGCTGGAATTTCCCAGATAACTTCTAGCAGGAAATGGGTGGCTGCTCTGAGATCTCCCCTAAACCCCTTCCCTTTTCCAGGCTGAACAAGCCCTGGCCCCTGAACCTTTCCTCCCAGGCGTGTGCTCCAGCCCCTGAACACTGTCTTGGTTCTCTGCTCAACTCAACTCCAACTTGGCCAAGTCCTTGTATGGGGGGAATGGAACCCCAAGGAGCACACAGGAGAGATGAGCTGGGCTGAGGGGGATGCTTTCCTGCTGGAGGCTGGGGTCCAGGCCCAAACTGTTCAGTGCCAGCTCAGCCTGGCACCTGCTGGCCTTGCTCACCTTTTCCCCTGCCAGGGCCCAGAGGTATTTGAGCCCCCAGCTTTCCTTGGCTGGTCAGGCCCCTGCCCTGCTCCTGCTTGAATTCAGCAGGCTCCTGTCCATCCTGTCCCAGTCCCAGGTGTGGGCTGGAATTCCCCCACTTGAGTGTCTTCCTGTGGCCATCTCCAGGGCCTAGAGGATGGTTCCAGCCCACAGTGCTGAGCCTGGACATCCAGACAGTTTTTCTGCCCCCTATGTGGGCTGTAACATCCTGAGCTGGGTGCAAAAATATTGTGTGAGACAGTGCTGAAAGCCTTGTTAAAGTTGAGATGAAGAACATCCAGTGCTCCTTCCCTCATCCACAAAGATACTTTATTATAGAAGGCAGGTGAGCCAGACATGGTTTACCCTCAGTAATTCCATTCTGGCTGTTCCCAGTTGTCTTCTGCATGTCCCCAAAAAGTTCTTCTGAAGGGACTTCCTCTGATTTTCCCAGGGACTGAAGTGATGCCATCTGGCCTGTGCCTTCTCAGATGCTTCTTCCAGCCTTCTATCAACAACAGGCACAACATTTGCCTTTCTCCAGCCTTGTCATATGTAAATAGTGATTATCCCTTCAGTTACATAGTTTTAATTGTATCCACACAAAGACACTTTCACACAGGGATGGATGTTAGTCATCCCTGCACCAGCTAAAGCTGTTTCCCGGTGTGTGCATTTAATTCGCATTATTTGAAATTGTGATAATGTTGTAGTGTTACATTCAGGGCTGGGCAGCTTGAGAAGAGGCTGGGGAGATGAGAGCTTTGCAGACATGTCAGTGTGTTTATTTTATTGCTTCATCTGTTTAGACACAATACTGACAGTGATCAAAAACCTCTGCTGACCAAATCCAACAGCTCAAACCTCCATCTCCTGCCATCATTAAACATGAGCACAAAATTTGGTTACCTGAAAATGTTGATGAAGCCAAATGAGTTCTTTGTCAATCTTTGCCTTGAGTCATGTTCCATTAAACAGCTAAAATTTTCAGCGTACCTTAGAAGAATACAAACTGTCACAGGCTGTATTTAGAAGGCAGAACTTAAGGCTGCTGCTGTTTGAATGGATGCAAATGTTGCTGGATTAAACCAAATCTCCAGCAAGGCAGTGTCAGCTATGAAAAGTGCTGTTTCTTTCCTGCTCCAGGAGCAGTCCAGACACTGACCCAGCCCACAGGCAGGATGAGGGTCATCAGGGTCCTCAGCAGGAGGGCATAATTGACATTATATTTAAGCTTTCTCTAGAGTGCTTTACCTATAAAAACTAATAATTTTTTACGAAATCCATATTTATGAGAACTGGCTGGGTGCAGTGGTGACAGTCCTGACTGGGCACAGCCACAACTGGAGCCCAGGGCATGTGGTGACTTTGGTGACCTCAGAGAGGCCACGAGGATGTTGGGGTGGGCTGGTGGGCAGCCAGGAGGCACCTCAGACAGTGAGAGTACTGGAAAGCTTGTCTTGCTGTAAACGTAACATATCTTTGTTGTTTTACTGTCCTTGGGCTGCTGTCATTGGCAGGAACTGCTGTGTGTAAGCAAGTTTTCTTCCTGTGCCTAAAGAGTATTGCTGAATGGTGTCAGCCTACAAAGGGAAGGCATTAGGTCAGTGAAATGCAAGATCCAAAATTTACCTGTTATTCAGGCACTAGTGCCCATCCTGTGGTTTTACTGCAGCATTGTAAGAAGTAGGCACTCAAGCAGTGTAACAAAAACACCCAATTCTTCCTTTTTTGCCATGGCAGTACCAGCTGGAGCTGAAATGCTCTACACTTTGTCTGGTCCTCCTCTTTAACATAATTAATGCATTTAATTACAGTAGGATGGAGATTGTAAAAACTATTCCACTGCATTTTGCTAATCAAAACCTCCCTTGCTGCACTTTAAGCTCTGTTAGCCCTTTCTTGGGCAGGAGGCTTTGCTAAACCTCATTCCATTTTTAGTGTATCACTTGTTTTGTCCAGACAAAAGGCATTTTAGAATTATACCCTCTTCCCCATGCAACTCTTAGCAACTCATCTCCAGTAAAAAATAATCTATGTATCTGGTGGGTCAAATTGGCAGTGTAAAAAAAGAAAAAAAGGCATTTTCTAGCCACTGTGGTTTGGCCCTATGGCATCTACCTGAGGCACTGGTCAGCAGACTGACAGCAACCTGCCCAAATAGAATTTCCACTAAAGATGGGCACAGACTTACCTGACTTCAGCTGAATCAAGTTACCTGTATATCTGAAAGTAGTTTCTAATTAGAAGTAGCCTGTTTTTTGCCAAGACTAGCACCAGCTGAGGATGATTATCCACTATTGTGTTCACTCCTTTTGCCACACTATCACTATAGAAAAGATTCCATGACTTACATGCACAGGTTTGAACAGGGGACCATAATATTTTGATTTGCAGATGTCTCTAGAAGAGTGAAAATAGTATCTCATTTTTCATAGACTTCTTCTGTGGAGCATAACACAGCTCTAACCTGGGCTGCTTTCAGATTAAGCACTTTGCTGTTCCTAGAATTTAAATTACTAATGCAAATGGTTGCCTGTATTTAAGGAGTAAAATTAGCAACACAAACACTGTCTATTGTAATAACCTTTTCAGAGTGACCAAGAACAACCATGTTTCTGCTCGTTCAGTGCCACAAGGAGTGTGCTGGTGCACCAGAAATCACAGGAGCTTACTAAAAAAAAACCAATCAAAAAACCCTTTAAGGTTTAGTCTTTGTTAGACTCACTTGTAAATCTTTAAAGGGTAAATTGTCCTGTTGAATGATTACATAAAGTAACTGAAGAGCCTTGCTGTCAGGCTGTCTTCTGCTGAATCCTGTCATCTTTCTGCAATAGTCTGAGGTTTGTTGCTTGTTCTTTTTTACCTCCCCACCCCCAACTAGTCTTGAAGCTGTTACTCTTTCACTTTACCTGTTAAGCCTTTGATGAGATGCCTAAAGCTGAGCAGCAGAGAGGACAGGCAGCTCTTGGCCTTTCCAGAGCAAGGCTGCAGGTACCTGGAGGGCAGAACCAGCAGCAACAGGCAGCAGCACAGGCTGTGGATACACGTTTTCCTCTTGCACAGGCTCTGCAGAGGGCCAGTGCCATCCAAGACAGGATCTGCCGTTATCCTGAGGGATTTCCAGGTGTTGCTATAGGGCTGGTACTGCTCAGCAGCTCAATGTAAAGACCAGAGAGGTGGGGCAGGGACATGGCAAACACCTCCAATCCAGCCCGGCCAGTTAACCCTCAGAAAACACCCGAGACAGATTTTCTTTGATCTTTCTTGCTTTTGTGTCCAGTAACAGTCAACTGCATTAAAATGTATATAAGGATCTTCAAACTTCCCACAAGTAGGTAACAAAAGTACAGAAGAAAACTCTTCCCACAGCATCACACTTGAGCTCAATTCTAATGTGTGGTGGACACAGATTAAACCTATGTGGACCAGGAATCACAAAACCAAACACATCTAACTTTAACAGCTTAAAAGAGCCTGTGGTGCACTCCCCAAAGGGCAAGAGACAAAATGTAATGTATTGAGCACAAGGCTGGCACAAGGACAGCTGCAGCCACTGAGTATTGTTTAATGCAAACCCTACTGCATTTGATAATTAGACCTGACACCATCTTTGGAGCCATCTGATGGAGATTTAAGGGAACACTTCCACACAAAACCACTTTCTCCCTTCTAATTGCTGTGGCTGGGAGCCAACAGCAATGATGAATAATGAACCCTGGGTCCTCACCCTCACCCTATCCCACACATTTTGACTCCATTCTTGACTGTCCTGTTCTCCTGACCCCTTCTGAGCAGCTTTTCAAAAGGAAACCACACAAGTGTGGATTACTCCTCACTTTACCAGTTCCCCTTTTCTGTCAGGAACCATCTCCCTTCTCATCCTCCTGGTGATGTCCCAGCAGTTCCTCCACAAGGCTCTCTTCACCTCCCTGCTCTTGTCAGGGCAGCCCCTGTGGACTGAGCATCCCTCCACACCCCAGGTGTTGGTAAAGCCACACAGCAGTGTGATCCCTCTGCACTGAAAACTTCAGCACCCATCTTTCTGCTCCAGAGCACTCAAACTCCAAACTGCTGCTGCTTCTTGACCTACTTCTGGCTTAAAAAAAAACCCAAAACCACAAAAAAATGCCCCAAAACAAACAAAGAAAAGTAATTTCTTTTCTCTTGGGGATTAGAAGTGATATAGCCCTGGCTGATACTCAGTACCAAGGAACTGCCGTCACCCAGAGCGGTCCAGGACTGCAGCCTAACTCTTGTGCTTTGTACAGTCTCTGTAGTGTTAAGGATATTTGTTATCCACATGGGTAGATCTGTTTCACTTGCAAAGAGTTAAAGCCACATTCTCTGAACTCTTGAAAATAAACAACCTCCCTCTCATCCAATCTCCTACGGTCACAGTCTTCTGCTTTGTCCAGGTCTCTTTCCATCAGGCTTCCCCCGTTCTCCACCACAAACACAGCTGCCACAAAGCTTTCTCGATTGCCATTCTTACCGCCTTCCTGTCAGCAGAGAGGGCTCCGTTTGCACTCTGGCACAGAGTCATCACGTTTTCAAACACGCACTCGGATGTTTTCTCCTCTCAGACTTTCCCTAAAGCTGAGTATTCGACACGGGGACCCCCGAGCCATCGGTGCCCACGAGAGGAACGGTGACCGCACGGATGCTGCGATTTCGGGCAGCAGCTGTTAATTACCGAGGGGACAGGTTCCATCGCGATTTGCTCACCGGTTTTGAAACCGGCAAAGGAAATCGCTCGGATGTTTGCTTTAAGAGCCGAAAGGCGGAGTGTGGTACCCTAGTTAAATGCCGTGCTATTAACTGGCAGTGAAGAGCAGCTCTCCCGGGCAATGCCCCGCCGGCACGGAGCGCTCGGGACGGGCAGAGCCGGGCGGCAGAAGCGGCGGCCACCGGGGACCCCCGCCACCTCCCCGGCCGTGGCTCTAACCCTGGAACCCCCCCGTGCGCACATCCACCCAGTCAGATCTCGGCGTCTCCGTAAAAATCACATATAGATATATTTTTTCTTACAATAAACAAACACAGCGCATCTCCGCCTCGCAGTCCCCGGGCCCGGCGCGGGCTCCGCGCGTTCCAGCGGGGCCGGGGCAGTGTCAGCGTGGGGGGCACGGGGCGAGGCCCGGGGGTCCCGGCCGCTAGCGGCCCTTCCTGCCCAGGGCGGTCCGGGCGTGCCGGAGCTGCCGGGCCGCCGGCACTTTGGAGAGGGGACAGTACTTGATGGTGTGGGCATTGTCGCCGCTGGCGCCGCAGAGGGGGCAGGTGTAGCGCCGCAGCACCGGGCACAGGACGCGGCCGTCGGGTCCCTTGAGGATGTGCGTGGTGTAGAGGGCCACCGCCTCCTTGTTGTTCCGGCAGAAGACGCAGACCTGCAGCTCGGGCTTGAGCAGGCGGGAGGCGGCCCGCGGGTGCGCCGGCAGCCGCCCCGCCACCACCACACCGCCCCAGGCGTGGGCAGAGCCCTCCCGGCCCGGGTGCTCCCCCGAGCAGTCGAACACCACGGCGGCGGGGCCGCCGCGCCCGGGAAAGGGGCTGAAGTCGGCGAAGCGCTCCTCCAGCAGCCCCTCGCCGTGGTGGTGGTGATGGTGATGCCCGCACAGGTCCAGGTCGTGCAAGTCCAGCGCGCCTTCGAAGTACGGCCCCGCCGCCTCTTCCTCCTCCTCCTCCTCTTCCTCCTCCTCCTCGGCCGGCGGCACGGCGGCCGCCACCACCACCGAGGGGGGCTCGGCGCCGAAGCCCTTGCCGGGCCGGACGGCCTTGGTGATGAGCGTGGCCAGCCCCAGGTAGTCGTTCCAGGAGTTGAAGACGTTCCCGCAGGCGCTGTGGCTCCGGCCGGCGTAGCGGGCGCCCGGCAGGCACTCCACGGGCGGGAGGTGCCGGTGCTGCTCCAGCTTGGTGCCCGGGAATGCCTCCATGGGAGCGGCCCCTCCCTCGAGCGCGGTGCGGGGCAGCGCCGGGCGCACCGTCCGCTCCGGGGCCGCTCCCGCTCCCGCCGCCTCTGCGAGCGCGCGGCCGCGCGGAGCGCCTCAAGTAGGGGGCGGGGGCGCGGCCGCCGCGCTCCCATTGGCTGTCGGCTAAAGCCCCTCGCGCTCATTGGCTGAGCGGCGGCGGGGGCGTGGCTCGGCCGCGGGCGGGGCGCGCTCCGGTCCCGCAGGTGCGGCGGGACCGTGGACCGTGGACCGGGACCGTGGACCGTGGACCGTGGACCGTGGACCGGGACCGGGACCGTGGACCGTGGACCGTGGACCGTGGATCGTGGACCGTGGACCGTGGACCGTGGACCGGGACCGGGACCGGGACCATGGACCGTGGACCGTGGACCGTGGACCGGGACCGGGACCGGGACCGTGGACCGGGACCGGGATGGGGAGCGGCAGCGGAGCCGCAGGATGATCCGGGAGCAGCCCGTGTGACCGACAAGGCAGAGGCCCGGCGGGGAGGAGCGGTGCCGCTCTGAGCATCCTGGCGCTGGCAGGGAGGAGTGTCCCCCCGCAGCAAAGCGATGCGGGGACACAACAAGTTTAGTGCGGTACCGGTGGGAAGAGGCTCCAACGAGCCTTGTAGGCTCACGGAGGGCAGAAGGTGCCTTCCCATTTGGGCAAGAGGAGTTGATAATGCAGAGATCCCATTGATTTCCAGCCCCTGGTGAGAGCTGCTGGGCTGAGCAGGGTGGGTGGAGCTCTGTCAGAAGTAAATGTGTCTCCCCTGTGCACGGCCCTGATTTGTCAGTCTAACAGATGCTCCTCTGGCAGGTAGAGCAGCTTTCCAATGTGTTTTGTTTGCATCTGAGATGGGCAGGTTCCATGAGCTCAGGTATCAGGAACACCTCCCCAGGGGCCGCCTCCCGGCACTGCGAGGCTGGATCCGCATGAAGTGCCTGGGAGTGGGTGTTTCACGGGCCGGGGAACAGCAAGCACGGCTGCAGGGGGTAGAGCTAGCTGGAAGCAGTGTTTCGGAGCATGAATTCTCCGGTTGGAAAGTGAGACTCATTCCAGTACTGAAAACATCGGCAAAGGAAGTCCTGTTCCGTGCTTGTGTGGGACACGGTTCTGCTCTGCGTGACCACAGCGGTATTTCAGAGTTATGGGGTGTCAGGCTCAGCCCAGAGCTCCTCTCGAGATGTCTCTTGGGACAGACCTTTGCACTCTTCAGCAGAGTGTTTCAGGGCCTGACTGGCACTGGAGCCAGCAGATGGGTGACAGGGCACAGGGTGATCAGTCAGAGTGGCTGAGCATCACTTCCTGGAGCAATTGTTGTATCTCATCTTCTGTAGACATTTTAAGAGGCAGAGTGAATCATTTCATATCACTGCTGTAGCAGTGCATGTAGCTACAGGCAGAGAGGAAAATGCCTCTCTTCCCCTCACTGCCAATGCAGAGAGTGATGGAGACCCTGGAGCAGCATAAAAAATATCCTCACTGGGAAAATATTGTGAAGGACAGACACCTGTCACCAGCACTGCAGTAACAGCATCCTCTATTTGACCAGCAGCTCAGCAGGGCTTGCATGCCTTGGCAATCCAAGTGTTCGAGGTATGTTGCAGGAGTTATTTCATTGCTTACCTTTTCTTCCAGAAAAAGTTTTTCCAGACTTCTGCCCACAGACCTGCGTGTTCCAGGTGTTGAGCAAATACTGAACAGCTTCACTCAGGTCCCTGCAGAGCTGTCAGGCATTGTCAGACTTGCACCAACCTCATGCCAGCTGGTTGGGGTCACCCAGTCACAATGCAAGAGCAGGGAATCCCACTGACACTGAATGAATCAATGTCTTGGTGAAACCCTGCATCAGTTTCAAGCAGTAAACAAAATATGTGGTCAAGGAGAACTAATGGACAAGTAGGTGCTTCTAGGAAGGATCAGTGTTTTGGTGTGCTTTGAAATGTTCTTATGAAAAACTGAGAACTGCATGAAAAACTACTGCTCTGTCCACAGCTGGGAGTTGGGATTATTTCTGACTATGCCAAAATACCCTTTAGGCAATCCTTGTCAGGACTTGGGCAGTGTAAGACCACAGCTGTCTTGGTGGTGTCTCATGTGAGTTCTTGTGGCAAGGCTGCGCAGCAACCCTGGCAAACTCACATCTGGAGCAGAAGTGACAAATAGCTGTTGGCACTGGGAATTCAACACCACGGGCCAAGCTCTGCCCAGCCAAGGGGAAAGTTTTCTGCTCCCTCAGAGCAGCGAGAAACTGTGTCAGAAATTCGAGCTGGTCTGAACACAGGAAGCCATCAGATCTGCTGGGGTCTGAGAAATCTGCCTGGGGGGAACTGGTGTGGGAGCTCCCACTGGCCACAGGAATTTGTAAAGTCCAAGATTACTCCTGAGAATACACTCACACACACACAAATGTATGAAATCTGTGGACGTGCCAACTGCAGGTGAGTGAGGCCTTTGTTTGGGGTTGGAGGAAAGATTTCTTTCTATGTATTAAAGCAAAAATGATCTAACGAGTGACTTAACAAGAACGATAGAAGGATTTAAGCACAGAGGGGTTTGAGTGCATGCAGGACAGCTGTCAGGTTTATAGAGGAGATTAGCAGTTCATTTGAGAGATACATTAGGAAAGGCTTACTCTGGGGGGCTGTGAGCTCCCCTGAGGCTGGGGAGGATTTACTGCCTCTAAGTGTTGAAGTATTGTGCACGTTATGAAGCTTGCCATCCCAGCAGCTTTGATATGTTCCAGCTTTTCTTTAAAACCCCTGTGGATTTTAAAGTGGCTTTCATTTAACGTGGGAGATGTTGACAAGCTCCCCCAGGAGGATGGCAAGTTCTCGGAAGGGTCTTTTAAAATATTAGCTTCACCACCACTTCTAGAAGACTTTTCCCCCCCCTCTGAAATATCAAGGAGTGGTTTGTTTCTGACAGCACTAAAAATACATGAGGTGTCTGCTGACACAGGGAAGATATGCCCTGTGCTGCTTGGACTCCCAGCCTAGTGTTCAGGAATCCTGTCTAAAGCTTTTGGCTTAACAGATGATGCTTGTGTTTGGAAAGCTGAAGTTTATGGCACAGAGCAATCCTGTTCAGAAGATTGGAAGCAGCTGGTGGGACTGACATGGGTGAGTTAGGTTTCAGTGGAGGATACAAACACAAGTCTTGGAAGCAGAGCTGCAGCCTGGGGTCTGCCCAGAGGCCCCAGCACTGAGGTGCCTGTGGGAGAAGAACTTTCTCTGGTGTTTCTCTTCTCAAAAGGGAGGGGTGCATGAGGGCTTGTGCTGGGGCAGGGGAGGAAGCCTCTGCTCCTTGTCAATGGTGTGGGGAAGGTGGGGGATCCCAGGCACGGTGTCTCCCAGACTCCAGGAGAAGGAGAGCCTGAGCTGGCATGACAATGTTGGTAAGAAGGATAAAGAAATCATCCTAACTCCTTTTTACTGGCAAAAAGTTCCTTGGGATGGAGGATTAGGGATGTAAAAGCCAGCTTCAAAATATGACTTTGGTTTTGGGAACCTTTCTTTGGAGGTGTGCTTTTGCTTTTGTTGTGTTGGAAGCAGCTGATCCCTCAAGGTGGAAATCTGACCATGAAGGAGGCACTGGTGGTTTCACCTTCTCCTGATCTGTTCTGATCCCAGGGGGCTATTTCAGCGTAACCAAACACATCAGGGGTTTCTTTAACAGAGTACCAAACTTATTCAGGGTGTAGAGCACAACTTTCACTGCACTGGGGGCAGGAGTGACTGTCCAGATCACTCATTTTAGTTACATGACAGTCCTCAGGTAACTGCAGCAAATGTTGACCCAGGCAAACAGAGCTGATATAAAAATATGATGCATTTTTAGCTGTCTCTCAATTTGATTCAGCCACTGAAAGTGCAGAACAGCACGCAGCATTAGCCAGCTCTGTAAACTGCTGCTCCACCTCGTTGCATGCAGGCAACTGGAAAGAGCTGAGAGCAGAAAATAAAAGGTTCTTCCAAGAATACACCATTGTCATCAAGTAAGTAATGTGCTCATCACAGCAGAAAGTTATATGGGCAACCTAAACATGGCTCTGCTTGAGTGTTGAGCGCTCGAATTTCCAGCAAAATGCCATCACTTCCCCTGTTTTGTTTTATCTCCAGCAATGGCACCTTGAAGCAAGAGCAGCTGAAGCTGAGCTTTGAGCAGAGCCCAGACTGTGACGTGTCAGCATCAGCCTGGCTGTGGCTGTAGGAGGGCTCAGGGTGGGTGTGGGGGCTGGAGGGGACAGCTGAGCCCTCTCCAGGGCTGACAGCAAGGAGGAGGAGAAGAGACTTCATGCTCTGGGGGCTGACAGTGCAGAGAGAAGAGAAACTGAATTTCCTCTCCCCCCAGAAAAGTTTGTCAGCTGAAGGAGACAAAGTGCTTCCTGGACACAGACTTCTAAAAATCTTCAGAGCGCTGCTGAAGGTGTTGGAAATAGTAGCTATAAAAAAAAATAAAAATCCATTACAAGGCTATTTTTACAATCAGAAATGTATCTAATCTAGTTATCGTGGCTGATAAACAGTCGACACTATCAGCTCTTCCATCATCTCTTGCAAATGCATGGAATTTAAAGGAGAATGCAAAGGTCATAGACAACCAGCCAGGGTTTAGACTTGCCCATCCAAACTACTGCAGAACACAAATAAAGCCAAGAGCCAAATGATTATCAACAGAACCATATTTGTCCTGAGGATATATTGACTTATGGAGAGGGATGTCAAAGTGGCATAGAAATAAATTTGTACTGTTTATGAGAAAATCAAATGGCTTTTATGAAAAGTGAAAGGTAGATTTGGTTGCTTTTCTTTGTGTTTATGCATTTTATTAATGTATCAGGGAAATGTAATAAATGCTATATGCACTTCAGTTCCTAAATGTCAGATGTGATTTCCGTTTACAGGAAATCAGACTCATGTTGAAATGAAGAACCAGGTTCTTCTGCAACAATCCTGTGAGTCTGAAATGGCATGGGCAGTGTGTTAATTTTACAATTTTGTATAAATTAAATCAGGTCTATATTACTGAATATCTCTGGATATCCCTGGAAGTGTCCAACGTCAGGCTGCTTGAAGCTCTGAGCAACCTGCTCTGGTGCAAAGTGTCCCTGCCTGTGGCAGGAGGCTTGGAATGAGATTTAAAGTCCCTTCCAACCCAAGCCATTCTGTGATTCTGTGACCTCCATCTCGAGTATTTGGGGAGCAGGAGGTCTCTGATCCGAGCTGAGCTGCTCAGCTGTGGGCAGTGCTCTGCTGGCACCACCCTGTGAGCTGGTCTGTGCATTTGGAAATGCTGAGGTTAAAATCCCAGCCTGCTCTGCAGGACTCCTCTGCAGCCAGGGGTTCAACTTTGGAGCTTTCTGTGGCTGGCAGGTCGCTCTCATGTGCCTCTGTCAGAGTCTGCCCCAGCAGCTGTCCAGGTTTGTGCCTCTTGGGGGTATTTTGGAGGTTTCACACGTCGAATTTTGGAGTGTTAGTTGGCATCACCTGCAGGTAATGTCATTTCACTCTTTCCTTTAACTCCAGGTAATAATAAATGAAACCCCAGTCCAGCAAACAGTAAGTATGTGCTTGTCACGACAGGCCTTGCCACAGTACCTGCAGTTTTCCTCAAATTCAGCAGTTTTTGTTAGATTTTAGGAGACCACGGAGCTCTTAAGGCACAGAAAGATGTCCTGGTGACTCACAGAGCAGATTAAAATCCTGTTTAATATCAGTGATGAAACTCCTTACTTAGAGAGGCTGGCCAAGGGTTTGTGCACAGATTTCATCTCCTGCTGCCCCTGCTTTCTTGTCTCCTGTGCAGGATCATGGAAGTGGAAAGCCAATTCAGTGCACTTGGAAAAAATCAGAGGTTTCTGGATTCACTGAAAAGAGTATTTCAAATAAAATTTTGGCTAGACGCTCTACATTCCTTTATGTATTCCTCCTCTCCAAAAATCACTGCTCCAGGATATCCTTGAGAGAGCTCAAAGCTTGCATGAAGATTTATTGCTTTTAGTTTCCGAATCGGTTCTGAGCTGAATTAGCAAATGCTAGTGCATATTTCTAATAACAACAAGAATTCCAGCAGAATTTCTGAGGTCTGTCTGGCTGATTAAATCCAGCAAAGTCTCCTGCTAAGCTCCTTGGCAGAGCCAGCCAAATTCAAGGACTTTTAGACAATCACAAATTCAGTTCTGAAGATTTTTTATTGTGTGAAATTTTACCAAGCAGAAGAGATATATATGTATTAGTTGCAATGATCCGTATAAATGTCATGCACACATGCTAGACAGTAGATAAGTTCCTGATATATTAATTTCACATGGTGAGGATAATAGCATTTCTCCTGACAACTCAATTAAATTTGTAAAAATTTCCTAGTGAAAAACAGTCGTTGCATTTTCTGTCAAGCTGATAAGCACAATTTAGCTGAAAGAGAAAAGCAATCCAAAAAATCAGCCTTGCACTTGGAAATTGCTGTGAAAATTCACACTTGTTTTCTGTTTTGTTATTTGGTAAAAGGAGTAACCAGAGGGTCCTTCATTGTCCTGCCTGCTTGGTGGTGCTGGCTTTCTTAATCTGAAACTGAAATTGTCTCTATTGGGAAGAAGAGTGATGTCCAAGAAAATAAACAACTGAAGGATACAGCAGTCATTAAAACACCAGTAAATAATTTTGAATTAGTTGAAATGTTTTACATTTCTGATACATTCTGGGAGCTGTTGTCTTCTCAGAAGTCACAGCCTGGGTCCCCATGGACACCAGTGGGATTGGGTGCTCCCAGTGAGTGTCAGTGGATTGCAGCTTTGGCATTTCATCCTCAGAGAGACTGTGGTAAGTTCCTAAATTCTTGCACTCCTGTTTTCTCACAAATCCCATTCAGAATCTGACCTGAGAACATGACTTCATTTGTGTTTTCAGTAAAAACTATTTTGCTCAAACCTTTGGGTGCTTTTGAATTACTTTTTTTTCTTTTTTTTTTTCCTCCTGAAGGGATAACCCACTAATTATACATGAAAATTGTTCCTCAAAGATCCATCTTAATAATATAATTGTAGTAGCAAAGCAACTGGTGTGATTATGTGCATCATTGCACTTTTCAGCCATTAACCAGCTTTTCTTGGTTAATGAAGTTAGCAAAACCTAGAATGTGCTTTGCTGGAATATATCCAGTGCAATCTCATTATCACCTACAACCCTCTATAATTGGGGCGATAATGTGCAGAGCATTATATGGCTGATAAGTGCAATGGGATTAAAAGAGGGCCAAGTTCTGCTCCCAGGCACACGTGACAGAGCTTGGGGTTTTGGGGAGTGTTTGTGGAGGGCCTGATGCCCCAGGTGGAGTTTTGGGGGTGCGTTGGGAGCTGGAGGAGCTGCACTTGGAAGGAGTCCAGCAGCAAAAACGATGAGAGCTCAGGAAAGGGAGAAAGAATTGGTGCTGTTGAGTCAGGAGGAGACTTTAGTGAGGCATGAAAATGGTCTTAAATGCCTTCAAAAGAGGGGAATAATCTGTTCTCCGTGATCCTGTTGGATAGGACGCAGAGGAGAGGATTTACACGCAGCGAGGGCAGCGGACATTGGATATTGGGGAAATGCAGGGTGGATAAGTGAGGGCTGGCTGGAATTGCTTGGAGCAGGGTGTGTCAAAGGATTCTCTGCTGCTGCTGGGCACCAGGAGGAGGGCAGTGAGCAGGTGGATTGTGTGCTGGCCCCTGGCTTCAGGCAGCGAGGAGGGAGCAGCAGTGTCACTACGGTGCTGTTTTATGGCTCAAGGTTTGTGCAGGTGACTCCTGGCAGAAAGACGGGATCTACTTGGTGCTTGCACAAACACAGAGCAGATCTACCAGGAGAATCTGTGATCAGAATTATGCTCTCAGCTGGAATTACTGTCAGGACTGCTGGTGGAAGGGAGAGAAGGCTGTGAATGTGAAAAAAGGGAAGCATTACTATTTTACTATTTACTATTTTCCCTTGTAATTACTATTACAAGGGAAGCTGCCTTGGATAATACAGGTCACAAGGCTGGTTCTGTTTGTGCTTGTTTGAATTTCAACATGTCTTTTCAGGAAAAAAGCCTTCAAATGTTATTAAAAAGCCCTGTAATGAAGAGTCATCCTGTCTGCTTCAGCTCTGGCTTTGGTAATAAATTCATTATTTACACTGGTAAACATGTGCCTTGTGTTTCCAGTCAGGACTTGCCTGTTTTCAGTGTCAAGGTTTTCCTGTGCTAATTGAGGACCCTGATCTTAACATTTAATTCTCCTTGTGAGCTCTGAGTCTTTAACCAAGTCATCCCCTAAACTCCTCTCATCACAAGCTAAATAGATCAAGCTCCTGCAGCTGTAAATGCTGGTTTTCCATCCTTCATTTTCCTTTCTGAGCTCTCTGCAGCTTGTCAGCTTCCTTTATGAATTGTGGCCTCTAAATTTAACGTGACCCTCCAGTGGGAATTGCACCAGTAATACCAGGAGCACAGGAAGATTTGCATCCTTTGCTGCAGTACAGCCCTCAGATGTTGTGTACAACTGAAGAGGAGCATAAAAATAGGTTCAGACCAAGGTTCCTCTAGCTCAGCATTTCATTTCTGACACTAGGCTGTAGTGGATGGATTCTTAAGGCTGGTATTTCCCTGCACAGCCTCCCCTTATCTTTTAAAAAATAAAGATACAATCTGAAATTCCATGCAAAGCCTTTGGAATTCTTATATCTTTGGTGTCCAAATAGCCTGTTAGGCCTGCAGCTTCCCAACATTTGTATTGTGGGCTGCCCTAGGAGTTAAACTTCAAAGCAGAAGATTTGTGTCTTTGCTAAGAGTCTGGGAAAGGATATTTTTAAATCCCAGCAGGGCCCTGGGGAGGCAGGGCAGAGGGAAGGACAGCGTGTCCCTGCCCTGTGGGGATGGTGCTCGGCAGCAGCCAGGCCCACCCAGGGCTGCCCTGCTGGCTGTGCCAGGGCTGGCAGCCCAGTGAGGAGAGGGAGCGACCCCTGGGCTCTGCCAGGCACTGCCAAAGCTCTGAGATCCAGCAGATCCAGGGAAGCAGCTCAGTGTCCTCACCAGGGGAGCCCTGCCTCCATCTGTGAGCTCAGCTGAGGAGCCACCACCATCCCAAACCTGTCTGAGCATCTCTGAGCCCCAGAACAAAGCCCTGCCTCCTCCGTGTTCCCCATGGAGCTGGGGAATTCCATCCCACCCCACTCAGGTGCCTGGGACTCCCCTGCCTCTCCACAGCCAGGTCCTTGGCAGTGAGAAATCCTCTCCCCCAGTTACCGCTCCGCTGTGTCATCTGCAGCTTTATTAGAGGATGATTTCATGTTTTCTTCCAGGAAGGATGTTACCCAGCTGAGAATAGATCACCATGGAGCTTCTTGGAAACTCCTGGGTGAGGGTTCCTTGTTTACAGTCTCACTTGGAGCTCTGTCAGCCGGTTTCCAGGTCCTGCTCTGCACCAGCTCAGTTCTGTGTTGCTCCTCGGTCTGTAAGG
Source organism: Parus major (assembly GCF_001522545.3). NCBI lineage: Eukaryota > Metazoa > Chordata > Aves > Passeriformes > Paridae > Parus > Parus major. The sequence goes on along the minus strand of NC_031775.1, from coordinate 28,716,189 downwards.
GTGACTGCAGCATTTTGTGGCAGTGTCAGGACATGTGTGAACACACTTCAGCACCCTGCAGTGAACAGGCACCAAGCTCACACACAGGCTCGCTGTGGACACAGTCACAGAAAGGTTTGGGTTGGGAGGGACCTTAGGGCTCACCCCATTCCACCCCCAGCCATGGGCAGGGCCACCTCCCACTATCCCAGATTGCTCCAAGCCCTGTCCAACCTGGCCTTGGACACTTCAATTTCCAACCTGGCCTTGGACACTTCAATTTCCAACCTGGCCTTGGACACTTAATTTCCAACCTGGTCTTGGGCACTTCAAGTTTAGGCACTCTTGTCTTACTGCAGCCCTTGGGCAGCTGGAGAAATGAAAAAGTGGTTATTTTAGTCCATTCCAGTAGCAGACTAACTAAAGTAAGGTATAATTCAGTGTCATGGAATTTTGTTTATGAAAGTTCCACAGGAAAAACAAGGTTTCCAAAGACAGAGCCAGCTTTAGAGGGAGAAATGGATATGTTTGCATTTCAAACCGTTGCTGGAATGCAGATTGCCAAGGACATATTTGCTAGTGATGGAAGAGAGTGGTGATGAGGAGATTTTACTGTGGGGAAGGAGATCAGAAAAGGCATTGCTTTAAGGACCTGAGAGTAAGAGCAGAGGTGAGGACATTGAGAATGTAGGGATGAGACACAGAGAAAAACTGATTTTGAAATATTTAAATCCCATTTTCTAAATAGGCAGAACAATTGATGGTATAGGCCACTTAGAAGATATAAAGGTACAAGCACAAATGTAAATGCAGATCCTGACCTTTAGATCTGCAAAAAGACAAACTCTTTATATCCTGATTCCACTGAAATTAATCAAAAGACTCCTGCTAATTTTATTCTTATTTATTCATTTCTAATAATGGTTTTATTGAGATGATTGAGACACAAAGAGCCATAGTGAGAGCATATTCCACTTTTGTTACTCAGGCAAAAAGAGCAGCTGACAAAAGCAAAAATATCTATTCATAAGTATGTTCAATTGTGAGAACATTCCTCTACCATTCAAATTTCTGGAGGGTTCATCTTTGGTTTCCTCAGCAGTTTTTTCCTGGTACCAAATTATTGTAGCTTTCTGGATGAACATGAGTGCTTTTCCCTTTTGAAGTAAATAGAATACAAATAAACACCATCATGTCTTAAACTAATGGACAACTTTTCTCTAAGTTTAACACCCAGAGATTATAAAAATTGAAAGTGCACACTACTGAAAAGCCACTGATTTTTGAACTGATTTTATATAAGGTGATAAATAGCAATGATAATAAAAAAATGACCAGTGCTGTGATTTGGCTGGATTTTTCTTTAAATAAATGATGCTCCTGAGAGCCTGGATATGTATTAACTTGTGTATTGGAAGCAAAATGTACCCTTTGAAAAGTGTACTTGTAAGCTTTTACTGAAATGGAAGTGTTTCAAATACGTGGAATTCATCAGTATTTGAGCAACAGCTTTAAAATCTTATGGTTAGCTCAAAATGCTCCTTAGTGCTGTTTCAGCAACTGCAGCCATCAGAGCTATAAAGCTCGAGTTGTCTTGGCCTTGTTGTAATAAAACATCTAAACCCTCTCATTTTACCATTTCTGATTTCTTTTTCCCAGAAATCGTGAGAAATTTTTTTAAACGTCGCTGTTTTATTTTGACGCGTGCCAGGTTTCACCCATCTCTAGATATGTTTTGCTGCCTCTCATGAAAGCCTCACAACATAAATCCATCCGTGCAGAGTCCAGATGGTTTCATTTAAGCATTTATTTTGGTTGTGGCTGTGGTGTGGAGAAATGCTGCTGTGATGGCAGTCCCTCAAAAGGGGGAACAGGAACAAGAGAGGGCTTCATTCATCTGCAGATGAAGGGAGAGGTGAAATCCTTCCCACAACAGGGTTGCTTCTTATTAATGGAGTTTTAAAAATTGCCAGAATTCCTTCTTTTTAAGGCAGCAGACAGAGCTGCTGTGTTGTTTTTCAGCAATGTCTCAAAACACCACAACACCGGAATTTGGAGATGTTCAACATGCTTTGAAATAAGAGTGGTATTTGGGGGTCAAAGTTACTATGAAATGAAACAAGTAGAAATAAAGAGAATTGTTCTTGAATTCTGGGACAAATCTGTCTGAGGGCAGGCTTGATACTTCTTGCTCACTGGATGCAGGCAGCTGCACCTACTTGAAGGGGTTTTTTTTGTAAAATATTCTTCATAATGAGAAAAAAGATTGTGGGTTGGATTTTAAAGATGCTTCAATACAGTACTTTTATGTATCATTGATTTTTATGTCTTTGCAAAGCAGCTTTTTGGTTTGGAGCACGCTGGCAGCACTGGTTGTGACTGTGGCAGTGGCCAAGCTCTGCCCTTCTCCCCTCCCATGGCTCTTAGCAATGCAAAGCCCTGTTTTTTTATGTAACCATAATATTTGTGTTCTGTGGCTGCAAAAGGAAAGGAAAAAATAAAAAAAAAAAAGCTGGGCTAATCCCAGGACAGTGGGAGTCCTGGAGTGATTTAGGGAAAAAAAAGGAAAATTAAAAAAGGAGTGTGAAATATGAAAATCTGGGTTGGCTTTTACTCACTCTGTGGAAAGGCAGGAGATAATGTGTATAAACAGGCAGGAGAGAGATGTAGCAATAAGCCAGAAAAACCCCACCAGTATGGAGCAATTCAAAGCAGATAGGACAATATTTCTGAATCAGGATGATAGGGGAGCAGCAAAAGCTTTTCCACAGAAGTTACATTGGTACTCTGTGACATCAGCTGTGGAGCTGTGTGAACTGGGCAGAGTTTACATGGGTCTCACTGACACAGACACAGTCTGCACATGGGCTGGGGGCAGCTTGACTGTTTTCTAGTTAGCCACTCACTTTCTCTTGTTTCTTTGTGACTTTCACCTGCAAAAGCAGATAGAAAATGTAATTCCGCTGTTTCTTTCAGAAGCGAATTAGAGAAGGGTGGTGCAGGCTGTTGGGAATGTCCAGGAGATTGAGCAGTGCCTGGCATTCCTCATTCCTGGACTGGAGGGGTTTGGCACTGCCTCCACCTGCCAGGGTCTGAGGAAATCCCTCTTGCTGCAGGGACTGCCTTCATCCTCTGGGCAATGCAGCACCTTCAGGCCTAGCTGCAACATCTGTAGGCATAAGTATGCAAATCCTCAACTAAAAATGGGAAAAAAGACACTTTTCCTGCCATGTTGGTGCCTGAGTACCTCATTGTCTTTATTTCCTCCTTAGTGACAAAGGTGGGGGAAGCTCAGGAGCAAGCTGCCCTCTGCCCAGCCAGCAGTGTGGTACCTGAAGGTGGGAGTGAGTGAGGGAAAACCTGTCCCTTGGTGCCCTGTGTGGGCACAAAACGCTTATTGACACCCAGCCATGCAGCAGCTGCTGTGCTGGCTGGCTTCTCCTTCCCAGAGTTTTCCAAGCAGGCTGCTGTTGGGTAGGATGGCAGGGAGGAGGAAAGCAGTGAAGCCACATTTGCTGCAGGTGTTGCTCAGAGATCCAAAAGACCACTGTGATCCAGATATTCCACGCAGGCTTTCAAAGCCAACGCTGCAGGGCTTGCTCCAATTTTAGTCTTTACATTTTACAAGCATTGCTGTGGCATTCATCCCGCTAATGCCTGAACCTGCTGCATCCTCCTGTGAGAAAGGGCATTTTTATCTCGTTATTGTGGTGGGGTACTCCTGAGGTAGAACACGGTTATAGAATTTGTTCATAATCACCTGCTAGGGCTGTGAAAGAGCCAAGAATAGGTTTGTTTCCCCATAGTGGGCCTTAATCATGAAAAAAAAAAAGAAAAGATCCTTCCACTCCAGTGAAGCGGGTCACGTCGGGGAGCTGCTTTTGCACCCGTGTGCATTAGTCCTGCAGTTCAGAGACCTCCCTCATTAAAGAGTCACATGCTGCAGCCTGAACGCCAGGCCAGCCTTCCAGCCGTGTGTTTTCAGGCTGGAAAGGCAAATGCTGGCATGGAAAAACTCAGCTTTCATTAGGAACTGTCTGAAATCAGCTAATCTCGTTTGAGTGCGCACGGGAACGGCGATGCTGTAAACAGCGGGCTTTGGTGCTGCGGTTTGCCCGGGGATACAGCCACAGCAGGGACTGTCCTGGCTCTGCTGGGTCCCACTGGCTGGGAAAATATTTTATCAAAGCCAAGGGAGAGCTGAAACTGCGGAGCACAGATACTGACAGCAAGTAAATAACAATGTCCTTTGGAAAGAGTAAATGAATAAAATACAGGAGCCCTTTGGCGTCCTCAGGGAGCTCTGCGGTCCCCAGGTAACAGGAGTTCAGGTGTCACTGCCAGAGCTGGGGGGGCTGGGATAAGTGATGAGCTGGTCTGGCAATATTTCTTCTCACATTACTAAACACCTTTCATTAGCAAGTGAACAATGTGTGTTTTCCCTCTCTGGTGACCTTTGCTGGCGCATCTTCCCCGTGTGCTTCACTTTCTTCTGACTCCCTTTCCAAGGGCAGCTCTGCTTTTCCACTGCTTTGGGAATTGTGCCCACATTTGTGTCTGGTTTTGTGTGTGCATTTTGTCAGGTGTCTCCTCTGGGTTTGTCAGCAGCAGTGAGCACAGGATGGTCTCCCAGCTCCGGAGTGAGGTGTTGTCACCTGTGCCTCTGCAAGCAGCCGTGGACCTTCCCCATCAGCCCAGGAGGTCTTTGCAGCCCTGGGGCTCACCTGTGGCTACAGGATACATGGTGGAGGGCCAGAATCATCTCAGGTTTTGTGTCTTCCATCCACCACATGGCAGCAGCAGCTGTGATGGTGCCAGTCTTACAGGGCTCCTCCACAGCCCAGCTCAGGTCTCGCTGGGTGAGGGATGTTTTCCAAACGTTTCTAGTGATCATTTATTGCTTCCCAGCAAGTGTGAGCTGCTGTTGGTCACTTATCTGATTGTTTTTTAGCACAACATCAGGAGATGCAGCTGGAGGGTCCTGCCTGGGGTGTGTACATGGTGTTGTAGTACTGACATGTAGCTGGGTCTGATTATGTTTGGGGTGTGGAGGAAAATAACTCAAATGTGAAAGGAATTTGCCTTAAAATGAGCATTTTCCTAAATGCATTTGTTCCTCTGATTCATTGCTCCAGTGCAGGCTGTCAGCCTCCCCAGAGCAGCTCCTCATTCACTCATTTTTTCTCTATTAATAAACACACACAAGCACTTAAATGGAATAATGTACCTCGTAGAAAGGGAAAAACAAAAACAAGCAACACAACTTGCTGTCCCCATGGGAGGAAAGAAAATCTTACACAGGGAAAAACAGTGCCATTCCAGTAGATTTTTGTTTACTGAAATGTATTTGATTCGTAGACTTAGCTCTTGAGGCTGTGTGGAGCAAGGACAGTTTATACACTTCTCTTTGTTTAAGGTACATAGCATCATTTCCCCCCAGATCTTTCCTTTCCTCTCTCTCTTCATACGTTGTTGTGCCCCATATCTGAATCAAATCTTGTACTAATTTCTGAGTTTTTTTCTGAGCTGAGGTTAAATCAGTATTTAACAGGGAAGCTGGCTCAGGATTGGAGTGTCACAACAGTCACTGTGAACAGTGTGACATAAAACAGTGTTGGAGCAGATCATAGTTTGGAGTGAAAGAACAGACTGTGTGACATCATGAAAAGCCTTATTTCTGAAAACTTCATTCTTTTAGCTGAGATTCCCTCTCCTTAAATGCCTCTAATGTAGATGTGTCTGGGGGTCAGCTCTCCTCTTCTCCCCAGGTTTCTCCTTGCACACTGCAGTTTAGCTGGGATTTTCTTCTACACTGGAAGAAATCTCACAGCAGCTCTGAAATTCCCTTGCCCAGGTGAGTCCTGTCTGGAGGGTTTCACCTGGGCAGACAACAGGGCTCAAGGGACTGATCTCCTCTGAGCTCCTGGGTAGAGTCTGTCTTTTACACTAATACTGAATTATGGTGGTGATACCACCTTGGAGAAGTTTTCCTGTTAAGCTGTGCTTTGTTTCCAAGGGAGGGTGTGTGTTTCTGTGTGTGGAGGACAAGACAGCTCCTTCCAGGAGTGGCACTGAAGTCCCTGCTGCCTTGCCAGGCTGCTGCCAGAGGCTCTGGAGGCTGGAGAGCACCAGTGGTTTGTCTTGTCCCCCTTGGAGAGTTCAAAATGTGCTTCACCCTCATTGTTGGGGGTTCTCTAGTGCCAGCAAAGGGCACATCCCTCCTCTTCCTCCCCTGCAACGCCAGGGCAGCCTGCAGCTCCTCTGCCTTGCCCTGTCCTCTCCTGCTACCTTCCCAGGTGGTGTGAGGAGGCTTTGTCTGGCAGGGTAAGAGGGGCACCTCTGGCTCTGCTGGGAGAAGCAGCCTGGCTTTCTCCAGGCTCCCTTTGCAAGGGGGAAAGCAAAGGATCTTGAAATGAGTCCAGTGTATTAATAAGCCAGGCTGCCCCACATAGCAGGAGTGAAAGTGGGACAGTCAGCACACTGCTAATTTTACACAGGCCCAAGGGGATTTTTTTTCCAGGGAGCGTGTTATCATTATTTTGTGTCCTAAAGGGCCTAAAATTAGGGCTTGGAAGAAGCAAGCCCTGGTAGAAGGCTTTGTCCCAGGCAGCCCAGGCCTGGGGAGAGCTGGATCTCCTCATGCACGTGTCCCATTCCAGGTACTCCTCTGCCTGGCAAAAAGAGGAGGTGGAAGCAGAGGTGCAGAGAGGTCTGGCTGCAAATCCCCATCCCTGACCTCTCCCAGGCTGACAGTGAGGGATGTCCACTCTGCTCCAGCCCCCGGGGACAGCCGTGCTGCGGTGGGGCTCGGCTGCTTCTCTGCTGCACAGTGGGAGCTGTGGCCAGTGTTAAATGAGGGATGTGCTTTAGAGCATGAAGGCTTCCAGCCAGTTAATTACAGAGAACATTTGCAGCTTCTCTTTAAATCCCAGCACTGCCTCTGTGCACCCCCTAGCACGGGCAGACTTGGATGCCACCCAGGATGGGAGCAGGGGATACACTGGTGGATCCTGAACCATGCCAGGGCTCCAGCCTCAGCCACCACACTGCTGGGCCAGGGGAGCCCTGGGGTGTCCAAAACCCTGAGCACATGAGCCAGGGGAGCCCTGGGGTGTCCAAAACCCTGAGCACATGAGCCAGGGGAGCCCTGGGGTATCCAAAACCCTGAGCACATGAGCCAGGGGAGCCCTGGGGTGTCCAAAACCCTGAGCACATGAGCCAGGGGAGCCCTGGGGTGTCCAAAACCCTGAGCACGTGCTTCTGGACAGCTTTGGGGTTTGGGTCATGCTTCCCTCAGTTATGTCCCCCTAACACCTGGGCTGAAGGCTCCCACCCTGCAAGGGGTTGAGCCAACATACAGTGTACAGTCAATGGATTTGTTCACATGCCTAAAATTAAACCCTTCGTTAAGTGCTTTTGCTTAATTAGGCCAGACCGTGCTGTTCCTTGTGGGATTGAGTGCGAAGTGAGGCACGCTAGATTAGAACCAATATTTTCAAGCATAAAGCTAAAAATGAAGCACTTAGCCCCCAGTTCTGCAAATAATTAAGCACATGGGTAATTACTGATTTCATTCCATTCATCAGTTGTGTTGATTTCTGTAGGGCCATGAGATGCTGGTGGTTACTCAAGTGTGTGCAAGGTTGGGCCCCCAGGTTAAAAGATCTCAGAGGCTGGGGAAATGGATGTTTGTAGAGTGTCTGGCACACGGGGTCTGCGATGCCTGTGAACCTCCCTGGGTACTGCCATAGGAATAATAATGCCACATTTAAGCACTGATGATTTTTAAAGATGCTGATGGCCTTAGCCATGGAAACGTGGTTTGGGCTTTCCGTGGCAAGCAAGCCTCATCATTAATGGGGCAAAAGAAACAGCATTTGATATGTGGACAAGGAAATCTGTAGCCTTTTGTCCACCTGAGCTATTATTTTGTGCAGGGAGGCTGTGGAATCCCCATCCCTGGAGGCACTGAAGACCAGGCTCTCAGTAATCTGATCTAGCAGAAGGTTCCCTACCCATGGCAGTGGGGTTGAAATTACATGATCCCTCCCAGCCCACACCATTCTGTGATTCTCTGACTATTTTCCAAAATATGAATGTTAAAATAACTGTTTTCATTACTGCAGCCCCTAAGCCAAAAGAAGAAAGTGAAATCCAGGCTGAAGTGGAGCTTGAAGCAAGAAGTCAGCAAGAAAGACTTCAGCTGATATTCTTTTGTCTGTTTGCTTTTCCCCGGGCATGATTTGTTTTAATTCCTTTTAAAACCAGACACAGCTCCTATCTGTGAGGAAACACTAAATTCCCGCTATCATTTTGTTCCCCTGCAGATGATTTGACAGCGATGTTTACAGAACTCCCAATTTTGGGAAAATGAAACTGTGAAGGGAGGAAAGAACAGGAGGGAACCGAAGGGAGCTGACCCAGGAGAGGCTCCTGCCACTCCACGAGCAGATGTTAATGATGCCTTTGATAAGGTGCCGTGCTGAGGGGACCCTTACATGATTTCTCTTCTGTACCCTGACTGCTTGAGGCTGATTGTGTGCATCCTCGGGGGGCTGACGGGGACATGTTCTCACACAGAGCCACTGTGAAGCAGCTCGTGTCACAAACAAGGCTCATTAGCATAGCTCAGCAATTAAAGCCCGGCTCAGTCTGCTGTCCTGAGATAAAGAACTCGCAGTTTATGGCCCAGTTGACTTTCTCTGGAGATGAATTGGCTGACAGCTTGGAGTGGTGACGTTTTGTCTCCTGAGTGCAGCTGTTGGAGAGGGTGATCTTTCAGAATGTGACTTTTCCACGGCCCAGCCAAGGGTATTAGCACGAACTAATTACAGGGAGAAGCCAGGGGCGATGGTTCTCTAGGAGTGGGAACATCACAGGCCCCAAACAGCTGGGCAGTGCCAGTGCTTCTCTCCCCTGGAAAACAAGGGCCCTGCTGGAGGAGAGCTCCCCATCTGGCAAGCTCTTCTAATTCGTATAATACATGCAAATGATATTTATCTTATTTATTTTTTACTAGACTTTAATGAAGTTTAGAGAGGACTGGGCTCATGTGGCAAGGCAAGGGGCTTCTCTTCAGAGCAAGTCTGTTGTAATATTTGATCAGTGACATTGTGTTACAAGAGCTGTCTCCTGGTTAGCTTGTTTTCAATCTTGTGAACATCACTTTTAGGAAAGAAGTTTTCTTCTGCTTGGGGCTCAGTGCAGTGATCTTTTACTGTTTGATTTTGGTTCTCTGTTTTCTGGCAACAGAAAACACGAATTCTGGTGCTTGGAGTTCACACTGGCTGTGTCTCTGCTCCATTTTACCTCATTTACCTGAATGTCCACGTAAACCTTCTTTTTTTTCTTAATAAAAAAATTTTCAGTGCGTGGATCCCCATAGAGCTAATTTAAGTCCATTAACAACAGACTCACTTTTCTTAATTACCCTTTGTAGAATTATCTCAGGATTCCCCGGGGTTCTTGGTCTGCAGGTTGAAAAGTGCCTGTACACCGAAGGACGAGGTGTCTGCTGGTGGTGGCTGGGAATACAGAGCACAATTTCTGAATTAAGGATGACCTACTGGTGTTTGTTTTGTTGTGATCCCTCATTTACCCCAGCTTGGAAGTGTGGGGAGCACTTCTGAGCGAGAGCCAGTGATGCACCACAGCCCAGGTGGCCACAAGTTCAGAGTGTGCTGCAGACAATGTTGGTTTTGAGTCCTGGCCAAGCAAGGAGCCAGCCCTGGTGCTGAGTGCTGAAGGATGAGAATGTAAGACTCTGATCTCTCTTTGTGGCCACACAAATGGCAGCAGGAGGCCTGGTGTGTCTGGGGCTGTGAGATCAGCTTGTGTTGACTCTTTTGGAGCCAGCAAAAGTGCTGGTTAATCTGCATGTGGCTACTTTGAAATGTCACTGCTGTTTTGGCAGTGTTGACTCAAGGATTTCTTTGGATGTGTGGTGGTGGGCAGGGAATAAGCTGTGTACATTGTTGGTTAACTACATGTTGTATTTCTTCCCAAGCATGTGGGGTGTTTTGGCTCTTTTCACAGCTTGTGTCTCCCTGCCACAGATGCTGCTCAGTGTCTGAGGAGTCCTGAGCTCTGTATTCATGCACATGTTCAGGTAAATCAGGTAAAATGGAGCAGAGACATGGCCAGTGTGGACTCCAAGCACCAGAACAGCCAGGTCCACTTCAGCATCTGCCTCTGATGCTGTGTGGAAGCAGAGCTGGGATTCTGTGATTCCAGGACTGCTGCTTCCTCCTGCAGAGTAGGTATTGCCTGGCAGAAGTGTTCCAGGAATTAACAAAAAGCAGAATTGAGACCAGCAGAGCAAGCAATTTCAGCAAACTGTCAAATGTACATTTTTCTTTATTATTTTCTCACTGAACCATGATGATGTCTGATGGAGCATTATGGACCTGGAGATGGAAGGAAGTGTTAGCAAAGCTTTAAAACTAGACACTGCTCTGGCTAATGAGGCAAAAAGGAAATTCTGGCTGTAGCACCAGCAAAGTCCAACAAGAGAGAATTGGGTTTAAGTTGGAGTGGGGGAGTGGAGAGTGCATGAAACCCTTACTGGGTCAAACAAAAAACCTTTCACTTTACAGCTTGTCCTTGTCTTTTTATCTAGAAAATGAACATTCACAGGGGCATAAAACTCCCCACACTCACTGCATGGGTGGCTTGCACATTCAGCTGTGGTGGTGGTGGCTGCTGGGATTTGTGGTTTTGATCCAAGGACCTTTCTGGTGTCAGGAAGATGAGGAAAATTAGGAACTCTGCACATCTGGATGAAGTTGGAGACAGGTTAGTGATCCCTGACACCAAATAGAAACACACAACTTTTCACTCACATTGGTTTGGTGAAGGGATGTTTCGACCATTTTAATGTGTGAAAGCCCTAAGTGGTAAATGAAGGCAGTGATGTGCTGCCCCTGTGGCAGTAGTTTCTCAATTGCATTTTGGATAGATATGGTCACATTTTCTTAGGAGTGTTCACTGCTGGACAGGATTGCATTTGGTGCTCTGCAGCATAGCAGGGGTCCTATGGTGTGACCTCCAAAACAGCCCAGCTGGTGCACTCAGCATCACTTGCAGAAGTGCCTGGAGATGTGGATGACTTGAAAATTCTCCAGGTTTTTCTCCAGTGTCTTAGAAATCAAATGTGTTCTCAGGGTGGTTTGAAGCAAAGCATTGGAGATGCACCTGTGCTTGGTGGGAGGTGAGGTTGCAGTTTCTGGTTGAGAGCTGGTCACAGGTGCAGTAAAATGGAATATATTGTGCTCTGTCCTGGTTTCTGTTGCCAGAAAACAGAGAGAGAGAGACTCCTGTGTGACTGTAATCACACACTGGTGAGTGTTTAATGCTGGTCATTAGTGGGCAGGAGGAAAATGAGCACTCACATCACCACGGATAATATCAGGTGAAGCACAGGGGTGAATAAAGAGTTTGGATCTTGCTGAGTTGCCCGGTCTTCAAGCAGGGAGAGAGCTGTGCTGCCAGCCTGGAATTCTGCCAGGTAGCCAAATCCACCTGCTAAATAGGACAGAGGGGTTTGCACAGACCTGGGCATAAACTGGACACAGTCCTGCAGGATCTGTGTGTGTGCAGGTGTCTGTGTGTGTCTGTGTGTCACGGCAGCTCCGTGCCCCCTGACTTTGGAATTCCACGCCAGAATGTGGCTGCAGAGGTAAACACCAGCTGGGTGCCATGTGAAAGGGAGGGAGATTAGTGGAACTTGACAGCTCCTGGATACAACCAGCAGCCTTGAATTTCATATTCCTTTAGAATGAGGAGATCAAAGAAGTGTGATTTGGGCCCAGCCTGGCAGGATGTCACGGTGCATTAGGAGGGAACAACAGCCCCGTGTCCAGGTGAAAATGGCTTTTGTGTGATTTGCTATGTGGCTTTAGGATGGGATCCCCAAATGCCCGTGGATTAGGCATACAATACACAAGTCCTTTGTGAGTTTGGCTAAGTGCTCTGCTGCCTGGTGGAATTTGCCACCCTGGGTTGCATTCTCCAAAAGAGAGAATGGAGAGGGAGGCCCTGGTGGGGCCAGATGGGGAGGGCTGAGGGGATGCTGAGCTGGAGCTGGCACCTCTGTCTCGGGGGCAGGTGCTCAGCTTGGGATCATCTGCTCTGCACTGGCAGCTGTGAGCTGTCTGCTGGAGCTGGGGAGGACAGGGCTGGCCTGACACCGCTGCTGGCAAGAGGAGGAAGATGCACACAGGCACCAGTGAGTCTCCAGGAACTCAGCAGCTGTGTCAGTGCTGTCCTCCACCCTGCTTCACCTTGCCCCGTGTATGGAATGGGCTTTACACAACCCTTGTACACATCTGTGCTAGGATTTCTTTCCTAAAGTGCCTCCAGGCTCCTTTTTAATGTACTTATGGAAGGTCTTCTGAACTCTTGATGTTCACATCCATAGGATAATAAGTGGTAACAGTCTGGTTAAAATCTTTCAGAGGGACCAGCCCTGAATGCCAGACTTTCTGCAGGATTTCTGTGCTTAAGTTACCTCTGACAGGATGCTCAAAAGTGCTTAGTATAAAGCCTGAGCTCTTCTTTTATTAGAGCTGCAGGTGCTGATATGGCCATTTAACAGGGGTAAAAATAACTTAACCAAAAGATGCCCTTTTATTAAGCCATCACTGTGTCTTAGGTAAAGTGTTCTTCTTCTAGAAATAGATGTCACTTTGCCCTAGGAACAGCCTGGTATTTTATTAAGGTTGTCTCTTCACTAGAACCTACCACCTATTCTGTAGTGCTAAAATGGGAAAAACTCTTAACTTTTATAGCCTCAGTTCTTTGTTTCCAAGTGCCTGTAAGACCATTGCATTTAGTTTAAGGTCCAGTTATGACTTTTTTTGTTTTGACTTTTTCTCTCCTATTGATTTGCACTGCTACAGAAAACAACAGCTGAATTTCATTTGGCTTCTCCTGCTTCCTTTCTCTTTGAGATGAGGTTACAACGACCTCATCTACCTAAATCAATAATGTGCACCCAAATCTAATAAAGATTTAGCAGGGCCTGTAAAATAGCATGTAGCCCAGATGGAAAGGGAGGCCCTAATGTCCAAGCCACTCATTAGCTATTTATCAACCATTAATGATGAGAGTAGGAGTGGTGTGTGGGGAGAAGGACACAAAAGCAAGACAGCAGAGAACCATCCTGAATAGGAGGAGGAGACAAAGATTATACAAAACACGTGCAGGCTGCAGCCTGACACTGGCTGGGGAAAGGCAAGTACCTAAAAAGTGGAATTTCAGCGGGAGTTTACTTGTAGAATCACAGATTTTTATACAAAAAAAAGGCCACAAGTTACTGTTCAAGAAAATATAACTAAGAGTTTGGTTTCTGGTTGAGGTTTCCCATCAGCTAATGCTGCATCCCTTTGTAGATGTGAAAGCAAAAAAGCTGCATTTCCTGGAACTGAGTATTATAACTTTTTTGATTTTTTTTTTCAGTAAAAGAGAAATCACCTATGTGAGAGTGGGACCATCTCTTAATCAGTGGTAATGTTAGGAAAATTCCACAATTTCCTTGTTTTTTGCTTTAATTACAAGACTTTTCTTTCAGCTGAAGGAAATTAACATGTTTTGAAATGAAATGAATTAATGAATGGACAGCAAAATTTGTTTTCACCAAATTTTCTGAGTGCAGATAAGACAGGCAGTGAGGCAAATAGAGAAATACAATTTATATCACTGTTTTTGTTTTTTTTTTTTACTGGATAAACATTTTTATATGGGTTTGAAGTTTTCATGCTTTTCTTGGGGGAGAGGTGTTGATATTTGTTGGAGATGGGAAATATTTTTTCAAGAGCTGTAGCTCAAAAAGGAAATTGGAATTTCTGGAGTTTGTGGTATGCACAAATACAATCATGTTCCATGATACAATATTTCAGATTCCAGCAATGCAGAACATAGTAGCAATTTCAAAGAAAACAGGAAATAGAAGTAATTAGTCAGGCAGGAGGAAGAATCCCAAACATGACTAGGATACCAAATGCTTTACAAAGCAGGAGCCAAAACTGAATTTTAATCTTCTTTGAATATTCCTTCAATCTTGCTCTGCAGGTGGAATGCCAAAATCAGTTACAGTAAACTTGAATTCTTTTTGATGAAGGCTGACTTCGAATTTATCTGTTAAACAGCTGCAAAGAATTTTTCCTCTCGCAGCATTTTTCAGGATGGACTGAGGAATCCACTGCATCCTTTGCCAGCTTGCTGTTGCTGTTAAAAATCTCCGCTGTATTTGCTATTTGAAGCTGTCTGGCCTTAGCTTCCAGCCATGGGTTCTTATTAAGCCTTTCCCTTCTAGATTAAAGAGCCTTTTATGGCTGGTATTTTCTCTCCATGGAGGTGCTTAATACCCTGTAATCAAGTCACCCTTGGCCTTCTCTTTGATAAGCTCAATAAATACTGTCCATCAAATTTCTCACTGGAAGCAGTTCCTCCTCCCCAGCCTTTAGATTGTTTTAGTGGCAGTTTTCTTCATCCTCTAAGTTTTGCAGTTCCTTATAAAACAGCAGAGATCCAAGGGTTGTCTGTGGTCTTTCTGCCTGAATCCACTGAGACTGATGGAGAGGCACCAGTGCAGCCCCAGCAGTGGCAGGGGAGCTGTGTGACTGCAGCTGCAGAGCTGCTTCCAGAGGCACTTTGTTCCCATGCAGATTTGCAGGGTTGTTGGCATCACCTGCCCTCCTTGTCCCTTGCTCTATAACTGGAATTAATAAATGTTTTATGAATAAGCCCAGCTTACCAGGTAAGTCATTAAACTGCATGATTTCCTCCTGGGAAAGCCATGGATTGTCTGTAGCTGTGAGCAACACTTTTGCAGAGCTGTGCAAATGGCATCTTTTGAGGAGAGACTCAGGAGAGTTCTCCATGACCATGGCTGGCTCTGGCTTGGCAGAGAAAGGTTTTTCACATGGAAGGGATGGCTTGGCAGGCATCCCCTGACACATCAACCTTTCCTCTGTGTTGGCTAAACTGTCCTGAAGCTTTGCAGCCAGAGGTTCTCCAGGAGATGCTGGATGAGGCAGAACCCCACAGGGTGTTCTGCAGGTTCTGTTGTTTTATCATGGTGAAACATGTCCTGTTTCTTTGACTCAGCTTTGGTTTGGTTTTTTGACTCAGCTGCTGGTTCTGCTGGTGGCTGCTCTGCACCTCGAAGGGTTTGCATGGCTCACAAACAGGTTTTGGGTAGAGTGTATTTATTTCCTTCTGCAAACATGCTCAGGAATGCATGGTAAGTTTTCTTTGTCTGTCTTTCTCCATTAGGACTGCAAAGGTTTGTTGCTTTGTTTCCCCATCCAGAGCAGTAAATCAACAGGCTGTAATTAAAGATGTTAAGAAGCTCCTTCATTTTCCAGTCCAAAGTTTAATTTACTGAAGCACCTCTAACTACCTGGCAGCTGAATCACACATTTTGTATTTCTCCTCTGTGGAGCAGGACAGAAGAGCAGGGACAGCACCTGCAGAGGCTTTCAGTGATGCTGAGTGTATCTATCAGCCCCAGACACCTGTGGCTGCTCACCTTCCCTTTCAGAGCAAGGCCTTTTTCACAGCACTGCTCTAGTTCTGTGTTTTTCCATTTGCTGGTTGCTACTGTTGTTCTCCTTTTGTTTCCAAAAAGAAAAAAAAAAACAAAAAACCAGATGTCTTTAGTGCTGTTTACCCCAGGAAACATTTTGAGTATTCAGTAATAAAACTAGGAGGAAATCCTTCACTTCCTTTATGCCTCCTAGCAAGTAACCACATCAATATGAAGTGAGGATGTTTTTGGGTACTAACCCAATGTCACCCATCAAAACACAGCCATAAATACTTTCAAGATGCAGCCTTGAATCAGGATGGTGGATGAGGAGAAGCCACTTCTGTTTTGGAAAGGAATTCTTTCCTTCTGCAACCACTTTCTAAATTGCACTGACATTTAGCAATTATCATACAAAAGCTTTTGTATCCGCAGGATCATTTTTCATGTCAATAAACACATTCCTTCGCTTTTCGGTGCAATGTTTAATAATTCTCATTTCCTATAGGGGAAGAGAGCCCTTGTACTTTATTTGTATTACACAAATTACATGGAAGAAACAAAGCCATATCTGATCATAATTATTAAATTAGGAACATTTGCATAAATCCTTTTTTTCCCTCCCCTAATCTAGTTTGCTGTTGGTAAACAGTGTGTTATCTAGGTTTAGCAAAGCATTTGGTTTCTAGCCAGATTTTTGCATTCCCCTTGTCCTTTTTGAAGTTCTCTTGGCAGGCAGGATCTGCTTCTCCTAAGCTATCTGTCATCACACAAAGTGGATTCCAGCTTCAGACAACAAACAAGTTGCTATTCTGGATTCATGGGCTGAACTGTCATTAAGTCACTGCCTCTCTGCTCTGGGGTTTTAGGAATTGTCTCTGTTCCAGCCCAAAGCTCTGCTCTGGGGGCTCCTCACACGTTCAGTGGAAAGCTCCCTGGTGCTCCCTGCCTGGTGGGTCCCTGGGAGGGGACAGCTCTGTGTGTGGGACTGATAAAATGGGAAATGGGGATGGGAAATGTCTGGTCTCCATGGGAGCCCCTCAGATTTCCAAGTCAGAGTGACACGATCGCAATTAGGATTGGAGAGAGAAGAATAAACAAAAAATAAATTAATTTCCCCACAAGCCTCTGCCTGGAAGCGTGGGAGTGTGTTGACAGAAATGATCTAACACTTCCTACAGAACAGGAGGGATTAGAAACACCTGAAATACCCATGAGATGTTTGTGCCTGGCACAGTGGAGCCCTGGGCTTGCTCCTGTGCTGTGGGGCTTGTGCTGTGTGTTGATAGCCACGAGCAGCCTGTGGTGGCACCGTGCAAGCCCAGCAGTGCATGTTGGTGTCTGCTGGAGCCTGCAGAGCCACAGAGAGCATGGATGGGAGCCTCCAGTTACCTTCATTTCCTGCCAGGTGGCTTTCTTGGGGTGCTGGAGGGCTTGTGGATTTGGGTGGATGAATAGGAAGGCTGGGGCCATGTCAGACTGCTGTTAAAAGTTTCTGGGTGGCTGCTTGTAAGAGTTTTGGTGGTTTGTGGGAGAGGCTATGCACCCCTTTCCCATTCCCAGAGCCACCTACTTTGGGGCTACCTGATTTCATTCCCCTTCAGCCATCTTCTGCTGCTCCTCTCACTTCTTGGGGGAGTCCTCCTTCCCCTCCTCAGCTCTGATGCTGGTTATTCATTTTCAGTATTATTTCTTTCTTTACAAGGGAGAGAATTCAACATCAATTCCAAATCTGAGCAAGAGATGTTTTTGTAAGGAATGAAAAGGACACTTGGTGTTTTGAAGGTAGCATTTTGACCATCTCATAAATAATAGCACTTTTCTCTACTGCTCCAGGAAACTCTGTCAGATCCAAGCCTGGAAATCTTTTCCTTTAAAAGCTTGCTCTTTAGCTGCTGGCATCCTTTTCCTAACTGGAGAAAAGATGGTGGCAGGCATGGAGCAGTTTCCCTGCTGAGATGTGCACATCCCACGTGAGATGTGCTCTCACAGAGCTGCTGGCTCTGCCTGCTCTGCTCTCTGGGGTTGGGGTGCTGGGCTGGGCTCTGTCACTCGTCCCTTCCCTGCCCCATGGTGTGGGGCTTTGCCTTGGTGCATGGGGAGAGGAAGGAGTTTAGACATGGGTGAAATAGGACAGGTCATGCAGCTGGATCTCTCTGGGGGACACCACCTCCAGCCTTGCAGGTACCACTGTGGGTGTCAGGCTGTGCCTCCTTGGTGTCTAAATTTGGGGCTGGACCAGCTGGGCACCACCAGCAAAAGCAGCTGGTGGACAGCCCCCTTGCCCAGGGTGCTGCTTGCTCTGAGACCAGCCTTGGAGGCTGCCAGAGCATGTCCTGATTGCCTGGGGCCTCTGTGACACAGGAGGAGTTGGCACTGTGAGGCCCCTGACAAATCCTGCAGAGGAAGGATTTAGGGAGTGTGAGTGAAAGGAGGGGTCCTACATTTGTGGTGTCTGGTCCAACTACCTTTACAGACAGGAGGCTCACATTGATTCAAATGGAATCTGGATTGACCCCTAGTAAATGAGATCATTTGCAAAATTGAAGCCTTTGTTTGCAAGCTGGATTGGAACCTGGCTGTTGGTGGGGTCCCAGGGACAGAGAGCCAGGCACTTAACTTGAAAATGACTTTACTGCTGTAATGTCATTACGTTTTATTGACCAAGCATTTCCACAAGTGGTGAAAGGGGATTATTGGGAGACTGGGATGAATGTGCATTATGTCACTTTTGAATCACATCCTGTTTGCAGGCAAGATGTGAGCCCTGATGGAGTGAGCCACCAAGCAGAGGGGCTTTGTGTGTAGGAGCTGTGCTACTGTGTGCAGAGGAGCTGGGGGCTGCCTGGATGAAAGGTTTTGGTGGAAAACTACAAAGCCATATCAGAGGAAATGCTTTCAACTTATCTAAATCAAGATGTATGGCCTTTTATTTCTGCATGTGCTACATATCCCTGAGCTTTATTTGGCCAACTGATAGTCATTAGACAATGCTGCATTGCTTTGCAATTTACTCATTGCAGGGCTGTGACTTAACTGCTAACAGAGTAATATTTTTCCTCATATGTAACTTATCATTTGTTGGATGTGCATCCAGCTCCTGCCACGGATTAAAGTTGCAGAGAGGTGTGGCACTGTTCTCCCAGCACTGACAGCCTTCAAACAGCTGTGGAGCACAGCCAGATGTGAGGTGTTAGCACGGTTGCCTGCAAAGGCCTTTTCCCTTGCACCCATGCTCGGCTAGGAAATGAAATACAAGATCACCGTGACATCAATAAAACATTCTGTCAGTGAGACATGTAAGTTACCTGGAAGCTGAATTCCATTTACAGGAATGGCAGTGGAGTACACTGTCTGCATTTTTTTCCTCCCAAGAATCAGTTTCTCTGATTGATTGCATTTGTGTTTCATCACGTGTTTCCATCACAGTTCTGTAATTCTGTGTCAGGGAATCTTGTTTCCATTTGTGGTATTTTTATAAGGCTTATGAAAGTGAGTGATACTAAACCAGGAGGTTTAGGAGAATGGTTTTCAAGCAGAAACAATAAGACTGGAAGAGATTTCCTGTGCTCGTTAATATTCAGCTGGGATTCGGTTCTTTAGATCCTAATACTCTGCATTGGAGGCTATTCTAAAATTTATTGCTCATAAGGGAACCTTTTGGCATAATATCCTAAAATCCTAAATATCCTAAAATATTTCTCCTCAAAACCACCTAAATTACTTTTCCCACATTTTTGTGACTTTGATTGTGCTGAACATGCCCAACTTCAGTGATTCTTATACACAGGAATTCTTGGTAGGATCATCGTAAGATATATTCCCTGATCCTCCAGTGATGTGACCACTGTGAGGATCTAAGGGTGAGCTCAGGGCCAGTCCAGGTTGCTGTAGAGGAAAAGCCTTGCAGTAGGTAATGCTGAGATTTTCATGTCAGTTAAATTTCTCATTCAGTGCCAGGAGTGATTCTCTTGGATGTTGCATTCTCATCTAAATTTACATTTGGTAAAGCAGAGAAATGCACCTCACACTGATTCTTTTGGGGAGAAGAAGATTGAAAATCAAGCTTCTTTTATGCAGATATTTAGAATATAGATTAAATGCTATGCTTTAAATAACTCAAATAGATCTCAGGGTTAGTAAGATAACTATTTTTCCCTCCCAGTTTGTCATTAGTAAGTAACACTGTGTTCCTGTTTCTTCTGCACTAGATCTCCTCCTCGGACTGTGGTGGTCCCGTGGCCACAGGAGCTGTCCCCAGGCAGAGAGGCACGGGGGGCTCTGTGCCTGCTCAGCCCCTGTTCCCTGCCTGCCTCTTGCCCATCTTTCACTCTCTTGTGGCTGCTGGATTTTGGGCAAAGGCGCTGTTTGTGTTTGGGTCACGGGGTGCCCGTGGCTGAACAGTCTGTGCCGCCTGATCCGTGCTCGTGGCATGAAGTCACACATCTCCCTCCCCAAGTGATATTTTATCCAATCCATTTCTGGCTTTAAGCAGATTATAAATTTCTTTCCCTGAGCTTCTGTTTTCACAGGAATAAAGGAAGAGTTGCAGATGAGTTTGCTGCTAAGATTTGTGTGTGTGTGCGTGTATGTACTGAGAATTTATTTATTAGATTTCTAATCATAAACAGTTTAATGTTTTTGAATTACTGCTCAGTCTCATTTAGTTTGGTGTGACCTTGAGCCATACATTTCCAGGGCTCTTGCTAATGGACCTTTTAAATGATGACAATGACATACACCAGGCTCTTTGATAGGGGAACCACTGCTACACTGCATATTATTTTAATGTTGTTCTACAAAATAACCATTATAATATAGTTTTTGTTTTTTTTTTAACTCTGGTTTTGTCACACCAACATTACAACAATCTACATCTGAAATATTTCCTCATTTGTGCAAAGCACATTTCTCTGCCAGGGGTAATGAAATGACCAAGCAGTGACCCTCATTTTTATGTTTCTCCTACTGTGAAGAGGAATTGAAGATGAAATGTAGAAGCTAATAGCTGTGCAGCCCCAGTGAATCTAGCAAATCTAAAGAGCCCAGCCATGGGATACATTTAAATATTAAAGCAGTTTTTATGTGCTCTAAACAATATTTGCTGCAGCTCTCAGTATGCTTTAATCTGGTTAAATGGTTATTGTGTTATGTGTCCTAGCTGTAAAGCTGTCGAGCTCTTTTGTGGTCAGGATACTTCTCCCCACTGCAATTTAGATTTGACATCGATAAACATAAAGGACCATTCTCCAAAATGTATCCTGAACAAGTTAATCCTGCATGGAGCAGGGTGCTTAGAAACCATCCACATTTATTTAATGCTTCCTTCCTGATGTGCACTGTAACAATTGCTTGTGTAGGGTAGGGAAAGTGCTGGTTTTTCAAGGGAAAAAAAAAGGAACTTAACACAGTTGAGTCCTAGGGGAGAGTGGCATAAGCAAGGTTCAGGTCTGAGGTAGGAAAACCTTGACTTGTGACTTTTTCCTGACTGCTGACTTGTATAGAAACAATGCCAAATATATTAAATTTTCTCTGTCTTAATTGCCTCTGTCCATTCTGGCTGGCCTATTTCTTTGGAAAGGAAGATTCTTGCTGGAAGTTGGCTGCTGTGACTGATGGAGCAGCTCCAGGTAGAGGTGTTGGACTAGGAGAAGTTTTTTGCATGTGTCAAGGCTGTGGCTGAATTTCCTGCCATTGCAGGAAACTGAGCACAAACTGTGTCTCTTGTGGAGTTTATTCAAGGCTTACAAAGGTACCAATGGAATTTTTCCTGGTTTTGCAGTCTTCCTAACTGAGCTCAGGTTGTAACATAATCCCCAGGGGCAGCAAAAATTGCTTTTTACCTGATTCATGTCCATGAATCTTTTGTCTTTTTTTTTGACTCTCAAATGTGATTGAAATAAGATAGTGACCTCAAAAGTGAAAAGGATCCATATAAAGCCTTATTATTCAATATTTCTTTAGAAAACCAGGCTAAATATGGAGAATATGCACATTCTAGTTTTTTTTCCCTTCTAATTATAAGAAAAACCACCACCATTTCACCTCCTCTTCCTTCTACCCCTGAAGAAACAAAATCCAACCCCCAGTGCAGCATGGCTGTAGTAGTAATAAGAAGAGCATTTAGTTACCTCTGGGAACAGAGTTTCTGAATTATCCTGAAATCTCAAAATTACTTTAGCAATCTCCTTTAAATCCCAAGTGGGCAGTGATCCATATTGTAAACCCTTCACATGTAATTCGACACAATTAGTAAATTCTACTTCTGAGACCATCTTGTGACTTGTGCTGGGAGTGTTTCCTACAGAGGAGCAGTTTGGGTCTGGGTGGGGGAAAATGATTCAGTCCTGGGGGAAGCTGATACTGTCCAGCTCACCCTGGGCCAGCGTGATGTTGATTAAAGAAAATCCAGCTTATCCACTGTCAGAGGAAATGTTTCCCTGTTTATGTTCCAGAAATAAAGCAGACCATTGCACAGAACCCCAGTGCAGGTCTTTTCTGGACTCTGAGTTGCTTCTGGTCAAACCTAAATAAAGTGATTTTCCGATTCCTGTAGCTGACCTTCCTATCGCCAAGTCGAATGATCTTTGTCAGTCTGACTCTTTTATGATCTTGCTAATGAACTTTCCATTTTATGCTTCTTGTCTGATTAGCAATGCCAGAGATTTAACCAAGCAGAGATAATTCATCAGTCTGAGCCACAGCTCTGAGGGCACAGTGTCAGACCCTCCCTTCCTGCTCCCTGCACTCTGTTCCTCTCTGCTCTGAGTTCTTCTTCATTTGTTTTTGAGGGAAAAGGCAGAATCCTGTTCCTGCTGCTTATTCCTTAGGTATTGGTCATCCTTGACTCATTGACAGTGAAATTCACAGCATTGTTTTGGAAACTCTTAAGCTGCCATTTATTTTTAAAATCCATACTAAGGTTCATGCAGATCAGTGAAAACAGAAAAAACCATGCCTAAATTCTGACTTGCAGTGTATAGAAGCATGTGATTGTTTGAAGTTTGTGGTGCAGCTATGTTTATTTATGCTACAATCCCTTTTCTTTCTGCTAGTGGTTGAATTTTCTGCCCTCAAAGTTCAGAACTGAAATATTTCATGTTTCTGAGTACAGTGGTGAAGTCAGTGTACTGCAAAGAGGGATAGTGATTTCTCTGAGAATCCCTGTGTATGACTCAAGTGTCTTGGCTTGATCTTGAGCTTCTTGTCTGCTGGTTGCAGGGGGTTGTTTCCTTTCTAGAGCTGCTTTCTGGGATTGGGAAGTAAATACTCAGGGGATCAATCCCTGTGCTGCTGTGGCCACATCTGCACTGGGTTACTGGGCTGTCCAGGCTGAGCATCTCTCAGCCACACTCTTCAGCAGGTTGTATCAATTCCATGCCAGAAACCTGGTTCTGCCAGACCCTGGAGTGTGGGGATTCACCTGACACAAGGGCAAGCCTCCCTCCCTTCTGTGGCAGAGTGGCTTCTTAGGGAAGCTTCAGAAAATCTTCTTTCTTCCTGGAACCAGAAGCAGACTTGTACCACTTCTACCAGAAAGGCTGGAATCAGAGCCAGGGAAGCCCTGCAGGGAGTAAGGAGAGAAATGGGCATGGGAGTCCTCCATGTCAGAATCCACAACAATAGCCAGGTGAGATTTTTTTTGGCTGAAAAGTCTCTAAGATAGTTTGGCTGCTCTGGCACCTTTCTTTGGACCTTTTTTTAATTAGCTTTTGCCCAATTTCACAATCACTGCAACTTTGGTAGATTCACCAGATTCACTCAAGCTGTGCCAGATTGTGCCAGTGATGTTTTTAAAGTTATTTCCTTGTAAGCAATGGGTGCCAACCTGTATTCCTTGTGTACCCACAACCACCAGAAAGAACAATAATCATTAATCTGTCAGTGACATGGTCATTGCAGCTAGAAAAAGAGACTTGGGAGGTTCTGCAGAGGATGCCATTTATTTCTTAGCTCCATGAAAATCAGATGTTTTGCAGTGTGGACACCACAACCATTGTCTCTTGGTGCTGGGTTTAGCTCCTGTGTACAACATGCAGGAGACGCCAGTCAGAGCGTGTTGGGATCTCTTTGTGATTATCTCCCCACTGCCTAACATGTGCCCTTCTCACTTCTACTGCTGCTACAGAGGGTAGGCAGGGTCTAATTAAAGACAAGGAGGGATGGATCTGCATATGTTGTTTGTGTTTGGGGACTGTCTGGCTCAGAGGAGTAATAATTGGCTACAGGGCCTTTCACCTCTATGGCATGGCTTTGAATGTAGATTAGCTTAGTGACTTTTAATGCCATTACCATGTGACAGCTGTTTTACGTGTGAAATTAGCTGGTTGTTTGAGTGCTCTTCCTACAGGAAGCCAATATCAATAATTACCACATCAAATGGTGCTATTAGGACTGCTTAAAAATATGTATAATTTTAAGTTTTATGAACTTACTTCAAGTATACATACTGGTGTGTGTTGTAACAACACTGAAATAATTGTAAATCCACTTAACTCCATATTTAATCCATGTATAGAAGAAATACATAAGATATACCAGTAGCATCTCACTGGAGGGCTCCAACATCTCTCTGCATTTGTGGTCCCATTATAATACAGGGCATGTAAGCTTATGATGCATTTAAAATTAGTCTGTGTGACTCTCCCCTAAATGTGTAAAGATCACAGTGAAAAAGCAGCACCAAACAGAAAAGGTCAAGGTAGCTCAGGGAAAAGTCCTTCTTGATAAATGACTCCCATTTCCATGGGGGGAGCTGTAAGGAGAGATATGTCTTTCTGATACAGCTGAATGAAACAGATAAGCTTTTGGACACGTGGCCCCCTGTTTTTAATGTGCCAGCCCTAGGCTGAGGCAGCAGCTCAGCTCTTGTTAAAAACTTTTGCACTTTGTCAGCGGCAGCTGGTTTTCCTGAAGAGGAAGGGTCCTCTGTGTCCTCCTGCCTGACCCCATCCCTGCTGTGGGCTGAGCTGTAGATGTTTGCAGGAGGAAGTTTTGCCACTTGTACTGTGAAGGAAAAGTGACCTCATGAGAGAGACCAGGGAAACGTGCTGAGATCGAACGCTGGCCTCAAATTCTTTGTCCTCTGCTGCATTTTGGAGTTCTGTTTTCCATGGCAACCCTACCAGCAGCAGTAATACAGCTGTGAACCCTTGCCTCATTCCCCCTCCTTCCCACCTGAGTGGGAAGCTAATGATGCAGCTGGGAATGTTGACTAAATGTATTTGTGCTGGAGAGCAATGGCTCATGAAAGTTAAAACCTTCTGTGGAAAAGGTTTTGTTTTTTTTTAATTTTAAAAAGAGCTTTTTATTGCATATTCCTCCTGGACCACAGAGAAAAACAGCTCCCACAGAAGAACCCAAGGTTTTGCAGGTCTCTGGTAGGGTGGAAATCCTGAGCCTGCTGTTCTTTGCTGGATGTGATACCAGATTTGTGCAAAGAACAACAGATCCAACAGAAAAGGCTTGCTGAGAAAGACACGGTCTCACCCTGCTCTGAGGGATGAAAAGGAATATCTGACATCTTGACATTTTCATAACATGGAATTCTTTTCTCCCAGCAGGTCCTTCTCAAGGGGATGAAGGGAAATTTCTCAGCATGACTGTTTCTTGTTTGTGATCTCTAGATTTTCTCCTTGGTTGGTTCTGTAGGTTTGAAAGCAATCCCTTCCTCCTCATAATCATGTACTACCTATATACTCATACATAATTATGTCAACTTGTTCTCCTCAGTGTGAAAATTATTAAACTCCCCATAATTCTGCAATCCCTCATTAATACATTTAGCCCCTCCTATTCTGTAATGAAGCCATTATTCACTAACAAATTAAACATGCAGGTCTGTGAAGGTCTTTTGTAAACAGATAAGGTGTTATCTGTTAGGGAAGAGAACCTCCAGGCTATCACAAAACAGGATAATTTACATGAAGTGAAGGATGTTCCTGAGATCCTGCAAAGACACAGTAATAGAGGATATCTTGATTTGCAGTGGCACAAAGGGTGGCTTCTCAGGCCCAGCTTCCTGGGGATTTTCAGAGAGTGTTTTTAGAATAGGTTAGAGACATCTGCCACGAGTGCCAGAGTCCCTTTCTGGATGACCTCCTAAAGCCCTCTCCAGACTGCTCTTCTGTGATAGATTCATGCCCAGGCAAGCACAGGAAGAGATTTCTACCAAGGGAAGTGGAAATGCTGCCTAGCACAGGATTATACAGGGATACAACAGGTTGGGACTACTTGGTGAGCCCTTTTCCCTTCCTGCTGCTGCCATCCCTGTCCTGGGGTGCACCTGAGCCTTTTATCCTTTGAAAAGCCTCTGGACAGGGCTCCAAAGGAAAGACATGCAGGATGTGTACTTGGCTGAGAAATACTGAGCTGTGGTATTGACCTGGGCTTCAAAAAGTCCAATTTTACAGGTGAAGTACTTGATGGGAGGAGTCATAAATAGAGGGGTGTTGGTCATTTAGCAGCAAGGAGTGGGAGCAGTGCTTTTTGCAAGGGAAAATTAAGTGACAGGAATATGGGAAGAAGGAACCCAGGGACATGTGTCAGTGGCACAGCCACACCGTGTCTCAGTGGGTGGAGATCTCTGTCATTACTGCATCACACAAACAGCAGTCTGTCCTGCTCCAGATGTGTTTTATACCTTCATCACAGACCTCTTTCTGCGTGAAAAGCAATTCCCCCACAAATGGCCCTTCATTAGCTGTGGGGTCATGTCAGAAACAATCATCAGGGTATTGCTGATGTGGCCAAGGCATCTTGTGAACTCCCTGACCCCAGCAGTCAGCAGGATTTCTTTATGTGAGCACTAATATGAAAAGCATTAGCATTAATAGAAGAGCTCTCGACCTAGTTGGTGTAAGGGGTCAGCAGAAGTTTACAGACACCTTTGCCTAACATTCCTATCATGCCT
Source organism: Parus major (assembly GCF_001522545.3). Classification (NCBI taxonomy): domain Eukaryota; kingdom Metazoa; phylum Chordata; class Aves; order Passeriformes; family Paridae; genus Parus; species Parus major. The sequence goes on along the minus strand of NC_031775.1, from coordinate 28,689,769 downwards.
GGCAGCTTGACTCTCATCTTGTTTTTCACAGGCTCTGAATAATGATATAATTCTCAAGTCCTTCTATGATCCATCAATAGAGCAGGAATCCAGCACAACTGGGAGCCACCCTAACTGCACGACATCACCCTGCTGGGGACTGCTCTGTCTGCTCACTGTAAACTCATTTATGGTGTTGTGTCAACTCATTACCCTGCTGGAAAATGAGAAAGATAGAGCAGATAAAGATTTGAAGAATTTATTTATTTTTTTTGAGAAACCTTACCCTCATGCTTCTCTTGACCTGGCTAAGAATCTCCTCCATAGATGGGACACTGGTTTCCCAACATCCCTTGATCCAACACTCTCATCTCAGAGGATGCAATGATAAATGCTGGAGGTCTTGGACAGTCCTTACCCATTAAAAGAGTATTTGAAAAAAGTGCCAACAAATGGGGGAAGCATAAGCTATTGTGAAGGGTAGAAGCCTTGTTTTTTATGAATAAAATTAGAAAAAATTAGTGGGTTGTCCAGGCTGACCATCCCTTAACCACACTCTGCAATTTAAAATGAGATTTAAAATTAGAAGTTACTTCTAAAAAATACAACTGTATACATCAAGCTGATTTTTACTTACACAAATCTAGTTTGTAGCTGGGTCAAAGAACATAGAGGTAGACAGCACAGCATCCTGATTGATCTGTAGAGCAATAGCATACATTAACTACAGAACTTGAATTGCAGGATGTTTTATTTTGGAGCTCCAGAAAACATTTGGGTGCCATCTGAGAGCCAGCACCGTTCCCTGTGCTCACAGGGATTGCAAGGGGGGTCTCTCAGATACCCTTGGCTGGGAGATAAAGGTTTGGTGGCCCTTTGGATATCTCCTCTTCATGTGCTGGGGAGGACTGGAAATATTTCTAAGTGAATGGCAAACCAGTTCCAGCTGCAGAACAACCTACCTGTGTCTATATAAATATCTGGGTAAATGTGCTTTGGATTCTTACATCTCTTTGGGACTCCTGATTCTGGTTTTTACAGCAGCAATTGAACATGTTCTGCTTCACTTCTACCACTTGCCTTATTCCACCTCCAGCTCGGATTTGCAGCCTTGTGAAGCAGCTGTGAGTGGAAGAGCTCTCTGTGACTGTTTTGTCAGCCTTACAGAAGTGGTGGGATGAGTATAGGTGGGAACAATGACTCTGGCAGTCCCAAGACAATAGTATCTTTTTGTTTCCAGCCTGGAGTGCTCTCCTAGCTGTCTGGCATCTCGCAGAGCTGGTTATGTTTCAGAGGGAAAAAAAAAGAAAAAGTGGATGCTTGGCTGAGCTATGGGGCTAAAAGTTCATTGCAAAACAAACGGTCTTTCAGCTGTCTGACTTTTTGTAGGAGATGTTTACTTACTGCAGGAAGGTGATTGTAGCAGCCAGCACAAATTTTCTGTGTTCCTAACAGCCTGCTTTACTTTGGTGGCAAAAATTAATTAGGTTTGTTGGCAATTTTTTTTCTTGCCCAGTTGAACTGTTTCATCCACTTTGCCAGGGCAGCCATATCCCAGCTTTGTTAAAAACATGGGACAGCAGAGGGGGATGGCGATTCCTGACCACCTCAGCCCCATGGGGAGGATGACATTGTCTGTCTGCTGTCCAGACTCTTCTGTATGATGAGTGTGAGACTGTGAGAATGACAAATTCACCTTCACCATCTCTAATCCTGCACCTGCATCCAGCCTGCAGGAGCTGCAGCCCTTCCAGGGTCACGGAATATCCTGGGAAGGCTCTAAAACAGAGGATCCAAGCTGGGAATGCAGAAGCTGCCAGGACTTTGTCTCTTTGGTCCTTATTGCCCACAGCACCATCAGGTCCCACATTAGCAAGGCAGAAGAGGCTCTCTGGAGGGAGGTGTGGATATTTCATGCTCCCTTTTGGGTAAACATTAGCTTCTGTGGGAGTTGCTTTATTTCTGGATTTGTTATGCTTGGTTTGTCTTGCTGGTTTTAAATATTTGTACAAGTGACTAGAGCTATGCAAACTGTGCCTGAAGGAACTGTGAAACAGAGAAGAATTAACTGGAGGTACCAAAATTGGTCAGTGTCTTAACTAAAAGTATTACAAGGGAAATTGAAGGCATATACCAGAAAAATGAAGTGTTTTCCTTCTTTTGACCTGTGGAAGCAAACATCCAGGGAATGTACTTGTCTGACAGAGAGGCTAGTGGTGAGAGCTTTAAATGGGTTTGTGATTTACAATGTCTTTTACAGCACTAATTTATTTGTGTTTAGGCATAGCAGTAGGCAGGGAGGCTGCCTGCATCATCACTGTCAGACATGTTGGCTTCTGCTGCCAATTTTTTTGTCAATATTTACCTTGATTTTTCTTTTTAAGATTTATAGAATGTGTGATCACCTTTGAATGGCTGTGCAAGTATGGTCAATACAGTCTCTATCCCATAACCCACAAGGTGAGCAGCACCAAAAATGTTCTTTGCCATCACATGAAGTGGTGAAGTTTAAATTTCACTGGACAAGTTTGGGCAGCGTTGAAGGGTTTAAAAATACCTAAGCGTGGGACACATCACCTTCCCAAACACACAGTTTGCTATCTGATATATCAAATGACAGGATTACATTTACAAGTGTAAAAATTCCATGTGGAAGCAAAGTAGATGCCTTTTAAATTAATTGATTCCTTCCTGTCAGCTGCTGTAGTGGAAGAAAATGCTTGTTAAGAAAAATATTCAAGTGCCAAATGGAAAACACTGAAAACCAGAGTTATCTTGATGTGCAGAGAATAGCAGTGGTGGGGAATAGCTGCATAAAACACAAGTGCAACTGCCTGGACTAAAAAAAAAATCCTTTATTATTGCTGCTGCCTTAACTGCTGGTTAAAAACAACTCAGCTGACAGGATTAAGGGCATAAATCCATTAGAGTGAGAGAGAAATGAGGGAATAGGTTTTCTCTAATGGCACTGCTCTGTAGTCAAGCACCTGAATATAATTTTTAGCTTGTTTGCTGAATAGGGAGGATGAGGAGACCACCTTGATGTGATGCTAATAAGATCTATTTGCTGAATATCATCCTCTGGAAGAAAAAGGGTGGTAGCTGAGTGCCTGTGACTCTTCAGTGTTTGTGACCAGCCTTGAATAATCCAACACTTTGTACTACACAAGGGAGCTCTACCTCAAAATTTTTCCTCTGTATTTGCCATTTTAATTTTTTTTTTCTATAAATGCAGGAAAGAAAACAATAATAACTTGGCATTTCTTTTGGGTACTGCAGAGATTAAAGTTTCTCTGCCTCATTCCCAATTCATTAACCTCTCAGTTTTACCATCTAAAGCTGTATTTTTATATTAATTAGGGTTTTGTTTGCTTGGTTGTCTCCAGACTGTTCACTGATTATGCTGAATACTAGTGAGCTGACATATCATTCAGTAAGTAGAAATGTGTCCTATTGTTTCATGAAAGTTTAAAAGAAATAAAAGTATTTTACAGAGGGAAGGACAGATTGAACAGCCTGCTGTCCCCTTACAGCAGCATGTGACTCCTTCAGCTCCAGGGGGACCCTCAATTCATGCAGCAAACTCCCCAAAGAATTCACATTTTGTAAACTGCTGCAAACATTTCTGTGAGCAACAACAAATCGAAGCTGGCAAAATCAAAGCCTGCCAAAACTTGCTGAATATGAAGGCAAGATGTTTTCCATCTCTGCTCTTGCAAAGCAGAGTGTCTCCTGCAGCTTCTGTCTCTGTGGATGAGCTGGGATTTATTCACTAACATACATGCAAATTTCCCTCCTAGGAAAACATGCAGGTTTTGGAAGACAGCACCCGACAGAAAGGACTATGTCTTTTGGCTCTCACTTCCACATGAATTTGTAAGCATGAGGCAAAAAAATGCCTTCAGGAGGTTTAAAAATAGTTCTCATAGCTGGAATTTTTGTATCATATTTCTGCATAAGCTTATCCACTTTTACTCCCCTGTTAAAAACTGCAATGGGAGAGAAATAGCAGGAGCAGCAAGTGTTATCTGATAACTATTTAATGTGGTAGCATTACTATCTAACAGAATTAGAAAATGGTGCCTGGGAAAAATCCTAATTCTTAAAGCTTCATGTTCTGGCAAACAGTTTGCTAGAGATTAGCACTGTAGTTATGATTAAAGTACAATCTGCATTATTCCACAATTTTTCCTTTCACATAACACATTATGCTAATCACACTGTATTCCATTTTTCAATAAAAGGTCAACAGTGCACTGTTTGTGCAGAATGTGCAATTTAAACTTCATGTCTGTCATTAGAGATAATCTAGGTTTGCTGTATCAAGTGAGGTTGTCATAGAAACTAGACCTGAGATCTCTGTTTACAGCCTTTGGAGAATAAACACTTTGCATTTATTTCACTGAAAAATAGGCGAACAATTAAATAAGGTTTGAAAACAAAACCGTAATGGCCCAGAGAGAGATGTCATTCATCAAAAATCAATATATGTTATGCAGCTGGTAAACTCCAAGCATTCAAGCAGTTGACTGACAGCAGTAGGGAAATATTTCCCGGGGGGTGGAGGGTAAGGGAGTAACTGATGGTGTATCCTAATGCCTGGAGCAGAATTAATTTTAATTTGCTAATAAATTTTGTTCCAGGTATTACAACACTGAAGAATATTTGTTTAGTTTTTTGCCTTATGTCAGGTAAGGCTTTTTGTGTTGACTGTTTGGCTATTTTGATAACACTGGGAAATATTTTACTTTTTATTTTTCTGTAACATTCTCTGTCTTCCTATTGTAGCTGAACTTTTCGTTGTGGATTGTAACGAGGTTTGCAGGCATCCTAAAAATATCTCTGGTGTCTGCAGCTTCATTAGTGAGCAAGAGGGTTACAGCTTCCAGCTGAACATAGAGGTTTCAGCTTGTTCTTTCTGTGACGTGTTATTAACTTGGAGAGCTCACCTTTGTGAGCAAGGGTATTTAGTAATGTTTCAGGAAAGGATTAGAGAACAACGTGGACAAAGACAGCTTCTGTGATTATTGCACAGTAAAATCACCAGGACTATCAATCTTTTTTCCCTTAGGGCATAATGATATTACCAGCTGGGTGTTTTTGTAGGGGTTCTGTCAATGGCATAGCTTTACCCCGCTGACCAGGTGAGTTATGTGGATTGTGTGTCTTCTGCAGCCTCTGAACACTGCTGATGTCACAGGACAGGGTCTCTTACCAGCAGAAATGCAGTTTGTCTACCACACCCTCACTCACAAAGGTGCACCCAAAACAGCTGGGCTGCTGCTTTTGAGGAGAAGTGTAACAAAATTTAACCGGATCTTGAAAGGACACAGAAGCCAGCAGAACTCATGGCTGAGGCAAGCTGAATGGAAAGCTTTTGATGTTTTGCTTCTGTGCCAAAGTAAGGATTTTTCTCCCAGCAGACAGGTCAATGGGGTTTTTCCAAGTGGGAGGTATCCATGCTCTGCTTTCCAGGGTGTAAAACAAAGGCTGATGTTTTCTGCTGGTGGAAGATGTGCACAGCTCTGCTTGCTGCAAAGCATTTCTCTTCATTTCTTCTAGCAATGAATGTGATCTGTTAGTCTCCAAGGGTTGTCCCTGATATCTCATTTTCCTAGGAAAGAAGGGGACAGCTCTGCTAAGGGCTGCCTGCATTGTGTTATGCCACTGGTGAGTTTGGTCTTCCAGGTGTATAAAGAGCCCTAGAGGAGGAACTGCAATGCTACAGGCTGATAATCTTGTATTTGTAAATCTGCAAGTCCTCGGTTTTTTCATGAATGCTTAAGCCAACAAGAGGTAGTTCTGTAAATGCAACTTCTCTACCTTTTCAGGGCAGAAAATCTTCCCATGCCTGAGGTGTTTGCTCAGCACCACACACTTCCCTTCTAATTATCTGCTCTATTTGTACTTGACCTCACATGCATCAGTAACACGGCAGATCTGTGAACAAAGTCCTGGCTTGTTGAACTGCCATTCAGACAATTTTTATGATACAATATAAAGCAATACAGTATTAGCAGGAGGACAGACCTTGAAAAGCACTTTGTGTTATGCCTGTGCTAATGTTGAGCCTCACAGCCCTGCCTTTGGGTGACTGGCACTGCATTGGTTGAAGTACTGAGAAAATCATTACCCGTAATAAGTTGTTTATCCTGGTCTTAAGCTTCCCTCAGAGCTGTTCCAGCCCTGTGCTGCATTCCACTGGGCCCCAAGTGCACAGAACCCTGCAAACAGAGAAACCAAAGCAATGCTGGGGCTCACAGACAGCATCTACACTTGACTGGACAGCCTCAAAGGCCTGGGAAAGCCCTGGGGACATCTGCCAGTGCTTCTGGAGCTCAGGCCATGGCAGGGATCAGTGCCTGGCTTTGGGAGGGATGGGGTCTGCCTGCCTTCCTGTGTGTGTCAGGTTTGCACAGGCTCTGCTTGTAACACTTTTATTTCAGCACATCACAAAAGCTTAGGTTGGTGGGTACATCACACATCTGAGTTGGCAAACAGCTGTCTGGAAGGAATTGCACTGCAGATCCAAAGGAATTACCCTTTTTTTTCCAGCCTGGCTTCATCCCACAGCTGATTTTCTCCCCTCCTCCCCCCAGGAAGAACATCTCATCTCTGGTTTTGGCTCTGGTTTTATTGGCTGCATTCCCCTGTGCTGGAAGGTGGGGAGTAGAGTTGGGATGTACCCCAGAGAGACTGGGATGGTGATGGTTAGTGACTCAATGGCCCATTTGTGGGCAGGAGGTGAGGTTTTGGGTGTGTGCTGGTGATGCCCGTGGGACAGAGGGGGTGAACACCCATCCCCAGTGGAGACAAGCTGGGTTTTGGGCCAGAAAAGAAGATTTTTATCATGCCAGTTGTCCTTTGCTGCACCTCCCTGGGGAAAGTCACATTCACACCTCAGCCTGAGGTGCTCATCCCTTCATTCCCAGGGGCAGAACTGGCTCAGCTGTGCTGTCATGTTTTGGAAGGGGTCCTAAACCATCACAGACCCTCAAAGAACCCCCAGGTTCATTTCTGGGGCTTCCCACCAGAGGACTGAAAACTCCCTTCCCCCAGGGCAGGTACCTGGGTGTTTCCACCTGAATCTGCTGCATGATATGACCTTATCCTTCCAGCTGGAGAGACACCTGAGGAGTGAGAAGGAGCATTCTCCTGTTTCTAGATTTCTCTTATAGTCTTTATGACAAAAATATGTTTAATTTAAAAATCCTTGGTTTGGCAGGTAGTTGAAAGCTGTTCTGTCCAAAGCTTTACTGGGTAGGGCTCACTTTTTGATCTAGGCTCTGCTACTTTTTCTGACTAGGCAGGAGTCCCTGCCTTTTGTAAGAGATTGAGTGAATATTGAAGTTTATTACAAACAATCTTCTATTCAGAAAGGGAATTATTTCCCTTCAAGTGTCCTTTCATTTGTTATTGGTTTTTTTGGGTTTTTTGTGCATATCTAGTCAGGTTCTCCAGGTAAATGGTTTGCCTTGTAATTCTCTGTGTTGATTAGAGTTCCTTCATGCTCAGCATGGATTTTTCCAGTTTCAGGCTTCTTCTCACTTTCATCCATGAATTTATTCTCTCCAGTCCCCTGCATTTATAAGCTACTGTCACCTCTTTTATTCCCCAGTTTGCAAACTCCATGCATTTTGTTCTCCATGATTCTTTCATGGGAAATACCTACCTTGGCTGCTGTAGGAGGGAGTAGAGTGGGAGGAGTGGTGATTGCTCAGGTTGAACAGGTTTTGTGAAGTGATGAAGCCATGTTCCCTTTTTAGGATGCAGCTTTCCCTGCACTTGGCTTGTGCAGGGCTGGAGTGTGCAAAGTGAATTGTGAACATAGATTTCGTTGATGTGTTAAGAAGTCTGAGGCAGCTTTGGCAGTTATCAGTGTTTGTTTTTTCATTTAATTTGAAGCAAGCCTCTTCTCACAGAATGGATGAAAAATTGCATTCTGTTGTAACTCTTTCCTTTGCACATTTCCCCAGGCCTTTTGAGTGAGCTCTGCTCGAGGGACTTTATGGCCTTATCCACTTGTTTGGAACATTTTGATGTGGAGGGTGACAACAACAATGTCCCAAACCTTGCACAGGGACCCTGAAGGGCAGCCTGAACCTCAATGGCCAGATACCAGGATTTGCCCTGCTGCTGCTTCAGATTCATGGACAAACAGGGAAAGATTGATGCAGCAATTGAATCAGCATTTCTTGAAAGCTCCTGCTGAAAACACAGCACAACTTTTGTGATGGACAAGGTCTTTGTGTCCCCAGGCTCCCAGGCCATGAGAGCCAAGCCTGTTGTGGTGGCCTGATAACAAAGCTTAATTACCCTCAGCCTCAAACCTTTGCAAAAGGCTGTGATGCCCACAAAGATGGGATGATTATAATGGCTCTTCTGCGAGGTTACTCTCCAGGGATCATGTGTTTGTACGTGGTGATGAGTGATTTGTCACGTTCACTGTGCCCATTTCTCCATGACCTCCTCTCCCTGTGTTTGCCCTTGACCCTGCAGAGTGTGATGGGGAGGGACAGCTTCCTCCAAGCCACCTGGTACCTGCTCCTGCCTCTGCCCTGCCTGCTACAGGAGTAGTAAAAAACCCCATTCAGTGCCTGCTGACTGCTTCCCCCAACTCTTGGGCTTCTCATTCAATTGCTCCCAAGTATTATTAAAAAATATATATGTTTTCATCGTGTTTTACAGTATTTTTGTGAAGGAACTGACTGCACATGCTGAAGATGATTTTGAAGGGATCTGAAACAGAAAGCAAAGTGCCAGTTGCAGATTGTGACTAGAATTTACTTGGAAAATTTAGTTCTGTTTTTTTTTTAAATAAGAATATGTCTCTACAAATTCTTTTTTGGAAGGACTGGGATACAATGTTACATCTTCCACTCAGAGCTTGGAGTTTTAATTTATAATTGTCTCTGTATCTTTATTTTCTGTTTTAAATAAATAAAGACTAGTCCATGGGGAGAGTTTCAGTGTGCCACTGAGTTTCAGTGTTATTTTCCAAGATGAAATAATTCAGAATTAATATGATGAAATAATTCACAGTTAGTGCTTGGCAAAACTGGCATCTATGAACTAGGGAGACAAGAGAGTGTGACTCCAGAGCTCAGCAGTTAAATGGTTTTGTCTCCAGCTTGGGCCAGCAGATTTTGTGCAGCCACTGCAGGGAGAAAGCAGTGGGGGAGGAGAGGGCAGAGTCTGGTGCTAATGTTTTTAATTTCTCATTTACTATCAGGCAGCACCATATGGAGCAGAACGGAGCATATAGAGGAAAGAGGGATGGATGCCATTTTTATTCCTTGAGCTTCTTGTCAGAAGAAAAGTGAATTCTCTGCAGGTAGCTTGAGCCTTGCCAGAATAGTGTTTTTTATGATTGCTAATGCTGGTGAGGATATTTTATTTAATCAATTGTGTGGGCTTTTGGGTATTTTTTTATTTTTTTTATTTTTGGTTCTTCATAGGATGAGTAGGACTGACTTGTGCCTCTCTAATATTTTCACAATGTCAGTGCATTATTTTCTTGCTGCATTCAGAAGCATTCCAGGCACTTGTCACAATCAAATATTATTTATTTGGAGACTCGGTGGGATGCCCAGGCATCTGAATGCCTCTAAAAGAAACACTGCTGCTTTGAGTGATTATGCAGTGGCACTTCTCCTCCCAGCTGTGCCTCACAATCTCGGGCTGCCAGCAGACCTGTGGTGAGCAGAGGCTTTGCCCTGCTCTGCTGCTTCTCCTCTGACATCTCTTCCTCCCTCAGGTTGCATTGGGTTTTTTCCCACTGACTTCTCAAAGGCAAAAGCTTTGCACTTGTTCAAAAGCTTTGAAATTGGGTGAAGGGAGGGAGAAGAACCTGCCAGGAAAGTGCCCTCGATGATCTTGCGCTGTAACTTGTGTGCAGAGGGCTCTTGAGAGCTGGTGGGGGCTCTGAGCTCCCCTGTAGCACTAAACAGGCACTGAGGATGTGGGTAGGAGTAAAGGCTTGGGAAAAACTTTTTAATAAAGCATCTCTTTGGAGCTGTGCCATCCTGAGCACAAAGCTGTGGCTGCTCTGTGAGAAGCAGGCTGCTCTGTGTCAGCAGGGAGGCCCCCAGCAGAAATCCCCTCCAGTCCCTGGGCGATGAGACCAAAAGCTGTGTGTGTTTGTGTGCTTGTTGAGACACACAGTGCTCATCCAGCTCTCCAGTGTCCTGCTAGCAGGGTGCCTCTTCAGCCCCAGGGAGCAGAGAAATCCACTGGCACCCTTACATCAGCTCTCCTCCAACCTCATGCACCCTTGGCTCAGCGTGCTGCAGATTTAAATGATTTAAAAAGCATTATTTGCCAGCTTCCCTCTTCAATAGGGATTAGTGTATCTTCTATCTATTTCTTGTGCTGAGGTCATTGCTTCATAGCTGCAAGGCTACAACCTCATGACTCCATCACTTAATTGTGTTTTAGGACTGCTTTCTTTAGCCATAATGGATTCGCAGTGCAGTCAGAAATGAAAAGAAATGTTCATAAAAATATTAGGTTGAGGGCAGCACAAAATCCCCCTCAACCCTCTCTCATGAGCCTCACTTACAGCTCCATTGACAAAAGATATACAGGCACATGTCAAAAATGTCAGTATGGTTTTGTAATGGAAAGGATGTCCAACTATTGATCTTCCTTTAGAAGTTTTACCTTCTATAATTCATTCTCAAAAGCCTCACTGTGTTTTTCCCAAAGGCAAAGAGACAGTTAAAGCAGGTCATTGTGTGCTGGGGTCCTGTGTCCTGTGTATTCAGGTTCTTTAAGCAGCAGCAGATATTTCAGAAAGCCTTTTAGGGGAGAGGGTGGTTAAATGCTGTGATTGGTCTCAAGCTTCTGCTCTACCCCTGCAGCCTCTGTAAACCTAAAACAGTGCTGATAATCCTCAGTGAGAGACAGTGGAGGAGTATCTGGTGCTTCTTACGGGTATGGGCTGGGGGAAATTTGTGGAAATTAGTACCAAAACTATCTAAGAAAACGCCTGGTCTGGGTACAAAGCCCATCCTGGCTGGTCTTGCAAGACTTTGGACAAGACTCAGTCCTTCTGCTGCACTGTGTGACTGGGACTGTCTCCAGCTGAGCCTTGGTCATGGCACCTGGGACTTTCCTGACTCCTTGCACTGCATTATTAACTGCTGGTTCAGGGAGGACACACAAGGGGCTGGGTTTTGCAGCCCTGGTCACTGTCCCAAAGTGAACAATAGTTTTTATGCAGTAACACGCAGAAAACTGCTGTCAGTCTGCATATGTGTGTATTACCTCTCCCTGGTGGCTGCCTCCTCCTGTTTATGCATCACATCCTGGAGCAGGTATGAAGGAACTTGTTTTCCTTGATGGAGACAAGCACCTACAGGTGAAAACCATCTCCTGATCAAAGCCAAGGAATCATATTCAGGGTTTCTGACTTGCCTTCCCTTTGAGCTGACTATTCAGTACCTTATTTTTTTAATGCTCCTGCTGCAAAACTGCAGTGCCTGAGTCAGAGAAGTGCAGCAGCTCCTGCTTCACTGGGACATGCTCAGGTAGCACAGCCCAGGGTACCTGATGTGCCTGCTTGTGAGGGTCAGGAGTCCTGAGCTGAATCACTGAACGTTTGCCAATGCAAATGTGTTAAATCTTCTGGGAAGTGTTTAGCGTGCGTGCTCCAACACTCAAACTTCCAAATTTGTGCAGAAGAACGGCTTGCTTGGGCTCATTGCTCATCTGCAAGAGGTGCTTGCTTGCCTTGTCCAGCTGGCAGCCTTCCTGGGTGCTGCATCCAAGTCCCCAGGCAGCAGTCTCACATCACATCACCCCAGGGGAAGGACCTGTGCTGTGCAAGGGAGGAGATTGGAAAGGAGCTTTCAAAGAACCCAAGAGAAAGGAGGTAGGTGACCTTGAATTGAAAGGGTCTTTATCCTATTTCTTATCTCAACCTTGCTGGATCAAGACTGGCTGAAAATGAATTTCTTCTGCTGGTTGCTCAATGGCCTGTGTGAAATGGCATTGACAGATTTGGCTGTGATGCTGCCAAGACTTCGGGCTCCCTGTGAGTGACACAGCTCTGGCCCCTGCTGTGAAGAGCCTCTCCTACTGTAACGTGAGCCATTGCTTACTTTCCTTGATATTTTGGGGGAGGAAGGCAGTTCTGTACCCCACACAATGACTCACAGCTGAGAGAAACACAAAGCCACAAGCCCACGCACTAAGTTTAGTCTGTTGTTTAGCTCGCTGCGTGTGTCTCTTGAGACCACTTTCATACGAGCTGCGTTCACATCTGTCCTTCATTAAGAGTAGCAGTGGGGGTTTGCAGAGTGGAAGGCTATTTCAGATGGTATTAGGAGTGGGCTGCAGGAGCTAGAATCATCACACCTAGCTGTAGGTGTTCAGGAGAGGTGGGTTTCAGCTTCTTGTCATCAGAGGAAAGAGGCATTTGTGCTTTGAATTCCTGGAACTGTTCAAGGCCAGGCTGGATGAGTCTCTGAGCAGCACAGTGAGGTGGTAGCAGTCCCTGTCCTTGGCATAGATAATCTTTGAGGTGCCTTCCAACACAAATAATTCTGAATTCTGTGATTCAGTAGTTTGAGAGGATGACTCTATTGGTATTTCCAAGTGGGTTTGGGCAAGGTGTTGGCTCCCTGGCTGTTGCTGGCCCAGCGTTTGGGGATTGGCTCTTCGTGCTCAGCTGGAATCTCTCAGCCTTTTGTGTTCCTGAGACCCAAGCTCAATTCCTGCAAGTAATTCACATGGGCTTGTTGCTGCATCTCACTAGTGCTTAAATTCCAGTCTGCTTTTGTGAGTAGAGGGCTTTTTGGGGTGGCTCCTGTAAGTGACTGACTCACTCAGGAAAGACTTCTCCAGAAGTGACTTTAAGATAGAAAGTTGGATAATTGTGTGCTTCAGACTTTCAATTTGCTGGTGACTTTATATTGTCTTTTACAAAGAGAACATAAAGGACTGTGCCATCCTTGGTGGGATGCACATCCAGCATCCCATCATGGCAGCATGGAATGGGAAGCCCTGATTCAGCCCCTGGATCTCATCAGGATCCAGCTGCAGGGAAGCTGGGATATTGAGATAGGAAGCTGGATATTGTGCCAGTGCTGTTTCAGTGCAGTGCTTTCCATATTTAATGTGGCTAAATGAGGCTGACTCTTTAGGAGTGTCTCTGCAGGAAAAATGCTTCCTGTGTGCCTAGAAACTGCCTCACTCTGCTTGGGTAAGGTCTGAACAGGTAATTCTAAAAAAGAAACTATTTTTTGAGGCAGCAGGTGCTTTCTACGGGATATGAAGATTTCACTTAGAAATGGGGCACATCTTGGACATTGCCAAGGAGCTCTGCAGTATTCAAGGCTGGGTCTCCGGTCTCAGCCTTGACTTGTTCAATTATGTCTAGAAATTCCCATTCAGTGGGTGTTTAATATAAAGTGAATTTGCATCTCATTTCCAATTCTTTTTTCTGGTGCTACTGTCTGTCTTATTCCCCTGAGACATCCACCTGACCTCTAAATTGATCCAGAGTCTTTTTTCAGAGGTGAAACCTTGCTGCTTTTCACTAGGCATCAAGCAGGGCAGCACTCTTCCAGCATTTATTGCAGCTGAGACATGTGATTTGATCAAAGGTTTATCCCATGATGTGAAAATCCTGCTTTTGTGCACCTGCCCCAGCACAACACCTTGGGCTCTGCTTTCTCCCTGCACTTGGGGTTTCAAACTGGCAGAGGAGGTAAAAGGTGTGCAGGTGGCAAAGGCCACCAAAGCAGCAGAGATGGCAACAGGTAATAAGAGGGGGAAGAACATTTGCTTTGCCAAGCCTTGAAAAGTCTCTGGGTGCCAGAAGATGTGGGTGAGGTCCTGAAAGGTCCAGAAGAGCAGGCAGGGCTGGACTTTACTGCCCCACCTCCTCATTTTCATCTTCCTCCTCTTCCTCTGCCCAAGGCAGCTGACACAAAGGAAGTTGGAGGGGCAGCGTTTTTCCACAGATGCTGCTAGGCTGACTGCTTCATTTTCCTGCCACTTTGGCAATTCCTCAGCGCCCAAAGCTGTTCAAAGAGTTTTCAGTGTGGTGAGGGACAAAAACAAACAAGTCAAAGGCTTCATTAGGGAATGAGTGCATGGGTTGTGGCTGGGGGTGAGAGATGAAGCCCTTTGCTTTGCTGGAGCTCTCTCACAAGTTTTCCTGTCTCGTATCCTTTGCGTTGGCCTCACCTTGGAGTTGTTGCTGGTGACCCTGGTGTAGCTGCCACACGAGCATAAATTGGATGAGAGCTAATTAACTGTCAAAACCCAGGGCAAAAGACAATAAACCCCTGCTTCACCTCCTGGTGGGTTTCAGTCTTTTCTCTTTGATGTGACAGCTTGTCCTCCATTCCTTTTGCAAACAACTCACCATTGCAGAGGAAATGCAACACAGCAAGGCAATCACTTATCGCCAGTGACAGCAAATAAACATGAAAAATGGGCTCTGAAATACTAAAGGACAATGATCAGAAAGGTTTCTTCTTTCATCCTAAATCATGATGTTTAGCACTCGGCTGTAGTATTATAAGTTATTTATAAATGTCTTGGCTCGTTAGGAAATATGTGTTTTTATATAAAGATAAATAATGTTTTTAATCAGATGATAGATGTGCATGGGGAGGGGGGGAACGTGGAGAAACCGAGGCAGACTCAGTGTAATATCCTCATCCTAATGGGGAGGCACCTAACCAAGCAAAATATTGCAAAGTGACATTTTCTCCTAGGCGTGAGTAACACAGACGTGTTTGTACTGGAGGAAAGCTCATTAAAATTTCTGATGGAACAATTTTCTGTCAGAAAATGAAATTTCGTCAGAATCAGAATGTCTTACTGAGAGGTGTCAATAGCACAGATATTTGCAACCGAGGAACAATTTTGTTTTGCTTTGGAAAGGTAAAATCCTTGTTTCTGTGTTTGTTTGGATGCTTCACACAAAATGTTGATATACTTCAGCAGGATTTAATTTGTTACATTGCTTTGATGTTCTCAAAACAAAATTTTAAAGTGTATCAATATGGACGGGTTCAAAACTGGATTTTTTTGGATTGTCACTTCATGAGAAATTTTAATTTTTGTTTGGTTCTGATTCAATGGAAAAACACGCCAGAATGTCGGTTTCTCATATGACATAAGTTCTGTTTTTCACTCAATTCCAATTATAGCATTTGAATTTTGAAATTCAAAGAAGCAGAGAAAAACAGGAGGCAGGAACAAGATGTGTCAAAACCACCTTTTGTTCCCCCCCACTCCCTCAGACACATGAATCAGCTTTGGCAAACTCAGCGTTTCCCAGTGTTGTTATTGGAATTGGAATATTGGCTATTATTATTTCCATGCTATTGTAGGTACATTCCTAGCTGGGCCTTGTGGGGATGTACTTTTTTCTGGAAAAACTCATTCCCTACACCTGAACATGGGATGCAACCTCCTCTTCCCACTGAAGGGGAGGTTTTGCATGTTTTTTGCCTGTTTCTTTGGGATGGATTCTCTTTCTGCTGCTTGTGTGGGATTTGTGTCATTTTGCTGATTGAGAAGTAACAGAAGCTGCTGTTCTCTGCAGGCTCTGGAGATCCTGCTGACCTGGGGGACTGAGCTGTGGAGTTTCAGGGTCCTCTGTCCAGTCCTGTGAGAGCTCTTACAGCTCAAGGGCTGTGGAGGCAGCAGAAGGCAGCTGTCCCCAAAATGAACGATCCCACCCCTTGACAGCAGCTGCTGTGCTAGCAGCTCTTATTTAAAAACAACTCCCAAATCTTCCCTGGACTGTTTCACAGCGTGAGCATGCTCCTGAGCCATTTGTTTTCCTTGCAAAGAGGTTGTAACACACTTTGCAGCAGCCTGCGAGCAGTTGCAGGTGGATCTGTTCAAGGGTTGGTTTATCTCGCTCCGAGGTGTAAAACCTTTGGAAGAATATTTACCTTTTGTGAACACACAGGCAAAACAGGAGTGCAGGAAGAGCCAGGCTGGAAACAAGACTGCAGTATTGCCCCAGCTACCCCTTTCTGCTGCATGCACTTTTGGATTATTTCACTTGTTTTGAGGTTAAGGCAGCCTAGCTCAGGAAGGCTTCCAAGGGGGAATGTAAGTCATGCTGGAAATGAGACTTTAGGAAAACAAGAACACAGATTTACTTCATATAGGATGTTTTTCGTGTTTGAAAATAAATTCTGTTCAGCAAAGGCACTCTCTGCTTAATTACATGATTGTGACAGGTTTTATTCCAAGATGAAAATGTCACCATTTGTCACAAACCAGCCTGAATAAGACCTTGTTTATACATTTCTTTTCCACACTACTTTGAATTATACCATAGTAAATTTGGAGCAGTTCTACTGAGTTCAGTAGAAAGTGACCTTGGTTTACACATACAGGTGTAATTAAAAAGAGTTTTGACCTGTTGCACTTGGATTTGTGGCTAATCTAAGATTTACTATAGAAAGTTTTTGGCCATCTTGACATCATTCAACTCATTGCACTGTCCTTCCCCACTTCATAAAAGGTTCTGATTTCCTTTTGGTTTCAGGGTTTGTTTTGCTTTTGAGGGAAGGAAGGAAGACTTTCACTGTGGGGAAAGAAGAAGGGGAAAACTGTGACCTTCACATGTGATTTATTTTTGGCTTCTGTGTGGTTTTTGGATGGATGGGGAAAATGAACTTGGATTGTAAATGGTTCTTGGTGCGATAAAGTGGTTGGCTGGGAACTCCTCCTGAAATAAGCCCTCCAGCCTGGAATAGTTTCTTGTGGATGGTGAGGGGAGGAGAACAGTCCTCCATCAGCCAAAAGCCCTGCAAATTTTGCACTGTCCTGAAAGGAAGAGGCTCGTGGTGCTGTGAGAACCTTGGGCAGGGATGGACAGAGGTGTGAGGCTCCAAGGGGTGTGCAGCTGCCTGATAAGCCTTGGAGGCTGAACTCCTGCTTCAGGGAATGAAGTTGTTATGAAATCAGCCTTGTCCAGGTTTTATTGGCTCTGCTGGCTCCTTCAGGGTGACTTTTGGTAGCACACAGCTATTAAATGCAGAGTGGCTCTGACTCTGAGAGAAGAGAGGGAGGAGAAGGCACAGGAACACTGAGGGCAAAGACGTGCCTTGGTGAAAGATTCCTTTAGCTGAATTGGAGTTGTGTTAAGCTCTTCCCTGAGGGCAAATACTTGATTTTATTTATGGCTCCTGAGTTAGAAGAAGGCTTTCATTTTAGAAAGGCTTCAGAATTATTTCCTCTCCCTCTCCCACTTGTTATATTTGACTAGCTGTGGCACTGACTATCATTTCACATGATAAAAACTCTCTGCTATAGAAATCAGAAAAGAAATGAACCTCATAATAAACTAATTTTCCTATTTCTTGGTTTCCAAATCAGGTTGCTGTGTAAATGCTTATACCTTGGGCCTTTTAAAATTCCCATTACTCCAGTATTTCCCTCCACTCAGAATCTATGTTAGACTCAAGCCTTTTAAAACACATTTGTTTTCTGAAAATAACTAGACATTTTTGTGCCCAAAACCTTAATGCTTCAACATTGCTTGCAGCTTCAATAATGGGATAACCTATCAAAGTGGGATGCCCCATTTAACTGTTTCTAGCCCTGCTGAAATGCAGAAATTTAAATCTGCTCTTTCCTTCCCCTGGCAGCACCCATTTCCCCACTGACCCGCTGTTCCCTATTTAGAAATAAGCGGGATAACCATGTCCTTGGTTGGTATCTATGCCCACATTGTGCAGTGAGAGCCATGTCTGTACTTAGAAATGTGAGGAGAAGGCTTAAAAGGGGCATAACATAGATTAGGGCAGCTAGAGAAATCTTGTTTTACATCCTTCCCTCTCCCCTCACCAGCATCAGAAATATGAGGAGCCCAAGGGAGCGAGCCAGGCAGGTTTTGCATCCTCAGGACTCTGATTTGTGCTCAGCTTTGCCAGATTCCTGCAAGGGGCTGCACCAACCTCAGCCTGCTTTGTCCATCTGCCATGGGCACGGCCAGAATCCCGGAGTGCTGGCTCCTTGTGTTTGATCACGTTCAGCCTGCTGTGCCTCCCTTGGGCTGCTGTTCCCAGGGCTGATGGAATCTCTGCAGGGCCACGCTGGAGGGGGCTGATGGTCCAGCACGGTGTGTGCACAGCTCGGTGAGCTGATGGATACAGCAGGGACCAGAGTTCTGACACACCTGCAAGGCAGGAACAGACCCCCTGATCCTGTGCCTTCCCCACTGACCTCTGTGTCAGGCTCCTCTCATGCCTTGGGAAATGGCTCTTCTTGTCTTTATCCAAGCTCATCTCTGAACCAGCCTTTGTGGCTCTCTAAGGTTTAGCTTTCTGCACCATTCATTTGTTGTCTGTTCCCACTTAAATTGCCAGTCTTGATGCCATATGGCTCACTTAGTAGACAAATAAGCCAGTGTATGTGGTGTAAATATTTTCTTACAAGTTAAATTGCAAATAAGGAAGCTAATTCATGAGAAGAAATTGAGTTTTCAAAGTGAGATTAACAATAAAAACAAAAAAGTCTATTTCAATACTGCTCTAGAGGACTTCACCCTGAAGGTTTTGAATGCCTGATACAGCCTTCCTTTTTTTTTTTTTTAATATTCTGACTAAATTTCTAATTACTCTTTAACCTGCCCTTTGCTAAAACTCACTAAGGTCTACTGGCATGTTATAAATAGGAACAACAGAACCATCTCTTTTTTTTTTTTTTTTTTTCTTTTTTTTTCTTTTTTTTTCAAGCAGTGGATATAGTATAAGAAATGTCAGGAGTAAGATTACATGATATAAATGGTGTAATGGAAAATATTAGGCAACTCACAGTGCATTTACTGCTGTTCAACCCAATAGCCTCAGTTCAAAGCTTAGCAAAGCTGCAAAGGCTAAAACAACAACCCTTCTCTCTCCCCTGAATGTGCTCTGGGAGCAGCTTGCAGCTTATTAAATTATTGCAGCTACTATAAAAGGCTGTATCTCGAAGCTCATCTCTCAGATGTGCTCTCCTGTTGTGTACATTGAGCTGCATATGGGAGGGAGAGGAGAGTCCTGATATTTACTGCCCTTAAAACACTTTGAGGGTAACACAGCCCCATCCATTTCTTGAACTCTGCCTTTTTTCACAGACTGCTTTAACCTGATCTTGTAAACAGGGGTGAGAACAGAGGTGTTTAGAGCAGAGATGCCAAGGAGTCAGTGGAGAATGAAAAATCTAAGGAGGGGGTGGATGGGTTTCAAACCCATCGTCTTTGCAGAAATCTGGAGTAAGGCTGCTTGTTCAGGATGATGGGATTTTTTTGTTTGTTTTGTTTAAGCAAAATTTTCAGCTCTTCATGGCTAAGCAGGACTCCAACCTGCTGTCAGTACCACTGGGTGGGCAGAGAAGGTGAGTGGTGGGGACTGTGGCAGTACCTCCAAGGACACTGAAATCCCATGGCTTCCCCCTGCAACACAGCACTGCCCTGCAGAGAGGGAAGATGTGGGAAGTGCTACTCAGACCAGCCAAAGAGGAGATCAAAGTTGAACCATGATGATGCCTTAGGTGACTTGTTACCATCTCAGTGCATGCAAGTTGTGTTTGGAAAAGTTCTAGCCCTTATCTAATGGAATAAATTATTCCTGGCACTAAGTGCTAATGACCTTGGGAGTGAGACTGCTGAAGCCCAGAGATACGAGGAGCATCTGTTGAGAATCCACTCTTGTGCATTTTGGGGTTTAGGCTTCCAGCACAACTATTGTCTTCTGAAGATAAACCATCAGGCTGAGGCAGCCAGAAAATATTTCAAGGGACAAGTGGCTGAAACAGCAGAGCTGCAAGTGATTATATCTAATCTGCCTTTGAGAAGCCAGATTATGGCTGCCAGGTCTGCTACAAAAGCCCACTTGGAGTTTGCTCTTGGAAGAAATTTAAGGAAATTTAAGGGAGATGCAGCCATGTGCTGCTGAAGTGGACTACTGAGGCCTAGGGTTGTTTTGTTTGAATGGGATATGCAGCTGTTTTAGGCTTCCTGCGATTTAGCCACGCAGGATTTTGCCATGGAGTGTGAGCAGAGCATGCTGTGAAATGGGGATTTTGGCAGGGGGCCGGGGCTGTGCTCACAGCTGAGTTTGTGACCTGGTACTGCCTTTGCCCTGGCTGCTGTGGGGCAGGCTGAAATTAGTGTGGGTTGTATCATCTTCTGCTCCTTCTCCTGGGCACTCAGGCTCCAAGCAGTGCTGAGAGGAGAGGTTGGAAAGGCAGTGTCCCAGAGGCTGTGGTGGAGGGCAGGGAGCTGGCTGCCCTGTGTGCTGGGGAGTCAGGGCTGCCTGGCACAGCTCTGTCCCTGCCCCAGCTGGGAACGTGCCCTCCCAGCACAGAATTCCTGGACTGGGGTCAGTGGTGGTGGGGAGGAAGAACCCACTTCTCATCAGGCTGTGGGTCACCAGGGAGAGCTGTGATCCCAGGAGATCCCTGTCACCTGGCAGAGAGGAGAGCCAGGATGTGTCCTGACAGAAACTCCAGCATCGTGGTCCTTCCACAGTGGCTGCCTCTTCTCTTCCCACAGCTTGAGGTTGTTTCAGGAACACCCTGCTATGCCCTGTTGACAGCAGTACTTCTCCCTGTTCCTGTAGCTGTGGCATGCAAAGGTGGCAGAATACTTTCTTCTTAAACTTCTGCTTCTGAAATTGTCTCTGTCTGCATCACTCTGATTCACTTTGTCACCAAGGGTTTCCTCACATCATTTTATAATAATTTTTGACACTAAAAGCAATGTTTTCAAAATGTTTAGCCAACCCCTATAGGTCTCAGGGGCTATTCCACAGCATCTCCTGTAGCCTGGAGTGTAACTAGAGCTCCCACTGTGGTTTTTGCAACTCAAAGGGTCCCCAGGCTGGCTAAAAAGTGTAAAGAAACGAACACTTTTGTGCCCTGTGTCATATGTGTTCAGAATGATCTGCTGGCAGAAATTTAATTTTGTTTCCAGTAATTTGAGGTTATGGATAGGATTACATCTCCCAGTCAGAGAGAGACATTAATCAAGAAATAGGCCTCTTAATCCTCCTTTCAATTTTAATGAAACACTGTAAAAATGCCTTTCACCAGGGGATGTCAAGTATCAGTTGTGCTTTGATTAACATGCTTTTGTGACAGGTTTACTGTTGTACCATGTACCAAGTTATTCAGCAACCTAATTTAAGCTGTCTGTCAAGGGAAAACAAGTACAAAGAGAGCATTATTTTCTCGTTGGACTTGCAATAACAGACTTCTGTATCTACAAATTTTTTATTTTTTTTTTTAAATGCTGGTTACTCCACACCCTTTGTGACATTTTTAACCTTCAGAATAAATGGGTAAAGGCTGGACGTGACACACCTCACACTGTCCCCTGAAAGGCAATTAGGAAAGAGATAAGAAATCGGAAATGTTTTTGCAGCTGATGTAAGTTAAGCTTTTGGCTTTCTCACAGCAAAGGGGAATTTGGATCAACTCTTCTGGAGTATAGTGGGTGTAAATTTGGGGCAATTGAGAGGAGCCTGAGCCCTGAATCTCTAATCCTCTCTTCTTTTTTCCTGTCCTCCTTCTGAAGTCAAAACACATTTTCAATGGAGGCTTTGTGGTTTGAGTTGCATTTGGCTTCTTATCTGCTCAGTTTTTTCTAATGTGGCTTGATTATATTAGATATGAACTTCCTCATGGCTGGAAGCCAACAGCAGACAGACTATTCTCTCTCCCAGTCGCTGAAACCTGACAGGGGAATGCCAAGCCTTTTCACAGGAGTTGTTTTATTTTTAGAGAGGGATGTTTTTGTTCCTGCCTCTTTAAAAATTGACCTCTTGGAACAGGATGGCTCCAGATCATCTCAAAGTAGAATCTGAGACTGGAAATGCAGCTTCTTCCAGCTAATGCAGCACACAAGTCCCCAGAGCTGCCCTCCCCAGCCTGACACCCACCAGGCTTTAACAGCTCAGTTAAGAGAGAGAAGTTTCCTCTGTGAGTGGGTGCACTTGCACTCTAAAGCCGTGGAATACGGACAAAAACTTCCCAGTCCTCTCTCTCGTGTGTCGGCTGCTCTGCAGACAGAAGAAATTAATTATAAGATGGTCCTTCCATTTGAAAGGATGATAAGTGAACTCTCAGCCTGCTTCTGATGTCTAGTTTCTGCCAGGAGGCTGTGACACCCCTTGCTTTTCTTGGCTTCGTGGAGGGAAGGGCTGGTGGAGCTGCAGCATCTGGAGGAGAAGGGGTCAATGGGCTGGCAGAGGTGGCAGAGGTGCCAGTCTCTCTCAGCTGGGCTGGCTTTCCCTGCTGACCAGCCAGCAAGGCCTTTGCAGGAAGGAAAGCTGTGGCATGTTCTTGCCTTTTTAGGCTTCTCATGGCACTAAGACCTGCTGAGGTCTCCAAACCTCTAACTCTGCTACTCTGCCAGGGCGCTCTATACATCTGGTGACCTGGGAGAGTGTTTTGTGCCATTTGTAACATCTTAATGGCCATATTAACACCTCTAATTGTAAGTGACAGGGCAATTAGTCTCAGCATAGCAGTTTGAACAATTATGTTTGGCTTACTAAAGTGACAGAATATTCATTAATGCAATAAGAAAAAAGTCTCCTCAGGATTTGCTCCTCTGAGGGGAGTAGCCTGGCTCTTTGTCTGCTTTAAGCCTCTCCAAAAAAAAAAAAAATACAAGTTTGTGTGCAACTCTTGCCAAAAATTCTCAGCTGTCAAACCTGTTTATTCCATGAAAAACACTGAGGGCAAGTATGTGTCTACTCTGCCTCTGACTTGATTCACAAGGAAGAGGTTTAAGAGAGAGAAAAGTGCCTCAATCTCTATTTCCCACAAGGCCAAAGAGTCTTGGGGCCTCTTAGATGAATCCCAAGCTGATGGAATCCACTGATAGAATGAGGGTGCACATATTTAGGGTCAGAAACTGTGATGGAGGTTGTGCCAGGTCTGAAAGCTTCTCAGTGTTTACACTGCTTTGCACTCGAGGTCTCATCTAAAACCAGAGCTGTTCTTCTGGAGGAGGCATTGCTTCAGCAGAGACAATCCCAGCTCTGAAGGCTCTGCTGCCATCAACAAAACAGCCAAAACCTGAGGCAGCAGGGAATATGAGGGGACCTGGACTGATGATGTGTTACATTTCTGACTCTCTCCATTAGATTTCACTGTTATTAGGCAAGTAAAGGCACATGTGGTTTGATTTTGTCCATGAGACTTTTTCCCCGCATGTGGAAGCCACAAAATAGTGGCTCAGTCTTTAGACACTTGCAGGAATTCTGTTTGAAATCCTGAAAATGGTTTCTTTAACACATTGGTTTGGTTACCTGCTCACTTTCTGTCTCTTTCCTTTCTGTTGTGTTGTGTAGCAAATTTTCCAGGGGTGCTTCACCTGATATTACCATCACAGATCTGAGGGATCCCATGGGATCTCCTTGGGCTGGGAGTTTTTTCAAGATATTGCTGATGGATTTTGGGTGAAGGGCAGCCCTAAAGGCAGACTCATTTTCCCAACAACCTTTGTGTGGTATTGCTCTCAAACAACATGCATGATGAAGCTGGGAATTCTTTAAACAAACTTTGTCTAATGTCTCAACCAGTGACCATCCTGGTACCTTGTGTGAGGTGGCACTTGTTTGGGGTTTTATTTTGGTTTTTCTTTTTGATAAATCTATCTGAAATCTGACTAGTGAGGCTGTCATTTTTTTTTTTTTAAATAGCTTCACTCCTAAGTGAAAGCTGTCATTGCAGATGTGTTTTAGTTCAGTGGAAACACCGAGGCTGTGTCTGGGACTGCAGGATCAGGACATCTTTTTTAGCACAGTGGGAGACAGATGGGTGAGCAGCCAGCTTGATGCAAGAACAATAAGAACAAATGAGCTTTTTAAAAATAGAACAATTGCATTTGGAAAGAGGATTGGAGAGGGGGGTTAAGCTGAGAGGGAAATAATTCTCCCATGATTCTATCCTGGTTTTTATATTAAACAAAACATGTTGCAACATTGTCTTCGTTAGCAGTGAAGTGACAAACTGGAGCACTTCCAAATTGGCTGGCTCCAAACTGCTTTCATATTGACCTGAAATGTCAGCTGCTATTATGTTCCACTGACCACTGATTGCTTCCAGAGTAGCATTTTCTCCTGTGAAATGAAAGAAGTTCCATCTCAGTGATCTCAGTGTTTGTGGAGAATGATAGTCACGGGAAATGATAGCGCCTTCATTTCAAACCACTTCTCCGTTTGAATGAAATGAATTGTTAATATTGAAGTTATTTGCGCTGCGAGACTGAGTTTTGTGCAAGAATGTTTTGCTCATCTAAAAGATCCTCCACTTCACCTTAGAGTCAGAAAACCAAGGTGATAAGTGCCTCTAATTTGTTTCCCTGCTTTCACACACAGGTGCACAGAGCTGGGCTTGGACACAGCAATGCTGATATCCTGCTCTGCAGGTAAATGTTGTAATTTTCCTGTGGAACTATGCAAAAAGACCCATAAATATGGAGAAATGGTATTTCTGGTAGCAGTAGTTGAATTTCTGTGGTCAGGTATGAAATGATACGGTGGAAAGTATTTTGCTTAATTATTTTAATCCTCTTTAGAAGACAGAGTGTTTAGATAAGTTTTATTTCACATAATGCTGGCTTAAAATTATGTTAAAATGTCGTAAAAACCTCTTGGTCTTTAATTCTCAGGGAAATAAAATAAGTGATCTGCAAGGTTTTTTTTCAATATTTCTCTTTTGAAAACCTGTGTAATATCACTCATTCACATTCCTACACTCTATTTTTCTGTAATTATTGCTTGAAAAAATGATATTTTCCAAGAAAAAGTGCAGGAAATAAGTAAGTTTTTTTTTAAAGATAAGCAGGTCTGTTATCTGCTTAAGTCCAGAGTGAAATACACTGGACAACACCACTGGATCTTTTTTTGTAAAGCAACAACGACTAAAAAACCTGTAAAATGTGGGAAAACTGCATGCATCCAAGTCAGCCTGGGGGCTCCCCCAGTTATCTCAGGGTAGTGTGGATGGACCCTGCAGAGATGGGCTTTGGCCACGTCCAGTATCCATTCCTGTATCGTTTTCCTCCTTCTTGTTAAGGTCCTACTCTGTGCTCGTATTTACCTCATTTGTGAAAGAAACAATTAATTTCACAGAAGGGAGAAGAAAAGCATAAAGTAGAATGGTCAAGATTTCATAAGAGGCATTGATTGTCCTCTATTTTGTGTGTCAAGAATATGTGATTTTTGCTACTATTTTGCACAGTGAAATCTCTGACAGTTTTGTCCATTTAGACTCATTCTCACTTTCTCTATTAAATTAAAATTGAACTAATATTCCACTCAATTTTTGGAAGAGCCAAGAGCTTTTATGAAAATATTGTTTTCTGTTTTAATTTTTTATACAGCTATCTCCATTCCATCTGATTAATTAATAAGAAGAAAATAAAATCTGCAAAAATGAAAATCTTTTTATCCATTCCTAGTGGAATACTGAAGTATCTCAAATAAAGTAAAAAACAGCTCCTTGCTGGAGCAGTGGATGTTAAGTATTGGCAGGACAAGAAAAGAATGTTGTTTCATAGTGCTGTTCTTGGTCTTTCTGAATGTTGAGGGCAGTTCAGGTAATTAAAAGAGGAAATTCATAGTATGAAACACAAAAGCAAGTGGTTCTCTGTGTGGAGAACAACAGTAGTTACTCCATCACGAGGAGGTTTCATCAGAAGGACGGACATTCAAAGGATCTTGTGATGGGGGTCCCCAAACCACAGCTCAGGATGCTTTACTTGCAAAAATGAGCTCTGTGACTTGATTAATGGCAGGTTCAAATTACCTCCTTCAGGGCTGGGGGTCAATCTGTACAACATCCCACAAGGAAGTTCTTCTTAATGAAAACAAACTATCCCTAGTACAAGCCAGGAAACCTCCCTGGTCTCGTGGGGAGCCTGGGATCTTGCTCTGTGCTTGAAAAGTCAAAGGTTTGGGTTGGGGATTTTTGCAGTGTTACCTTGGGGGCCTGTTGTAATACCAGAAACAGCTTGGAGCTTCCACTTGGTTGGGATTGTCAGGGAAAAGAGAATGTTTTCTTCACTCTTTCACTTAATTTTTCCCTGACAGTGGGATTAAGGTGCACTTATGTTTGTGCCAATACTGCTCTGGGATCAGAAGCAGAGTTTGAGAGTTTGGTTTGTTGTTTTTTTTTAATTTCAAATGCTTTAAAGGAACAAAATGGTTGTAGTTCTTCTTGTCACTTGCCAAGCTAAGATGGCAGAGAAGGCTTGGATATTTTTCACTCCTCTGCTGAGGAGAAATCTGTTTCAGGCAGCTGCTGCTTTTATTATTGCAATAATCCATGGAGAGGGCAAAGAGAGTGGCGCTGGGGACTGGATCTGGAGATGATGTGCTCCTGCATGAGAGGGGAATGAGGAGGAGTAGCTGCAGCACAGCTGAGAGCAATGGTGAGGCCAGAGCTTCCCAGAGTAAAGGGGCTTCTGATGAATGAAGCCATGACTAACTGCTGGCTTTTGGAGGAGATTGGTGCTTCCAATAGCTTGGAATTAGCAGAATAGCTTGGTTTGTGAAACTTGCAAATAATAAAAATATTAGCAGTGTGGTTGAGTCACAGGGAGATGAAAAGGTTTTACAGCTGCTGTGATGATTCTCGTGAATCTGCAGGGGTTTGTCCATTGGGAATGTCATCCCTAAAAGTAGAAATTGCAGCTTTTACTATGAGTCAGGGCTCATGCTTAGCAGAAGGCAATTAGGGCATTGGTAAATTCAGTAAATGTGAGTCAGTGCAGCAGCAGGAGTAGACCACAGGGGTCCTGAGCTGGAGCCTGCCCTGGTTTTCTCCAGTCTGGTCCCTTCCAAGCTCTTTCCCCTTGAACCAGACTGAAGTCCTCCAGAGAACTCCAAAGCAAAGAGCTCTCCTGAAGCTCCTTTCAGGGTGTGGTTGCCCAGCTGTCTTTACAGATGCTCTCTGAAACTTCTGCCCAACGAACCAGGCATGAAGGACACCTGAGGAATGATCCTTATCCTCTGGGAACAGTGGAGCTCTCTACAGCAAGGCAAGGCTTTAGGAATGGATTTCTGCTCCCTCCTTGGTTCAGGATGCTGGCCCTTGGGAATACAGGTGAATAGATTTCCCAGGGAGGCTCCTGGGTTTTTAATCACACTCTTCAGAGCCAGCAGGAATTTTGTTGTATCCCCTTGTTAAAATATTAGCTGCACTTCACTGAAAAGTCTAATGCTTTAAATCCTGCTGCAATGGCCTCCCAACCCCTGCAACAGTAGGGGGAAAAATTCAGGCCAAATAAAGGATCTGTGAAAAGAAACATCTCCTTTTATATGACACCCTGTTAGCCTTAATAACAGTTTTCTCTCTGTAAGTGCAGTAAAGTATGGAAATATTGCTGTGTTACATGGTGCAATTTTCTGACTGTGATTTTCTCTGATAAAAGCCTTCAGAGAGTGCATTTTCCTTCCCACTTATCTGCCATCAAAAGGCAGCAAATACATGAAAAATTCAGCTGTCACTCTAAACAAAATATACAATTATTCTGGGTTGATGTTTTAAGCAGAAATAATTTCCATAGCAAAAAAAAACCCTGCAGCTATTTTCTAAATGCTGTGGTGTTTGCTTCTAGCTTTTTGCATTACGCATGTATCACCTGTTTTGGACATTTGAATGCAAAGATGAGATATCACAAGTTAAAACTTAGCACTTGCCAAATTAAATATTTGCTGGGCTGAGCCCAGTTCATTACTTGACTGCTGTTTTGCACTAGGGAATGAGAAATCTTTTCTAACATGCCAAAGGTGGTTATTTTAGGAAGATGACGAAGAGGGCAGATGTTATTCAAGTGGTTGGATAAGAAAAGGAAACAGTCCATGTTAACCCTTCTGGAATAACCAGGTAGATGAAAGTAAGTGGAAAAGCATATTCCTGAAATATGCTGATTTGTTTGGACAAATCAAAGCAGAAAATATGAGATGGAAATTGGATACTTCATCTCTCACAACTTGAAATGTTAAATTAAGGCTGCTTACATCTCACGTTGCTCGGAATAAATTACTTTTGGGGCATCTCTGAGCTTTAAAAGCACCCAAAACCCAGAAAAATGTTCCTGTGATGTGGTATCACTTGGTTAGTTTTTTTTGGGTTTTTTTGGCATAAAACTTATACTAGAGATCAAGAAGTTTCATGAAACTGTATTTAAAAGCTGAGATGGAAATTTTTCTTATCTTGTTTCTAGGGCTGAACCTAAAAATAATAGTAAAAAACAACTTATCTTGGCAAAACAAAACTTTCTCTTTTTGACTCAAATGGAAAGATCATTGGAACAGGCTATCTAGGGAAGTGGTGGAATCACCATCCCTGCAAGTGTTCAGAAAACACGTGGATGTGGCATTTGAGGACATGGTTTAGTGGTGGTGGTGGTTCTGTGTAAACAGCTGGACTCAATGATTTTAGAGGCCATTTCCAACCTTAATGATCTCTTTTCTTTTGGAAGTCACTTAAGCTTTATTTCTCTTTCTGTCACCCCAGCTTAAAAACAAAAAAATTATACTTCATCTGTGTCATTCTGAAATGCCAACTCAAAACAGTTGAAAAATTCTAAAGGTATTTTAGCACTTCAAAACTAGAACTGTTGAGTTTGGAAGAGAAATCTCCCCTCCTGCTTAAGGCAGAAACACCAACCCCCTTTGAAAACATGAAGAAAAAACCCTGTTCTGGTACTTTTAGTGTCACAGAGTCACAAAATCATTTAGGTTGGAAGGGGCCTCTGGAGATGATATATTCCAAGCAGTGCTGGAGCAGGCTGCCCATGTCCAGTTGGGTTTTGATGTTCCCACAAATGGAGATGTCTTCTTGTTTTTTCCTTAAACTTTATTGTTAATGCACTAATAGTTTTTGTCTCGTCTGAGATTCCATCTGAAAATTTAGCATTATTCAAATAGAATACAAAAAACCCTTCCCACCTCACCTTTTTTTTCTGGGATACATTTCCCAGAAAATGCTGCCATTTGCTGCAGTTTGGGTTTTGTTACTCTTGGTTACGTGTGTGGCGTTCTCTGGAGAGCTCTGCAGCATCTTCTGCTTTCGTACAAGGAAGTCTGATTCACTCTCCTTGTGGAAATTATCATCTTATAATTAAACTTGGCTTTTGTTCAGAGGGTCTCTGCAGTGGGGATTCAAATGTGCTGGTGAGGTCATGTCACCAGTTAGAGCTCCTGCCATGAAACAAAGTCCAGAATGCAGATACATGGCCCTCAGTTAAATTATGTTAATTCAGTTTGAGAAAATGGGTATTTAGCGCTTCGTGCTGTGGGTAGATATCATTCCATAGTGGCAGAAAAAGTCATTGACCTTCCCATGCAAGCAGCTCTGCTGGTTATTGTGACCTGAGCCAGCCTGCTCTCCAAGTGGCCAAGGGTCTGTTGTGCCAGACTCTCTCTGCTGGAGGGTTCATGGATTTTGGTTCATCTCACACTCAGCTCCAAGCTGTAGCACCTCATCACTGTTTCCTTCCCGAGTCACCAATGCCCATTCCTAGGCACAGATCATTTACCTGCTCCTCTCCTGAGGATGTTGGAGCTAATTCCAGGCTTAGACAAGTCCAGTACATAGCAGGACTCAGCCTACAGAAGCAGGATTGTAAGCAGAAAAATAGAACAAGCCTTTTGGTGAGACTTAGTCAAGTCAGCTGCTCTGCTGTTCATATTTATCCAGCAGCAGTGGTGCTCAGCTTTACAATTAAAATAATCTAACACCCTTGCATAAAGGTCAGGCAGCAGATGCTGCCATTAGACCTGACAGATTCACTGATAAGCTTCATTTTAAGGCAAAGCATTTAAGAAAAAATGAAGTATCAACTTTTAGTATTTCCAACCACATGTGCACATGCACAAATATGTGTCTTAGCAGGGAGTTATTCTTCATCTTCAAGTAGAAGTATGCTCTACTAAGGCTCAAACTTTTGAAAACCATGCCACACACAATATATAAAATGGGTATTTCAAATAAGATATGTGACACGTCTGATTAACAATTCTTTAACTACAGTCAAGTGTTTGTGTAGTTAACAGCAAATGTGTTCTGAAGAATGAATGGATATTTCATTAATATACAGACTATCTTTGCATAGAAATAATGGAAGAAAAATCAAATTATTCCAGAGTCTGACTAGGCATTGAGTGGAGTTTTATGAGAATGTAAATTGGAAAGAGAAAGGGCCATATCTCTGTATTCCCACACATCTTTTATAGGTAATGGATTGTTTAGAAAATTTAGCTAAGGAAAAGCTTTTGAGCTGGAGCCTGAGAGTCCTTCAGGGTATGCTTAGAGGTTATCTCTGCAAGGCAGGTGGATGAGGAAAGAGACAAGCTTAACCCTATAAAAATAATTATGATGTATTATTAGCAACTAATGGCAGTCTAATGGAGTCTTTTCAGCAAAGACACCACTGGCTGCAATTTCTCTTTGTCATCTGCATAAAAAAGCAACTCTTAATGAAGCCTGTATTCTGGTAATTTCTCAAACTCAGTGAAATTAGCAGGAAACTTTCTGCACTGGAAACTTCAATAATTCCACACTGCCATTAATGGGAACACCCCAGCAGGGCAGCAAAGCTCAACACTGAAATCAGTATTAGAAATCTGTTCAGACCACAGGATCTACTAGGTTGAGAGTATACCTGGGTTTTTTCATTTCTTACCTAAATTTTTACTTTCTGTCTTTGGTTTTTTTTTTTACCTTAAACAAACTGACATGACCTTATGATGGTTTACATATCAGAAGCTGTTGGATCATTTTACTTCAAAAGGCATAAAAAGTGCATGTAATAATTATGTCTCTACAGACTTCATGAAAAGAGACAGCTGGATCGAGGCTGGAGACCCTACACATTGCCCCATAAATCAACAAGGGGAGCAAAAAAAATATTAAAATCACTGTAAGAGTGGAATCTGAGAGAGTGTAATCTGCAAACAAAACACTGGATGCATGAAGTCTCACTCCACAGTCCATTACTTAAAAAGACTTGGGTAATGTTTGGAGAAAGGAAAAAGGAGAAGAAGAGGACGAGGATGACATTAGCAAAAAGCAGGGCACATTACACAGTCAATAAGTAATTGCTGCAATTGGAGCTCATCATCTGCTTAGCACTTAATGTCTTGGCCTTTTCAGAGTGAATTTTATTAATACTAATGTCTGAAGAAAACAGTACAGTCATTATCTCTGTTGATTCTTGAGATGTTCAAAAGTGAAGTTCTTCTCTTGCTTTTGATTACTTGACTCTACCAAATTCTTTGTGTTGCCAAGGGCTCTCAGACACTTTAAAACTTTTCCCCAGGGTCTCTGAGGAGTGTCAGCACTGTGCCCCTACAAACACACACCAACTCCTCCCAGTCTCATTCTTTTCCTTCAGATGTTTGGAAATGGAGCAAAAACCACCAGAAGTCATCCCCTTCCCAGGGGTCAAGGTGGGGAGAAAACCACCAGCCTGTGGTTTTCTCCAGCAGATCTCTCAGAGGTGATGCTGAAATGCTTCACTGGGCTAGGATGGCTTTTGTTCATACCCTAATCTTTAGAAACCACAGCATGAATTTCTTCTGTGAATTCTGTTGAACTTTTGCATAAAAATGTCTCTTCTGTTTCCTTCCACCAGTTTCCCCAGTTAACAGTAACTATTTGAGGTGCTCAAGGCCCTTGCAGCAAGAGCAGAAAAATTTGCAGTCCTGAAGAAAGAGGTTTTCTGTGGATTTTCTCTGAAATTGCTGATCAAAAATAATTTGTGTGCTCTGAAAGTGAGGGTAAAGCAGAGGCCTTGGAATGAAAGTTTTTTTGGAATGCAAAGACCTTATTCTGTGTCTTTTTCAAACACTGATTTTTTGAGGAAGGGAGATCATCAACAAGAGAACAAAACAAAGCCTCACCTGCTGGGGTGGGCCCATTAGGGGAATTAGTCCTGCTAAATATGGTACTATGTGTAAAGTCAAAAAAGCAGAGTAAGGACTGGAAAACTTGGCAGGAATTCAGCCAGGATCCATTATATTCTCTTTCACATGGCTGAGTAGTGGTGGCACTAATTGAAGGCTGGGCCCTCTTTTTGCTGACTAACACAGGGCCATTTTAATTTCACCTGATTATGTTGCCCTGTTGTAAGAAGTCTGACAAAAACAAGGTTTGTGCAGTCCTTGGCTGCCCAAAAGCTCTCTTGGCAGCTAGAAAGCTTCTTTTAATAAGTGGACTGACACATTTTAATTCCTAAATATTCCAGATAAATTTGCTGTTGTACTGCTGCATTTCAGTTCAAGCTGGCCAGGTGTCTGTAGCTTATCAATCTGTATTTACTACATATGTGAAAATTGTGGAAATATTAAAAATGCCACAATTCCTACCCACCCTCATAAGAAAATGACTTGAGCAAGACTGGCCACCTGAGAGCTGCTGAAGAGTAGGAGTAGATGAAATAAGTGCTGCTGTAGGAAAAGACCATACAATAGTGGAATTGTTTTGGGAGAACTTTTTGTCACACACTTGGATAAGAACTGTGATTCTTTGCTGCTTTTATCAACATTATTTGTAATTTCCTCTTATATTTCCCCTGTTCCTTCTTTGCAGCTCCCTGAGCAGACCCACTCAGCTGTATAATAAGGAGATGAGTTTTACCTCCTTTTTATCACTGCAAATCTAAAGTGACTCTGCAGAAGTCAAACTGATGTTGGCTAGGGGACAAATGGTCCCACTAAAAAGCTTTTTAAAGAGAAAAATTCCCCTCTCCATTTGTGGAACAAATTAACTACTAGAGGCATCCAGTTGGATGCACCTCTCTGGGGCCAATGACCAGAGAGATTTAAAAGTCCATTACGCTAATGCCTAATTCCTTCTTTGCACAGAGGAAATGTCCTCGCAAGCTGGGCTGTGGCAAGGTCCTGAGTTTCCATCAGGGAAGGGATTTACATCAGCCAGGAAACATTTGGTGATTACGACTACCAACTGCATTAATCATGGGCTTGAATTAAAAGTCACTGACGAGTTGCTTTGGGAGCCGTGTGGCTGTGCAAGGGAAAAAAGCCAGAATGAGCATTTCTGAGCAAACTCAGGGTGCCAGTGAGGAATCATCCCTTCCCTCTGCTGGCTGCTGAGCCATTGCACAGAAATGGGGCTCTGTCAGAACAGGATGGGCCCTTTCACGAGGCAAAATCTGCCCTTTTGTTTCTTCTAGGGCACGACAGCGTGGAGGCTGCTTTGTTTGAGGAGTGTCAGTGTGTGGATCTTGCTGCTGGATGGCTGCTCCAAACAGGGCCAAGCTGAGTCCTGCCTTGTGTTGCCCAAATGGCTTCTCCATGGCCAGAAGAAGCCGGGTTTGGAGGCCCAACCTTCTGGAGGCCTTGCCTAGGGATTTCTGGGAAGCAGGAGCAGCCCACTAGTCCCTTGAGCCATCTAGTGGTGCCTTCCTTGACTATTGAGCAGAACATCACACTGAAAAAACCATAAACAGCATCTCATTAATGTGCAAACAGTGATTAGTGCCAGAAGCAGGCCAACCACAATGAAAGCATCAGTGCTTTTAGTGGGGTTACCAAAGCAACAGAAGTTCTGGCCTGGAAATGGCAGACAAGATAAAGATGTGGATGCCAACAAAGGATGCTCAAGGCTAAGAGGATTGGTCTGTTGTGATCTGTTTTGTGCTTTTGTCTTGGTGTTTGCAGCCCTTTATGGTTCCTCACTGAATGAGGCTGGGATTTAAAAAGCAAAGCTGAACTTTCCGACCTGAAACCTCAAACCCTTTTCTGATGTTTTTTGTAACTGGAAAGCGGAAATAGAGCCTTCAGTAATTCAAAAGAGATTTAATGATCAAAGCTGCAATTAAAAGCGTGGTGAGTCATCTTACAGTCGTCCATGTGCTAAAATGCACAGGCTGTGCAAGAGATCATGTTTTCATGGCTGGTTTTACTCAAAGTGAGGACATAGGAGCTGCTTTTCCTTCCAGATTCAGAAACTGAGTTCTGCAGACCTGCGTTTATAGAGCAGAAGAAAAGGCAACAGTCCTGACTCCCCCATTTGTGTATTTTATTCAGTAGTTCTGTCTGCAACATCTGAATTCATTACCCTGCTTTATTACTTTTCTCCTTCTTTCAGAGTGTCTGCTCTCAGTAGGAATCTTGAATTTTTTTTTAATTTACACTAACAAATTGCCCACCAAAACAAATACAGAAGAGCTGATCTTTAGAGTATTGTGGGATTTTTTTTGCTTTCTGCAGCATGCACTAACAATGAAATATTTAACTGAACTTTTCACAGGATGTGCATTTTCTCAAATTAAAATTGCAAAAGACAAGGAAATGAAGATAAAAATACCCAACCAAGCTGTTTCTCAGAAACTCTCACAAGTAATCTAATATTTCCCTTTAAATCCTGTTGTTTTATTCTGCTCAATAGAAAAATAGTGCTAAACAGAATTTAGTTTTAGTAAAGAATAAACTTTTTCCTGAAAATATTTATCCTGTAACACACAAAAGCAACTAAAAGGAAGCAGGAGAATTGATAACTCTCTACTGGAAAAATGTAATAAAAATTTTGAGAATCTGCTACTAGTCTTGCTTTTCCTATTCCTTAGTTCCCTTCCTAGTGGCAGTGAGGTATTTCATGTTTTATTTTCAATTTCTCATAATGGTTGCAATATTCAAACTCTAACCCACTAGAATGTGATTGCCTACTTTACAAAAACCACTGTAGCTTTGCTTCTACAGGTTTATTTGTAAAACAAGCTTTTTTATCTTGCCACTTTTGACATCAAGTGCCTCCAGTCAGTGACAGATAGATAAAAATAAATGCCAGCTTTTACAAGAATCCCAAAAGGAACAGCTAATGCAAAATATAATGCAATCAAATAAATTGGTGCTTGCTGTCCCAGCTTTTTCTGAAAAGAGACCTGCTCTGTATGCTGAGAGACAAAACTGGCTATCAGATCCTAGCAAATCTTGCAAACAAGAAAACTCAAATATCTTATTGTGGATCAAATCCATTGTGGTCACCATTCATTTGACATAACACACCTATAGAAAATGCTCTCAAATCCTTATATTACTTTACAAATTCAATTGTTTAGCAAATAAGAAGCAGAATTGCTCTTTCTGTGTTTTCAGTGCATGAGAATGTCCTTTATCTATTGCCGTCAAAGGGCTGGCACAGTTTAATGGGGAAATAGAAGAAAGCCCAGTTAAGAAAAGATGGATCTTGAACTACAGGATTTTATGGACTTTTTCTAGAGGTGGCCCAGGATGGGACAAACATTTGATGTCTAAATTTGGAGGGAGAAGTATTCCACCTAATAACTGGGCAATGTTTTTATCATAGCTCAGCCTTGTCTTGCAATGGAGAGAACATTAACAGAAATAGTGAGAACTTCTCCAGAACTTGGATATGGATTTCCAGTGAGTTTTGACAAAATCTATGAAAGTCCTGGTGCAGTCTGAGATGGTTTATACCCTGCCCATGGGTTCAAAGAGCTGCAATTGCTCTGCTGTGTTAGAGCAATGTCTTGGTCTTGATATTAAGAGCCAGAGCAAAACCTTCTTGAGGGAAGAGCTAGACTGTGCAATTATGAAATTCCTGCAGGGATTCCCACCTGTCAGTCACTGGTTGGCTGATGGTCTGGGCTAGCACTGGTTTTATACCTTATAGAACATTTAGCTTCACCAGTGACGTAGTGAAATTCTTATTATCCAGGCCAACAGGGAATCTGGGGAAGCAGAATGACAGGGGACCTCCATAAGTCATAGAAATGAGTCCCACAAGCTCACAATGTAGTTGGTAAAAAAAAGAATAAATAAAGAAATAAAACGGTTGCATGAATTTGAAACTTTCCTCATTTGCCCTTTCTAATTTCATTGTGTATCCCCTAATTTAGGTCAACAGAAGAGAAAGTTATTGCAATTAACTGATGTTAAAAAATTCGATGAGGGAATATGAGAATCCACCCTATGTTCCTTTATCATTTCATGAATCTCTATCCTGTTCCACCATTCTGGTCCCTTCTCTAAATTCAGCCATGCCAGATGTTCCAAAATCTTGTCATGTATTTACCATCTTAACTGTCTTGGCCACATCCATGCAAGTGGGGATGGCTTTTCTACCAGATGTAATCATGAGTGGATAGCTTTAATCTTGATGAGAACTAAAAGCTTGACATCGAGGAGGATTTTTCAAGGCTCAGGCACTGAAAACAGTGACAAAATTTGGCTCCATTGTATTTACTTTTTATGTGTGTTCAAAAGAGGAAAAATACTTGAATTTTAATATCAGTCCAGCAATCTAAACTGAGAAGGAAGTAATTATACATGAAAGAAATACAGTCTTTTGTAATAACACTTTTAAAGTATCAGTTTCATTCTATCATAATATTTTTATGATTAGATTTACCTTCTAATATTTTAATAACTTTGGTATGAAGTAAGGAAGTCCTTTGTAGCTTATCTCAGAAGCCTGTCTAGGATGTGGCACTTAATGAGGTTTATAATTCAATATGTCCACATCTGCATCTTTAATAATGCCTAACATTTAATCTTCGTTGCACCACTTGAATCAAAAGATCTAAAATTAAACCTACTGCAGCTTAATCTAATAATAAACATGCATGACATTTTGTGCAAAACCTGTGCCTGATCAGCACGGTGCACGGTTACAATTGTATCAGATGGAGAAAAATAGAGTTTAATCAGCCAAAGGTAGATGGTGACATTTAACTCCTGCCAATGCATCGACTTTGGGAAGCTCTAAGGTACTGCCCCTGGAAGAAAGGGCTGGTTGTTAGATCATCACCAAATTTAGGTCAAAAATCCCACTGGTTAGAACAGCATTTACACATACCCTTAACCAGTGGTGGGATTTTAAGACCCTCTAACTCCAGACAGGTAGTTTTGGTACCTTTAAATTTTAATTTGAATTGAATTTTAATTTTTGGTACCTAAATTTGATACCTTTTGGTCACCACAGGAGCTGTGACTCTGTATGGATTCAGTGGTAAGGTGCTGCTATTTTCTGTCATAATTAACTGGAAGATGTGAGATCCAGAGATTTCATATATTTATATATACATATAAAAATTATATACATTAAAATATAAAAAATATAGCTATGACTGTAACTATAATATAAATATAAATATATAAAATATATAAAAATATATATAAATATAAATAGAAATTTTTTTACTATTTATACATAAACCTGAACGATGTTTGGCCCATCACTCCTGCAGTGCAAGTGTTCTTCCCACCTCAGCTCCCCCTCACCCTTGTAAGGTGTTTTAATCCTGCTGGGACCATGTTATCCAGTTCTCAGGTGGGAATGGGAACCTCTCTGGGTCACAGGAATAGACTTTCAGCCACAGCCATGGGATTTGGTAGCCACAACAGTAGGGTTATGCTCCTCCACTAAAGAATGAAGGACTGCATATGAGATGTAGATGGTTTTTTTTGTGCCCAGAAGGAGCTTTGGATGAGAAAGTGTTTTGGTTTAGGATATATTAGGGAGAAAATTTTTTGAATGGGCTTTTTTTAGAAAGCAAATTTAAGTGGCTCCTCCCCTGTTTGGTTTGGGAAAATATTTTTTTTTTTTGAGAAAAGTGGAAAAAACTGTTTATTTGATAAGTAAAGCATTTGTAAATATTAAAAAAATGAGCAATATTAAATAATAATTTTTTGTTGTTGTTTGAAGAGATGGCAAATTTAGAAAAGTGTTTTTTGTAAGGTGTAGCTGGGTTTATTTAATTTTTTATAAGTTTATTTTGTGCTGGAAAGTGGCAAGGCTTAGGTCTTGGTGGGTTCCAGGGGGTCCCTCTGAATTGATGGGGCTTTGCACAGACATTTATCTCTGCTGAAAGTGGGACAAACAAGCTGGAAAGGCAACACAACATGTGGAGACAATGTTTTGGAGAATAGGCAGTGTTAAATTGTCTAAAATCTGCTCAGGTGAAATGATGAATCTATGAAAGCTGACCCCAGGTATTTAATGAGAAGCTAAAACTTCTCATTTATCATCTCATTTATTCTTAGGTAGCTACGTTCATAACTGCTTAAATTTGTTACAGGTGCAAAAATTAGTGTCAGTAAAGATTGAAACTTACATTAGACATTGATTTAAGATATGTCCCTGTATTTAAGGGGCTCTGGGATTGTAGAGCAGTCAAAGTCTTTTTTAAAAAATGTATTTTGAGGCTAGAATGGTGAGCAAGAATGTAGCTCCTTCACCTGAGACACCTGTGTGATAATCACAGGAAGTCCCCACGACAAATAAAAAGGCAGCTCTTCCCCAAGAACTGATCAGGAGAGTTTGAAGTCAGCTGGGTCAGGATAAGATGCTTTGGAGGGGAAGAAAGACTGGAGTATAGAGTCTCCTGCTGAAGCTGAGCCCTCACAACTCAACTGGGCTCCATCTGACTTGAATTAAATAAGGGATGATCAAAGTCTACAAATCTCCCTGATCTCTATCAGCATGGAAAACTAAAGGTAAAAGTTCTGAGTATCTTCCTTTGAAGTCTATAGTGAGCTCTGTGCAGCGTGTGAGGACACAAGTGTCATTTGGGCAGCTGCAGGTTTGTGATAAATTTGATGTAATGTTTATGCAAGGAGAGGGAGAAAAGCTGCATCTTGAAATTATAACTTTGCAGCTGTGGGTTCTCTGTCCTCCAGACTGGTTTTATCTTTGGGATTTGCTTTGTCTTATGATGATGCTCGAGGCACAATTACATCTAGTGAATCAGGGGAAACCATTGTCTTAGTTTTTCTTCAGCTACAAATCACAAACTATTCCATTTTTGTACAAACGTTTCCCCTCCTGCCTTTCTTGCATACTAGTGATGTGAGCTGGAGACTCACTTGATAAAAACATCCTGAACTAAACCAGCTGGAAATAGAGAGTATAATAAGCCAGCCTGCTGTCAGCCCTCATCTATTTTTGTTTGATCAGTATCTGATGGTGATTGAAAGGCTGACTCTCAGAGTTAACCACCTTGAGGCCAACCTTGAAATCGTGCCACGTTTGGCTACTTGATAGCATCTGAGGCATAGTGCTGGACCTAGAGCACACACAGCACAAGAAAAAAAAAATAAAATTGTAAAGCTGGCATCTTGCTACAGTGCACAGCAAAGTAAAAGCAACATGGAAAGAATCTGACAGACGTGCAAGGAAATGGGAATGCCGCAAGGCAAAAGAGGAGCAGGTCTATGTGCATTAGCAGCTCTGGGCAGGATGAAGCAATGTCTTCCTCAGGGTCCAGGTTGGCTTCATGTCTAACTGCTGCTGAAAATAATGTCCCTCTTCAGCAGGGAGGAGCTGTGGGAGGGCAGCTTTGCTCGTGTACTGCTCAGGAGGGCTGAAATCAGAGCAGTTCCTGGAGGTAACAGGCTCTTGTTTGCTGGGGATTGGGTTAGGGTTAGGGAGGGGATGGAGAATGTGTTGGTTAGTCATGTGTAGGATGCTTATATAGGACACATGAGCAGAGAAAACAAAATAAATTTTGATTATGTCAAGTAAAGTCAGGGAAAAGTGACAATGACAGGTCTGCTACAGAGGAGAGAGCATTGGTTGTTTTCATTTCTGTTTTCTGACTGACAGCCACAGATAACAGCTGTGAGACCAAAAGATACAGATCTTCACCTCATACCTCTGGGAGAGGAAGGGGGGTGTGCTTCAGGGGCTGTGCAGCTGAGGCTAACAGCAAGGAGCCATGACAATGAGCTCCAGAAGGGAGAGTTAGCAAAGTCAATGCACCTGCTGAAAGGACTGATGGTTCAGCACAGGCACCAGGAATAGCAAGAGATGAGCTGTGTGTGAGTGGCTCTTGCTTCATCCACATTGGAAATGCAAATAGGAGCTCACTTGAGTTGCCATAGGTGTAAGAGATGTCATGGGGATTACATAAAGCGTGGCTTGGCTCTGGGTCAATGTGCTGTATTTGATGCAGGGCTGCATTGGAGATGCTCTCAAAATAGCACCATGAAAAAATAGTGTGCTGCTGTCACAATAGGATATATCTAAGAGGTCTAAGCATGGGCCTTGCTAGGAAATAAAGGACTTTGTAAAACAGAAGTTGCAGCTGATATAGAAACTGTTTGCTTTTTCAAAACATTTTAGCATTGTTCTTATATTGGCTTCTCTAGTGGTTTTCTCACGAGATGCTGGGGCCAGTCTGCTCTGGTATGTAATCCATAACATACCAGTGGTGCTTTCTAATGCCCTTCTGAAAGGGAAGGATTTTTCCCTTAAATGGAAAATCCATAGAAAACAATCGTGATCAGTGATGAATACTTTCTATATGGGCAGCCTTTCTCTCTCGGTGTCTGAGATTTTCTTTTCTTTTCTTCAGAAGCAAAGCTCCTTTCATCTTCCTGACCGAGAGAGCGGTGGTGTTTCCACCTGCACAGTTCATCCAACAGAGCTCCTCTTGGATGTGGGGGATGAGGGGCTGCACACAGCTGGCCAGGGCTCTCTGCCTGACCGTGCAGATGGGGTGAGCTGTGCCCCAGGAGATCAATATTTACCATTGGACACGCTGGTGTGGCCACACGGCTGCTGGGGAGCAGGTGGGGCTGGAGGGAGGGGAGCCTTAATAAGCCATTAGACAAGGGTAGCTTTAGAGGGCAAGGAGGACTTGCCCTTCATCCTGTTTGCCCCTGGAGTTCAGTGCTAGGCTGAGCCTCAAACATGACCTTCAACTCCTCCGGGCCACAGGACATCCAGGGGAGTGGTGGGAAAGGTGAGCCTGGGAATTCTGCTACGTTTTTAGGGTTGCAGTAAAATGTTAATGTCAATACAAAGCCCTGGCATCTCCAGGGCTGTCAGAAGCACTGGGTTGCTTTAGTGGCAGGGCTGGATGGCTCCACCTCTGTGCCAGGTGAGTGTGAGAGCCCAGCACATTTGTACATGACAGAGCTCCCACCCTGCAGCTCTCTGTTTATCCCCACCAGCACTGCTTGGCGTTTTTAGCTAATAGGTGCAGAAAAAGGAACGAGGAATGAAAGGTTCCCAATGGCTGTCAGTAAATTTATTTTGCAGTTAACAGCCTTTTTAATGTACAGCCTAACTTTATCTCATTTCACTGTGGGTGTGCTGGAATAATTGCTCAAGTACTTTGTTAAAAAGAAAAGCTCTCCACATTTCCATTAACTCCCGGCATGGTGTCTGTCTCACTTGGCTGCACTAGGTACCATTTACAGTTCAATTTCACAGTCATGATGGACTGAAACATATAAACCTGCTTTCTCTCCACTCCACTACTCACATGCCTTAATAAACAGAGAGATTCATAAGGTCTGTTACTTTTATTTTTCCTTTGCAAGTCTATTTTTATGAATTAAATCTTGAGCTATTTTTTTTTTCCTTGTGAAAACCAAACTGCCAGAGGAATAAATACAGTGTTATCTTATTCAGTAGGGTGTAATAAGCTACTATTTTAGGGTAGCAAGCCAAGCATACTGAAGTTGTTGCAAACTAAAAAGACATTAAAAAAAAAAATCCAGCAACAAAGAATAGCATTGTATGATGTCAATCTACAGTATGCATGTGTTTATATAATCACATTGGAATTCACTTTGAACTTTAGCCTGGAAAATTTACTTAGTGGGGGGAAGGGGAAAGGATTTGAGTATCTAAGCACCAAAATAGCTAAGACAAAGTAGTAAAACTGTGTGGTTGGTTGTAGAGCAGAACCACGTGAAAATGCAAAGAATCCCTTTTGTAACGGGTAGAGACAAGTAAGCCACTTGATCGTTATGGTATGAGATAAGTATACAAGCCACGGGAAATGCTGTGTTATTCACATTCCTCTCTTATTGTTTTTCCAAGGGTGGTTAATTTTTGCCTTTTTAAGGAACTTTCTTGTACATGACTTGTTCTTGCTCTGGTTTCATAATCTGAGTTCTCTATGGAAAAAGAAAGGACAGTCATAACTACCAGTACAGGAGGGAGAAAAGAGGGGTGAGAGATCAGAACACCACTGTCCTTTCTCCTGTGGTTTGTTTTGGAATTTTTTTGGTAAAGCAAGAAGAAAAAAAACAACCCCAAACCCATCTTTGCCCTACCACAGCTTTTATTAGCCCTCATTCACACTGTTTGAGGGGCAGTTCACTAGTCCTAGGTTCAGCACAGCCACCCACAAAAATCCCTCTCTCTGTAGGGTCTGTCCCACCTGGCCCTTTGTAAAACTGGATGTAGCAGCTTTTCTCCATCAAGGGCAGGTGAGAGAAGCATTCTGATGTCTTAACTGTGTTTTTAAAAGTGTTTGATAGTCAGCAACTTTTTTGGGGGTTACTTTGGCCAGAATAACAAAAGACCTTAACATGCTGGTTGCTAAGTAATTTAGAAAGTTCTCTTGCTTTTGCTGATGACATGGAAGCAGAGCCTGCTTCAGATCCTCCCCCAGAAATGTTTGATAAAATGGAATGCACAGATTTGCATGTTGCCTTTTATTTTTTATTTTTTTTCTCTGCATTATGGCATATCCTGTGACAGTGCTATGGCCACATCTTGGATCAGACATGGCCCATTCTTCATTTGTGCTCAAGGAAAATCTTACTGTGAACAACACTAATTCAGCCTGCAGAAGGTATTGGTTATGGGTTGCTGCATTTTTCATCTATTTCTGCAGAGCAATACAGACTTAAATCCTTAGGATTTAATCACTAATATCAGAACAGCTTTGCAGCCTGCCTCTCCCCTTTAAAAGCTGCCTTTTCAATGTATTTTTTTTAAGAAAGGGCAATATTTGGGATTGCATTTTCTGTTTAGACATTAAAAAACATGTTTTGTTTTTTTTTCTCTTAGTAAATGCCACCTATCCTAAAATGCAGTTGGATGACTTCTGTGATAAACCACCTGTGCTGTGTAATGGCAGCATGATTAATCTGCAGACCTAGCTATTGCAACAATAAAGCTTTTTCTAGTCAGTAGTTAAGATAATTTAATTACTTTATTTGAGCTGGAAGACATAAGCATGTAGAAACTTCCTCTAAGTGACTCACAGACTGTTTGGAAATTCACCATGACAGCCAGAATTTGCTTTTAAGTTTACTCTCCCCTCTGTTTTATTTGGTTTTAGCGAGAACTGTTAGGATTTGTGGGCCCAGGGCAACCCTTTGCATTTTTCTTGAGATGGGGATCCAGGAGAGAGACAAAGCAGGGTGGCTTTAGGTCCTGTGTCCCAAATCACACAGCCTGCAAATTAGTGATGGGGTGGAGAGGATGGGGGAATCATGCAGCCCTTTCCTGCTGATTGCTTCCCTCTGAGCTTTTTGAATGCTCTCTGTGAAGCAAAGACAGGTGAAGAAGAGGAGGCTGGTCCTAGAAAAACTGGATTCACACTTCCAGCAGTCACAGAGGTCTGTACACAACACCTCAGTCTTCTGCTGTGGTAGGAACCCTCTGAAATGCTCCTGACCCACTGCATCAGGGGATCAAATACAAGATGGGAAATGAGGAGAGGCTGTGTAAATGCACAGTGGCTGTTTGTGGGCAGTGGCCTGAATCCATGCATGACTCCTGTGGTGCTCAGCTGTCCTGGAACAGCAGATTCCCTGTGCTCCTGCTGGGGCTGGGCTGTGCAGAGACCTGCAGGAGTGGCTGAGCATTTCTGCTGGGCTTTGGCTCAAATCCACATTTCTATGACACTGCATTTAATTTTGTACACTGGGAAGCTCAAGACAGAAGTTGCTTAGCTGGTTGCTTACTTCTGTGCTCCACAAATTTGGAAGTGAAGCATGTCTGTTAACTCAATGTAATGACAGAAATCAAATA
This sequence comes from Parus major, assembly GCF_001522545.3. Classification (NCBI taxonomy): domain Eukaryota; kingdom Metazoa; phylum Chordata; class Aves; order Passeriformes; family Paridae; genus Parus; species Parus major. Next base: position 28,646,035 of record NC_031775.1, on the reverse strand, counting down.
AGACATCACTCATGTCATTAGACCTTGTTATTCCTTGTTTTTCTTGGTATTTCATTACCATTACCTGAAGCAATTTCTGCAGCCAATGAGTTTTCTTCATTTGCTTCCCTCCAGGCTGCTGACTTAATTCAGTTACGAATTTTGTAAAAAAATCCAGTTTTAACCTCATGGATCTTGCAATATTCTTATTTCATTTGCAGTCATAATCCTCTCTTAATCCTTAATCCTTCTCTTTCCAGTATCTTCCTGATTCTTGTTCTCCATTCGGAGCCCTCAGATCCTGCAGGGTTTTGGGATACCTGAACCTAGAGCCATATATTTTGTTGTCCTCTAATAATTCCTGGCTCAAATTTTTGATCCACTTTTGCTCAGGTTTTATGAAATTAATTTATCAAGTTCAGTTGGGTCCTGCAGACTTTTCCAAGACCTCTGTTAAAATAATATCTTGGTGTTTTTTTTCTGATTCCTGCCCTAAACCCAACCTGTTTATCTGTAGCTATATTTTTTTCACCTTCCACTTGATTCCTCTTTTTTCTCTTCATAGTTTACTCTGTTTTTATTCACCTCCTTGAGGAATTGGTTTGTACAGTTCTTTAGCTGTGGATTCCCTACCTGCTTGTAGCTTGTGTTTCTAATGCTATTTTAAAATTATTTTTCTCTTTTGAACTTCTTTTTTAAAAAAAAAAGTGTGACTTTTGACTCCTTTGTCTAAAAAAAACTACCAAAACCCACCACCAATAAGCACAAAGTAGACAACAACAAACCCTGCACCTGTTCTTTCCTGTTTGAACCAGGAAGTTTTTCTATGGTTGTTTCATCTGCTGTGCTCTGGGTTCTTCAGAACAATATTTCTATTATTTTTCCTGCTCAACTTGAGCTGTTTTTTGCAACCAACCTCTTCACCTCAACCTCCCCACCCTTCTCCTGCTCATGTGCATAAATTGATGTTCATGGGGTGTCCCCCAAATGCTGAATTAGTGACTGATCAAAAACCACATCAGAACAAATAAGAGTTGATACAAGAAATGACTGGTATGGGACACAAAGTAAAGTTTTACTGTGCCCCTCTGCTAAGAGTGTCTCTGAAAGCATCCTTAGGAAAATGATTTTTTTTCCCTCTGTCTTTTATTATCAGACTGCCTGGGTTTTGCTGGTTTCTGCCTTTATGCTGACAAGGATGACAGGAAACAATAGGACCTGTGTGTAACACCCAGTGTTTCTGGTCTGGATTCCTTGCCAAAATAGCTACTCTTAGCACTTGCACGGCTCTTTTCATCTTCAAAGCCTTTCCCAGATCCGATGTAAACAGCCAGAGTTCCACTGATTTTGGTGGCAAAGAGCTTAGTAGCCTTCAGAAAAGGATTATGCATTTGCATGGAAAGTAGGAATATCATCTGCTTCTCTGCTAGCTCAAATTCTATAAAGGTATCAAGCTTCAAGCTAGAAAGCATTATTAGCTGAATGAGGTTTAGTAACTTTCCTTGTGATCAACATGCATATTCCTGGCTATAGTTTCATTGGATGAATCCAGGATTGATTATTGAATCAATCCTTTAATGTGTTTACAAGAAATGCAGTTGCTGAGACCAACAGCATTTCTGAGTGCAATTGATTCTGATGTTTTATCAAGCCATGTTACCTGTATGCCCTAATGCTTATGCCACACATGTATGCATGCACTGCCTTGGCAGGGTTTGTTTCAGTCTATTAATATCTTTGAGATTTACTTTGTGATGTTTCAGAGTGTTTAACAAATAAAACATGTTATTTCACTAGTACATCCTTATGCTACAAATAGCACATCCTAAGTATATCCTAAATATGTATTTATATACACAAGTCTCTAAAAGAATATACTACATATTAAATATAAAAATTATAAATTTTAGCATAAGAATGAATAAAATCAATAAAATATTTTATATATTTAATACATAAATATAAAATTAAATGTGTGCATATATATAATATATATATATAAAATATATCTTAAATATGTCACTATATTTAACTTGGGGTGCACTTAAGAGGTCAAGCCCTGTTCCTTCTCCCTGCCCCTTTGCAGCACCAGATCTATCTAGCCTGGGATGATTATCTAGTCTTTTTATCAATTATGTTCTCTTTTATGTTTAGAGACTGATACCCAGTTTGCCTTATGGTCAGGTGACTCTGCCCCTACAGTGAAAATTAAACCAGTTGTTTTCATCTTTCCTTGTAAGTTGTGTTTGTCTATACTTCTTATGATTCTTGTTGATTTTTTTCCTGAACCATCTCTAAATTTTCTACATTTTTCTTAGTGGAATGCCCAAATCCAGTTGCACTATTCCAGCTGAGATCTCTCAGCTGTGTGTTGGGCAGAATGTCCATCTCCCACCCCTTGCACATATCACATCTGCCAGTGCATGCCAGAGCAGGACCATCCTTGTGTGCACAGTGGGATTGCTGGCTGTTTGGATGGTCTGTAGTAAACTCCATTTCTGCAGTGATTTGGCTGAACCAGTTCCCCCTGAATTGTGTTCTTGTGTTTGATTTCTATTTGTGTCTTTACTAAATTTTCTCCTGTTGATGTCAGACCATTATTTATGAACTGGTGCCCATTTGTAATCTGAATTTATTAGCAGCAGGAACAAGCTCTTCCTGTTGTGGAATTAAGAGTTTTTCCCCAAAACCTGTTTGGGAAGGGATGGATGAGGTGGGATGAAACTGTTCCAATGGTTGGAATTACTTTTCCAACTGCCCTGTTGGAACTGCTCTTCCAACTTTGTCAGGTACTACAAAAGCAAAACCTTGGGCTTGGTCAGAAAGGTTTTTATGGCATGGACATATTGAGATGAAAAACATCAGTGACTCTGAAAAGAGAGCTACTGCTACATCTATCCTTTATTTGGCTTTCTGTCAATCTGAAATCAGATTCTTGAGCCCAACCCTCCTGTGGATGTCCAGTCTCCTCCCAGAGCCCTGGCTGGTAAATGTAGATGTATGAGTGTTTTCTTTTTACTTGTGGAAAAATAAGTATGGGTTGAACTGAATTATGTTCTCTGCTCTGGCAACACCATGCAGCAAAACCAGGATTTTAAACCACTCTTTCAAAGTTATGAGCTGGTGCTTCAGCACAAGCCTCTTCCTCCCATCTGGAGAGAAATTACCTCTATCACCTCTGCAGTTTGAAAGATGGTGAATTGAATTAAACACTCATCTTCTCCGGTGACTCATCTGCTTTTTAGTGTCAGTGGATGGACAATATTGTCCTTTCTCTTTGAAGAAACAGTTTAGAGTAATTCCCTTTTAATTTGTCACCAGTGAATTCTGCAGGTCTCTAACCAAAATCTTTCTTGGGGGCCAATTTCTTAACCTGACTTGGCTCCAGGGTCCCCAGAGCAAGTCCTGCTCCTGGGGGAGCACTGTCATTGCTACTGCTGTACTTCATCTGCAGCAGAAAGAGCAGTGAAAATGCCTTTAGCTGTCAGTATAGGCATCATTCCTGCTGCTGCGAAGAGGAGGTAACAAGCCTGCATCAAAGGGAGATGTCCTGAAAGACATCACTGTAAGCACAAGCTTGTTAGTGCCTTTTTTGTGAACATACTGTTTGCAGTCAAGTATTTCACTGCTGCCTTAAAAATGCAGAGTGCAGAAGGATTCAGAATTAATCCCATCCACTCCTCTGCACCTGTTTTCAGCTGTACATCTCCCTTCAGAAATAACATCTGAGGACTTTATTCCTTTTTGCATCCATCAGGATTCTTCTTCAGACTGTCATTCTCTGCTTTTAAATATCTGACACTGACTTTCTGCTGACTCGTTCTTGTATCCCTCATAAAATCAGACTTCTGTCTCTCAATCCTTTTTGATTATTTCCTGTTGCCTGTCCAGTGCTTTCTTTTCTCATAATTTCTTTACTGCTTTCAGCTATCAGCTCTCTATACAGGCCAATAGCATTTACCTGAATCCTCAGATAGCTTTGAATGTTACTTTTCCTCCCTTTCAGTTTTTAAATGTATTGTATTCCCAAAAAGCCCCAAACTGCCACAACAATTATTTCCTAGAGAGACTGAAGGAGATAATTGCAAATACTTTCAAACTGCTGCATTCCTAGCACCCTACACTCACTCTTTTCTACCCTGGACACCTCTCTGAAGTAAAATCCTGTCTTGGCTCAGCTTTGATCTCCACATGCTGTGTTTGCTGTTACACCTCCCTCCAGGACACTGCCAAAGGGAGTCCTAACTCTGTTTTAGGAAGGTGTGGTGATGGGTGTGTTGTTCTCCTGTTCCTGGGCTGTCTCCTGGCTCCTGTGGGCCAGCAGCTCCTGGGCTCTCCCAGCCCAGCGTGCCCAAGCCCATCCTCTGTGGCTGCTTTTGCAAACCTTGCTGGTCCCTCTGTCCAAGGCGAAGTTGCTACTCTGAAAAGGCTGATCAGGGAGGCAAGGATGAAAATATGTTAATGATATTTAAACCTGAAGTATTTTCAGCTAAAGCAGTCCAGCTTTGCTGGTTGTGCAGAGCTCTGCTTTTCTGTGGTGGGGAACCATTGGTGTGAAACAATGCTGTAATCTGCACTTCATTCTTATCTGTAAAATACAAACCTGATAAAAATAGCAGCCCTTCAGACTCTGCTGGATGTATAAAGAAATGCACTGGGGTGTATTTGGGATTAAACCCTTTAATAGCAGCAATTCTTCACAAAGCATTTTACTTTATATTGGAATATGTCCAGAAAGACTGTTTAGTGGAATAGATTAACAACTCAAATACTACTTTAAATATTTAGATTTTCATCCAGTATCCCAGATCCAGGCTCATAAGGGAACAAAGAACCTCTTTCCAGATACAGAGTACTAGGATCTTGATTGCAGGCCTCCAGCTGTATGGAAATAATGCAATATACCACAAATACATCAGATGTTATATCAGCTGGGTAATTTTTTATTGCTTTTGTGAAAATGCATCTGTTTTGATGCAGATGTCACTGTCCAATGCAAGACCAAAATGAGTAATATCTTTGTGCCTCCTGGTAGTAATATCTAAATACTGTAGATTAATTTTTTTTTCCTATTTTGAGCCTATTATCTTTCACTCTGTCTGGAGCAGTATTATTTTGTGCATCTGTCACTGATAGTGATGTGCTGGGAGGAAGGGTGAGTATAATCATTTAGTTATGAGACACTGAATAAAACAAATGATCTTTTCATAGATTCACAGTATTTAAGTGGGGAAGGGATTGCTGTATTTAGCCTGACCTTCTCTACATCACATCTTTATAAAGCCAGAGCTGTCTAATAATTTTTGAGGCCCATGTTGCATACAATTATCAGTCTCCTGGATAAATACCAGCTGTTGGGATCCTTCCAGCTATGCCTCTTCCTGAAAAGCCTTCTGTATAATAAAGGGGGACTGATGATGCTCTTTTTGAAAGAAAATTGTGCTACAGGAGCCAGGAATACAAGAAGGAGCTTCAGGTCCAGGAGGAATGAGGGTTTGTGGCACAAGTCTGGACATAGTAAGAATGGGTGTTGAAATGAAAGGATTCCCCAGTCTGGCAGCCAGCTTCTTCCATTTCAGTGTGGGAGATCATGTGAAAATCAGGGCCCCAGAATAGGAGACTTTTCCCTCAGTTTGCAGCAGCTGTTGGCAGTGTCCAGGAGGAAGGATGCTGCATGTAAAGGAGCAGGAACATTTACCCCTATGACAGCAAAAGGGGCCTGCTTTTTTCTTTTTCTTTTATTTTGTTCTTGTGCACGTTGTTTCAATAACAGCAGCTTGGCCACAGCCACAGCAGTCAGCAGCCAGGTGATGGGTCCCTCAAGGGTTTCCTAATCACCAGGGGCTGCAAATGTCCTGCAGTGAGACTGGATCTGTAAAGTTTGTGCCAGTGATGTCCTGTCAGTGCACTAGCTGCTGCTGGCTGCAGGGAGGAGCTGTGTTCTGGTTGTGTTTCACCTGGAGCTTTGTGATCTCTCCAGATGCTCAAGTCAGTGCTTTTCTGACACCTGTGTGGATACAATCACAGCAGCACAGCCCTATCAGGCCATTAGACACCATCAATCAATGCTGGTTATGGCTGCACTCCCAAAAGTGGGATGGCAGCTGGATGTCTGCAAAATGAACCTCCCTTTCACTCCGCCTAGAGCATGAACTGTGTCAGCAACTGTGGCATCTCTCATTTCTGAATGCTGTTTCCCTGGGAAAATGAGCACAAACTAACCTTTGTCCTGTGTTTTTTGTGTCTGCAAGGCTGTAACAAGCTTTCTGGAGAAGATTCTCTCTCCTTTTCTTTTGTGGGTGACTCAACCCATGTCAGACTGGACTCCAGGGGCGGACCCTGAATGTGGCTGCCCAACCTTCTGCAGGGAATCAGCTGAGACTTCTGATGGTTTCTCTCCTCCAACCTGTTTTCTTCTTTTTTTCTTTTTTCTTTTTTTTTTTTAATTCTGTACTTGGTTTGGGTTCTTGTCACTTCTGAGTGAAATGCTTTCAACCTGATCTTGAATCTCTCTCTGGGAAAAAGGTACTCAGGAGAAAAAGAACTTCCTTCTCGCTTTGACACAGCCTTTTCTACAGCCTGAATATCAGGAAAGCCATTTATAGAGCATGTACAGTAATTGCATGCTTAATATTTCATCAGCTGCATTAAGACTAATGTCACTAAAATCAGGTATAGATTTAAAAGGATCTCTTTTGATTAAAAGTGACTTTAGAGCTTCTTGTGTATAATAATAGCAGCAGGATATATTATCATAGATGTTGCTAGGGGGTTCTCAATTTAATAATTCAACACACATAGACACACACACAGATTTGCATTGAGATTTTTGGACAAAGCATATGCTCCTGTTTGACAGTGATCCTCTAATTACACCAAGATTAGACTGGTGTGAAGTAGATTCTGCAGCTTGAGCCACGCTCCTCTTTCACAGCCAAGAGATTGTAATATTTCTGGGAAGTGCAAACCCCATGTTTTCATTGCCATGCTCCAGCTGACAGCTTTAGGAAACAGAGGTTAGAATCCAGAGTGGTTTTCTACAAGGCTTCCTTTAGCCTCTCGTGGTAGGATGTCATACAATATTTGGTTTGAGAAATATTTCCTTTGAAACTGCTTCAAGTAATTTGAATTCTACTGCACCATCTCAGCTACTGAGAAGGAAGATCTGCTGTCAGTGGTGCTGAAGCCCTTCAAGCATGGGAAATAAAAGAAGAAATTTATTTGATGTGTCTCAATAATAAACCTCTCAAACTTCCCTCTTGTCTGAGAAAGGAGAAATAATCTTTGCAAGATGATCTTGTGTTAAATGGTGAAGGGGAATCCTTCAATAGCAAGTGTCAGTGGTCTTCTTTAGAAACACCCCTGTTATTTGTAATTTCTTTTTATTATTAAGCTAATAACTTTGCTAAATGTTAGTAATGGATCCACTGGGTTTTTTGGCCAATTATGAGGAATTATTTTTTTAATGCCTGTTGTTCACTGAGGGTAATTTTCACCTTTGTCCAAGCTATCATCAGAGCAGGTTTCCCAGGTGAACTCTTCCAGCTTGACTGTGTGTGCATTTGAGTCATGCAGCTGAATTTCCACCAGCAACCAGAATTCATTTCTGTGGGGACAGCTTGGGGCAGGACAAAATGTTGGAATTTATTGGTTTCAGGGTCTGCTGTAATAGAAGGTGAAAACATCTTAAGACATCTGGGAGGTGTTACCAAACTGTGATGAGCACTTGCCAGAGGAGCACTTTATTTTGCACCATTGAAACTTCGTGCCTTAAAGGCACTCTATCAGTGCCTTAAATTAAATATATATATGTATACATACACACACATGTACATACATGTACCAAAAATATATGGTTCTTTTAAGGTTAGGAACAGAGAAATTATTGCATGGAGAATATCCTCCCTTCAAAATGTGCACACCAAACATGGCAAACCAGCTCATTTTCTGTGTGGATCAACCATGTGGAATGGCAAAGTCAGGTGTGCACAGCCACTGTGCATCTGCTCTAACTTTTATAGATGAGGAAGATTTATGCATCTGAATAAAACAGATTGCTTTAGTGCTTACTTATGAGTTGAACTGTAATTAGCTGTTTTATAAATGCCATCCTCCACGCAGTGGAGTGACAAATACATCACTCTGATACCTCTGGCCCTGTTGAGGTGGGGGCAAATACCCTGCAGATTCCTTTGAAGCTGGTGTTTTTCCTCCCCCCTGCTTTCCTCACCCTATCCAATGAAGTAGAGATGGGTTTGAAGTAGAGTTTGCCTTGTTAGTGTTGGGGGTTTCTCATTTGAAGTTGGCAGAAAACTCTCATTGAAAGACCAATTAAAAAGAGACAAACAGTTATGGCTAATTCCATCCTTGGAGAATATTTCTTTAATGAAGCTCTTACAGGAATTCTAGTTTTTGGTTCAATACAAGGCATACTTACCTGGAAGCCAAATCATCATAATGATATTAAGTGATGTAGTTACTTAACTCAGCCTAATGCTATCTTTACATTGTAAAACATCAGTGTCAGTTCTTGGTTCTACAACAGAGTTTTAATGAACACAAATCAATTGCTGCTATTGCTGATCTGGAGATTGCAATTAAACAACTGGTCACTAAAAGGTCAGAAATTCTTTCTGCTGGGGAAAGCAATCTCCATCTTGTCATCTGCCTTTTAGCACTGATTTTAACATCTGTGTTTAAAAGATAAATAAATCATAAGAACCCTCAATAATTTATGGCATTACCCTTATTTCTGTGTGGCATTAGTATGGTAGCCTCATCCTAGGCTTTCCTGGAATTTCAGCAAATGCTCCATTTAATGAGAGGATGAGTTTCTGTTTAAATGCTCCAAAGGATTTGGCTTCCAGCTCTGGGAATTTTCCAAGCTGTAAACTGTTGATCACTCTTTCAGGCTCTGCTTGAGGTATTGGCTCTTCAAATCTAATTACATCTCTTTGTGATAGAGCTGCCTGATGTGCTAATTTAAATAGTTTGCATCTGCTCTGTACAACTAATGTATTTCTCTATGGCTAATTTGGTCAAGAAATCCTGAAAAGTGAATTTAGTGGATCTAGGATCACAACAGAGCCTTCTTTTCTTTGAATAAACCACTTTCTGGTAATCTTTGTAAACAGTGTGTCAGTACTTCCCTGCTTCATAAAGGTTTGTTTCAACTGATTTTCTTGATGCTGCTGTTTCTCCTTCAGCATCCTCCTCTAATATTCCCAAAATTCTCCCTACCTTCCTGAATCCTTGAGAGGATCCTGTCTTTGTACTATGGAGCAGAGATCTGGGTTTTTTTTCTCTCTTTTTTATTCTTTCTAGCCATACTGTGCAACTTTGCAACTTTCTTTACCAGCTACATCTGTCACTCCCCGTGGGCTGGCGTGCACCTTCTGCCTTGTTTTGCACCTTCAATCACCCCTTTGAGTTGTAATTGTTGTTTTTTTTCCTGAGAGTATCCTGAAGTCCTGTAGTCTGGCTCAGTAGAACTCAGCAAACCTGACTCTGGATGCTATCTAGATGTGTGCAGTTCTGTGTGCTCAGTCTCATCTGCAGTGTTGATGTGCACGTGGTAAAAGGGATGCTTTGGGGATTCTCATGAGAGTACTCAAGGCAGAGGGAAAAAGGATGGTTTAAATCCTGCCCACATGATGCCAGACTCAGAACTGGCACTGGGGAGTTGGGAGAGAGACATTGCTGATGTCTCTTAGAAATCATGAGCTCCATGTGCAGCAGCAGCCACAGGAGCCAGGGTGTCCTCAGGAGGGATGCTGAGAGCAAAGCTTTGGGACTTGTTTAACTGCTGAGAATGATACAATCAAATCTAGTGAAGTCATGAATTAGGTGGACTTGGATGTGTTTCTTCCCAAATTCTGCACTGCTTCAGAGTGGAGGAACTCTTTGAAACTGGTGTCATAAATAAGGAAATAAGTGTTCAGGTGAAAGAAATTGCAGCCTCTCATAGCAGGCAGTGAACCTCTGGGATGTTTTGTCCCAAGAGGTTCAAAATGGAACTAAACAGATTTAATTTCATCCAGCAGGTCTGAAGTGGAGCTAAGCAGTGCAGGTAGAGCAGTGTTTTCTGTGTCCCTATTGCAGTCATTACAGATCCTGGAGGAGCAGGAGGACACCAGGCTGTAGAGAGTGGCCAGGCTGAGATATTGTCCCCAAACAGAGCCCTGGTCCAGGGCAGTGGATTTCTGGGCTAGACAGACCAGGCTTGCCACTTCTGGGGTTATTTCTTACACATCCAGGCTACACTGCTCCCACTCTTCAAGCACTACCCTGGCTTGCTGTGCCACAGAAATCTTGCATCACTCAACTGCTGCTTGTTTGTCAAAATTAAACCTCTGAGAGGCAGGGATCCCTCCTTCCCCCTTGCACATTTCCTCCCACACCTTGTAGAATGCAGTCTGTATTTTGGCTTGGGTCCTTAGGTGCCTCTGTGATTTATATTGCTAAAAAGGTTTATGTGCCATACAAATAAATTTATGTGCATAATGCACATTAGTTCATTGCTGTCATTGAAATAGCAGGACACAGGTGACTAATTTGAGGCAAGAAATGAAATTTGTGTGATTCAATCATTATAAGGAGAAAAAAGAACCAAGCCTGCCTGTGCTGTAAATGTCTTTTTGCTTACTTATGTCAGCTCTCTTCCCTTTTGGCATTTCCCTGTTGTGGTGTCATTAATATTTCCATCCCCCCTACATCCTTAATGATTTACTTGGTTGACCTGCATCATTTAAAATATTTTTTCATTATAGTGATTTTCTCATTTAGGTCCCTGGGAGATCTTGATATGTAATCAGTTTTCTCTAACAAATGACCTCCTTTAACTTCATTAGTTCAGAATTAATTTACTAGCATCCAAGATATTGAATGACTCTGATTAGTAAAATATAGCAAAAAAAATTAAAGTTCTCTTTCATTTATGGTGAAGGCAAACATTAATTAAACCCTATATTTCTTTGCTGATTTTGTTCACACTTGAATTTAATAAAGAGGGGATGTTTGATGGGCTGTCACTAGACATCAGATGAGGGTGGGATTACAGGATTTCTGTGTGTAACACTTGGGGAGGGCTGGGGAGGACATGCCTTGTGTCAGCCTCAGCTCAGCCTCATCTTGGTGTCTCTTCTTCCTGTGAGTTATTTACAGGAGCAGCCAGGTGCCAGCCCCTCACACCTCGAGGCTTTGCAGGTTTCCATTTTACAAATCTGCTGCAGAGGCTGTGTGGCATCTCTGCCACGAATGGCAGCAAGGCTTTGCCCAGGGAATGATCCTTATTCCTGGAAAATCCAACCATTTGGGGAGGGTACCCACCATGGGATGATTTGCCCCACTCCCCATCCTGCTGGTGTACTGGAGCTAAAGGGGGATTGGATGGGGCCAATGGCCTTGTAAATTATTCTCCCCTCTTCACAAGAAGAGAGTTTGTAGAGGGGACTCAGGTGATCAATTTACATCTCTTGAAGGAAAAGAAATTGAAAACACTAAAGCAATTTATTGCCTTTTAAATTTGGGGATGAGGGGGAATGTTAAGTAGCCTGAAAATATAACTACCTGAAAAAGCAAATAAAAAAACCCTGCAGTATTTCACAAAGTCATAATCCACTGTGCTTATATATAAGTGCATTTTCAATTTCATTGTGGGAAATTTAAGTTGCTACTACCTTCTGCTGAAGAACTTGCCCATAAAACAACATTTGATTGGTGGATTCTGTAGCATTTCTGGTATTGGGTTTTTTTCCTTCTTACATTCTTACAATTTACATGAAACACTTAGACAAGATTTTTTCCCCCAGACCTCATATTGCAGTGTTCCAAATTTTCAGTACAATAAGTGTTTTGCCTGCAAGGCCTATACCTAATGCTGTCTCATTTTGAATGTCTTTTCCCATTTAAATATTAGTCCAGGAAACCACAGTAATTGTAATCAAATGAGTATGCTCAGTATACTGTAGCCCATATGACTATAGGGTGCCTTTCTTGTCTAATTCAAATGATCTTAGAAAACAGGAGAGATGATTCAGGAGCTCTTCTTAGAAGAGTCTTGCTCCTGGCAATATTTACTCTTGGGTAGATGAGAAAAATAAGAACTGGCATCTGAAAAAACAACAAAACCCCAAATAGGTTAATATCTGCTGATTACATGAAGGCAAAGCCACTGCCACCAGTGCAGCAGAAAGTTAATTTACCCCCTGTGAGTGGCACAGCATTGCAGAAAGGCCTTGGAGAAGTTCATTGTCTGAAGAGAGTGTAGGAAATACAACTTGTGCTTCATCCAGGCTACAGATCCCTCCTGTTTATCTTTCCCACCCAGGAAAAGTCACTTTGTGTTGCCAAGTCCTGGAACAGGTTGCCCAGAGAAGTGATGGAATCGCCATCCCTGGGGGGATTTAAGAGATGCAGATGTGGCAGCTGAGAACACGGTTTAGTGGTGGACTCTACAGTCTTGGAAGTCTTCCTCAGCCTAAGCAACCCTGTGATTCAACAACTCAGGCTGGTTCAGGATGAGTTGGTGGCTTATTTGTGCAGGCAGACTGGTTACCTGAGCTGTTCTGGGGCAGCTACTGCTCTACAGGTATTCTGCAGTATTTTTTATGGCCAGATAAATCCAGCTTCTGAGATAAAGCAAATTTCTTCCTGGCATCATCACTTAGAGAATGGTTTTTTTCTATGCTAGAGCAGTTTTCCTGAAGCAGCTCTTGGGGATGGCAGCCTCCTTGCCTGGAGAGCTGACAGCTTGTCCATGTGAGAAATCACTACCAGCTACATCTAGGCCAGCCAACAATCCCTGTGTGGCTCTGTGAGCCACAGGATTCCCAAACCAACAGCAAAACATTTGTACATTTTCCTGAGAACCTGCATTGGCTTTCCACCCTCCCAGGCTGCCCTGGATGGGATCTCAAAGCCTCTGCTCATCCCCACCCTCGAGTGGGAGCACAAGGCACTGAATCTGGCTGTGCATTAATCCCAGATAAGTGAGAACTTTGTAACAGCTCACATTTGCTTAACCATAACACACCTTTTTGTTCCTTCTTCACACACAAGTTTCTCCATTTTATTAGCTATTTATAAATACCTGATTAATTTATGCAGATGAGATTGGTTATTACGGCTCTCGAGGCACTGCTGGTGCTGTAGATGCTTTATGCTGGCCCTACTGAGTGTTAGCAGAGAGGGGAATCAGATATGTTTCTCCTTTTAGGAATGCTCCAGCTGCTCTCTGTAGTTGTCAATCTAAATTTGAGCAGAGGTACTGCACTGACCCAGTCCCATCTGCAGAGATCTTGGATGTGTGCTCACGACGCAGTTCTGTGCATTGAGGGGAGGTTTAGCTCTAGGGCTGGGTAATTTAGAGAGGATGGAGTTTTCCCCTTGTATAAATTCATTCATATTCACTTCAAAGGCTGAAGGGAGCTTCCAGCCCAGGTGTGCTCCACGCAGTCTGTGCTCACAGGGATGAGTTTTACCCACCGTGACAGTGCCTGCAGAGCCCTGCTCAGATGGTAACACAAAATGACTGTGCAGAGCACTGCCTTTCTCCAGAGATCCACTAAATGCCTGCTGCCTGATTCACACATGTGAATCCTTTTAGCCCACTGCAGGATAAAACCTTCAATATTTAAGACCCACTCTGGTGCTGCAAACTCCTAAATGTGCTGCTGGAAAATGATGCAGCTGCACTGACACCAGCCCTTCCCCTGGGGCTGGAGCCCAGGGCTCCAGGGGACTGGAACAGGGCTCTGCTGATTTACATGAGAATCTGGCTGCAGAAACTCACAAACCAAACCTCTGAGATCTCTTAGAAACATGCCTGGTTAGGGCACAGCTCAGCCTGAAATCAAACCAGTGCTGAGAAATACTGAGGCCACTGCTCTTGCTTGTCATTACTGTGATTTGGATTTCTGCTGCTGTGCTTTGCTTTGTTGCAAGGCCTTTGGAGCATTATGGCTAGCTGGTGACACAAATCCCAGATTTACTGTTATTTGCTATAAACATTGGAGCACAACAGAAAAAAATATTTTCATATTAAAATATTTATCTGTGCTGTAGCATAAAACATGCACATGAAACACGACAATTAAGAATAATTTTTCATTCTGTGCTATATTTAATTTTAAAATGGCCAGAATATTGGACAAAATACTACCAGTGCATGCACTGTGGATTTTTGCTGCAATAGTTGCCTTCTGCTGTAAGGAGCAGCAGCTCCTCCTCTCCCAAACCAGCCTAGGATGTTTGGCATGGGCAGACCTCATGTCTATACATGAATTTGGGGAAGGAGAGGTCCACCTGAAATAAAATCTTTTATTGGGGGAAATTTTTTTGCTGTTAATCTGGCCTGATGATTTAGCCAGCTCCCTCCCACCCACAGGGGGCCTTCTGAAGATCTCAGGAGCATCTTTCCTGTGTTCAGGATCTGGTCCTGGAGCTGAAGTGAGCACTGTCCTCTTTCTGGGCTGGCAGTGTTTCCCTGGGACTGAGGTGGAGGGAATCAGGACTGGCATTGTTGTCTTGAGATAAATCACTTGAGCTAAACCTTGCTGTTTTCAGACCATGATATTCTTTTGAGATAAATCACTTTAAGCAATATTGGTTTGCAAATTTTGTCTTTTCAGTCATAAAATATCTTTTTTTTTTTAGTACTACATCTTAATCTTACTGAAACAGTTTTTCTTTTCAAAAACCTGCCCTACCCACTCCTTTATATTTCCTCACCTGAAATATCGGTGCTTTGTAAAGTGTTGTATAAAAACACAAGTATTTGGAAAAGAATCCCTTTTTAAGCCTATTTGTTCATTGCAGATTTTCTTAGAATGAACTTAAATTGTTTCCTAGCCATGAAGAGCTGGAGGAGGGCAGTGATACATCACATGGTGTGGTTATGTGCTGTCTGGAGCTTGATTGAAGATGTGATTCCTGGATTACAGATCTTGTTGCAGCTTTGAAAGAGGGTCCAGCCTGAGCAGTGGTTTCCTCTGGCTTGTGAGAACAGCACTAGCTGGGGCTGGAGTCAGTATGGATTTCTGGCACTGAGGAAGGGCTGTACAGCTTGAAAGACTTCCTGTAAACTAGAAGACTGTCTAGCCTGTGGGCTTGGCTTAGATGCAGCCTTACCCCAATAACTATTTATTGGATATAATATTTAGATCAGCTGAAAGGTCTGCTCCAGTTCAGAAATACTGTCTTAGCCTGGACAAAATGTAGAATAATTCAGAAGGAGTGAAGGAGGAAATATTATTTATATTTTTTTCCCTTTTCGTTATGAGAATTGTGTTAATATCAAATTATCTGGGAATTTTTATTAAACTACCTTGATTTCTATGGATTTGAGAATCCCATCAGGTTTACTTTCCCTGTGTTTTTTCAATGCCCAGTGTGTCTTCTCCCTCTACCCAACATTATTTGTGTCTGCAGCAGTGCTGTGTGCTTTTGTTCCGGGCTCTCACACAAGGAATGAAGTGGGGTCTGATGTCCAGCCAGCTGCTTTCCCTCACTCTATGAGTCTGGCACTTGGGAACTCACAGTCACCTTCTGAGCCTGGCCTAAAACCCCAGAGCTGGAGGATGTGGGAATACTGCTGGAGTAGGTTTGAGGGAGACTTTAAAAACACAGGGGCCTCTTTCTCAGAAAGGTGACTGGCCCAGGGACAAACCAGAACTTCTGGTGAGATCAGGTGAGGACAGACAGCATCCTCTGAGCTGGAAGGGTTAACAGGAGATTGCTGCTTCTCTTCCTGTGCCTGTACCGGGACCATGATTTATATATTTGAAAGTAGGGGTGATTAATAACCCACAACCCCTCAGCCTGCCAGGAGAGCTCAGCACTTAGCATACCACAGTGAGCCACGATGCAAACAGTAAGAAATGATTAACAACACTAGCATTTACCTTCCTCCCCAAATAACTCAAGAGCAGCATCAATGGTCCCTCGCACTTCCTGGCTCCCAGCAGGGGTGTGGGGGCCACCAAAAACCTTCTGCAGCAAAAGGTTGTAGCTAAAAGTCAGTGCACTGCAGGAAGCATGGTGATGAGTCTGGCACAATCACCTGGAAAGATAAATATAGTTATCATGCCATTCCTGGAGCTGGATATAAATGTCTCCATTCCATATGCACTGTTCCTCTGGAGATAAGGAAAAACTGGCCTATGGAGCCCTCATTGACCTCAAAAGTCAATTAAAGTACAGAAAGAACTCATTTGCTGTTTATCAGCCTGGACCTCAATGCTGTCCCTCCTCAGCACTGGGATAAGAACAGAGGGAGGACAAGGTGGCCAAAGAAGAGAGGAACAAATCCAGGAAGGTAAATTGGAGGGAATTTGTCTCTGGGGTAATGGCACATTGAATACTGAGTTGCATCGGTTCCTGATATCTCATGGCTCCATACAGACCTATCACTACCAGCTTTGTTTTGTGGTTCTTGGTGAAAAGGAAAGGATATACTTAATTCCTAAAATCCTTTGGAGGTCAGAAAGTGTTTTTCTTTCCTCTGTGTTTTTCAGTGCTGGCAGGGGGGCAGATTAGATTTCTTTAATACAAAGAGGCAACCTAACAAGATCCTGTCTCTGTGCTGATACAAAAGGGATGATGGGAAGTCCTGGTAACCAAGCAAAAAATATACAGAAGAAAACCCAAATGGAGATGTGGGCAGCTCAGCTGTCCTTTTTCCTTGTGATGGAATTAAACATGAGAAGGTAATTTGCAGCCTCACATGAGAAAAGAGCAACGTTACTTTTTTAGTGCTAATCCACATCAGCAGCAAAGTGAGTTGACTGGAACACTGCT
The DNA here is from genome assembly GCF_001522545.3 of Parus major. Classification (NCBI taxonomy): domain Eukaryota; kingdom Metazoa; phylum Chordata; class Aves; order Passeriformes; family Paridae; genus Parus; species Parus major. The sequence goes on along the minus strand of NC_031775.1, from coordinate 28,629,259 downwards.
AAGGGTTGTCTGTGACCTACTTATTTCATAATGGGACAAACAACCCTTTTTAATAAGATACAATGGCAAAGCAGGACCTCAGAGGGGATTCTGAGCCCCCTCCCTTCTCTCCAGGGTCAATAGGAGCTGCAAGCCCTCAGTCTCTTGCCAGCTGTCTCTGCAGTGTTTGTGGAGGCAGAATGTTCAACCCACCTGTGTGTTGCCTGCACTGGAGGGCAGGGGACAGCAGTGCATGTGCAGAGATGCAGTTCCTGCAGCAGCACCCACGTGCAGAGGTTGCTGCACAGCAAGCGCGAGTGGGGCACAAAGCAATACTCTCATTTTAATCAAATGTGCACCATCCCCAAACACAGGCAAGTTTTGTCCTGACAGATTCTTTCATGATCCTTAAGTAGGAGTGTTTTGAGGTAAGATTTTCTTAGCAAAAAGAAGAAAAAATCCTGTTTGTGTTATTTCAGTGGACACCTCAGTCTTCAGAGCTGTTTCAGCAGCAGCTCCTTCCCAGAGCCTGCCCCTGCTGCACTCCCCCAAAATGCTCAAACTCTGCTGTGAGCCTTAAGAAACCTGTTAGAGCTGCCTGAAAGGGCCCTCTGACACTGCTTTTAGCAACACACCAGACTTCCTGTTAAGTTAGACTTTTCTCCAAAAGTCCCCACTTTGTCCTTTACTCGCCTCTTTTAAGTCAGATAACTGAAAATAACATTTTGTTTAGAAATATTGAAAGGATGTCAGGGGAGTTTTATTTCCCAGATGGACTGGCTGTTCCCTCATGCACCACAAACAGCTGTCTCCTCACCCTGGAGAATATTTTGTAGTGTGTGATGGGGATAGCAGATGACAGGGTACATGGCTTCTGGAGAAACTTGGACTACAGGAATGTTACTCAAAGGAGGTTCCATGGTACTAATTCAGTAGTGTTATTTTAACTTTTTATTTTTTCTTTCCCACAATAAGCTTCAAGGGTTTTTTTTTGTTTCTTTTTCACTGTAAACCAGCTTAGGTTTGATGTCAAATGTGCTGCATGCATATTTGTTCTGGCACAGCAGCAAAGCTGAGCAGGAAAGGAGATTATCTACTGTAGAGCCATTGAGCTGCACAGTTCTGGGAGAAGAAACTACAGGGTAGGTGGAGCCAGATGGGGTATAAACAAGGGAGGTGTGCATCAGTCCAGCTTTGTTCCTTGGGGTGGTTTCACTGAGCCCTTGCCTCTGAGCAAGGTCCTTCCTTACAGCTCTTTTAGCTGCATTTTTGCTCTTTTTTATTTTTAATTTTTTTAAATTTTTTTTTAATTTTTTTTTATTTTGAACACCAGAGACACATCCTTTCTCTAAGGTTATATGGGTTGTACTGCTAACACTTACTGGGACTAACCCTGGAGGCCATCAGCACAGTTTTTTGGCTCCACAATTACATTTCTCTAAGCACCATATGGTGGTCTAGTCCTTCCATCAAGCTGTTAATGAAAAGGCTGAACCAAGCCTTGGCCAGCACTGGCATAAATGTCCCTTAGGATGATGACTGGCAGAGGACAGAATGGCCTGCTATCCCTCAATACTCACCTCCTTCTCCTAGAAATCACTTGAAAGCCTTGTTGAGATAATCAGAGATGCAGAGAGCTGAAAATGTTCTGCTGGAGAGCAGCAGTGTTCAAGGACAGGGCCAGGCCCTCCAAAAGGTGGCTGGAGGATTGTAGGACATGGATCTGTGTTTGCTGCAAGGACAAGGTGACACTGCTGACCCCCTGCAGGACAGAGGGAACTGGACAGAATACTGCACAGCTTCATCTTCCAAGAGATTTCCTGGACATGGAGGCCCTGCCTGGAAAGCTGCATCCAGCTCTGGGTTGCAGATGCACAATAGAGAAGAGCACAGGTCTGGGGTGTCTCAGGTCATCAGGGTAAATCTCATCTAGCTCCAGTGTTATGTGGTAAAAAGGAGACCAGCATGTGGCCAGTAATTCCATGGAGAATAAATATTTCAATCAATCAGTTGTTTGCTTATTCCTCTTCCCTGTTTCACTTCTGATTTCCTGTCCCTCTTTATTCTCTGCCACCTCCTTGCAGACCTGACTGCTTTCATTACAAGGTTGAAGGGCAGTGCCAAGTGAGCACATTAATCTCATACATTTTCATGAATATCAATTATGAGCTGGATGCAAGAAGATTTTTCTTATTTTCAGCAGAGTTGAGACCCAATTCTATGTACAAACCCTGTCTCAGGTAAAACCTGGGGGTGTTTCTTCCAAAGTCCAGCCTGCCATTTGTTTTTCCCGTTCCCTTCCACCATGCTGACAACTCTTTGCTTTTTTCCTGTAGTATCTATATGTACAATGGTTATCAGGAAAAGCCATTCCCCTTTCTGCCCTTGAAAGGCAATATCCACACAGGCTCTCAGGCAGAATTTGGAGAGCAGAATCTCTGCCGTTCAATTACCATGGAGCTTATCTCTTTCATGTGTGACTAGATACTGTATTTTTTTTTCTCCAGCAAGACTGAAATTTAAAAGGACAGGAGAATTTCTGGTGCTTGAGATGGAGGAAATATGTCTGGTGTTGAAATGAATGGGGTTTATGGGCTACTGGGAAATAGGACCATTTCTGAGGGAATAATTGTGTCTCTTATTTTGCAGTTGCACTGTTGGTTACCTGATTCAGATCATCATGACAACAAAAGGTCAAAATGATACAGCAAACTTTACAGCTATTCTTTTCTACACATGAAACCACCTTTTTCTTTCACAGAGTCTATTTTACCTGTGGTGCAGTAAGCTCTGTCTGCATGGCAGCAAAGTAAGGCCAGGGAGATCTGCAAGTCCAACGTATTCTTTATTTGAATTACAAAAATTCCAGTGAACTTTACTTACAGGCTACCATGCCACGTTGCTGACTGCTCTGCAAACACCAGGCAAAAAAGCAAATCCACCCAAAAGGGGTTTGGGGTGAAGGCAGTGGATCCCACAGTGGTTTGTTGAGTCCACTGCTGGATCAGGATGCTGATTATGGAGGGAAGCAGCTCTCCCTGTGCAGGAGAACAAGGGCTCAAGGCTGCCCTGGTGAGCAGGGCAGCAATGCAGCAGGGCAGGAGAGCAGCAGGGCAGGAGAGCAGCAATGCAGCAGGGCAGCAGTGCAGCAATGCAGCAGTGCAGCAGGGCTGTCAGGTTCCCTCTGCCTGCTCCTGGCTGGTGAGCCCTGCTCTGGTGATTGATCCCACTGATGGGGAGAGCTGTGACCTCTCCTGCTCACAGCATCTCTTGGATAGCTCCTAAAATGCCTGAGAGCTGGAGTATAACTTTTTAATCTGTTTTTTTTTTTTTCTGAATCTGCTTTTGTACTTCTCAAACATGGATTTCTCAGTCTCCTCTGGGCTGAGCTCTTTCAGAACACTCCCTCATGGGGAGTTCTGTTTATCTCAGTTCTCTGGGTGAGGAAGAGAACTCCAAAGCCTGTTAGGATCTTGTTTCTCATGTTTATTAGGATATTATCACAAAACTTGGCAGGTCTCTCCAGGCTTTCTGCACAAGTATAATTCACTACAACCTGCCACACTTTGGGCTCTGATGGCACAAAATGGCCTTGAACTGTGCAGCCTTTTTATCTTTATACTTATTCCTATCCAATTAACAATAGACATGTATATTGTTTTTCTTAATGACCAAATGACCCATCACTTGTGTGCTGCACTGTGGCATTTTCTATCCAATCACCATTACCCAAAAACCTCTAGAAGAAGAAAATGAAGAAGGAAAAGAGACAACACTCTAAATTCTCCATCTTGTATTCTGTTTTCTAAACTAATTTAAACTCTAAACTGACTTTTTCACCCAGTGACTTAAGAAAATTTTCTAATCTACACACACTTTTAGCTTTTCTATCTAACTTTAACAGTTGTTTTCGTGTAACACCATGAAAACATGCCCATAAAATTCATGTTCTATGAAATTCAGTGTTCTCCTGGATCTCAGAGCCAGGCATCAGAGACAAGGGCACACACTCTGTGTCTCAGACTCCAGCACTGAGAGTGTCTGGGGCATGCACACGGGCCAGGCAGCTGGAGAAACGAGGAAATGCATGATCTAAAATACATCTATTAATTTTGGGTCAAGATATGGCAGCTTACCATCAGGTCTTATAGCTCTAGATAGTAACAGGAGCAGTGACCTTTAATTAGAGTGAGATAATGGGCACTGCTCTAACACAGAAACAGCTAAAAATACAAGCCAGTATAAAAATATAAAGTATCTCAGAATGTGATTACATTTTCCACTAATGGAAAACATAGCTCAGCTCGCTGTATCACTGAAAAATGTTTTCTTTTACAGACACTAAGGTTACATTTAGATTCTGAGTTGGTGTGGTTTAATTCAAAGTACCATATTAGACTGGTAAATTTAGAGTAACTGGCAAACTGAGTGGATATTTCCACTTTGGTTTAAGCTGGACTTTTATTAAACTTTGGTTGAGTTTGATTTGATTTAGTTCAAGTTTAAAGTAAATGAAAACTCCCAATGTAAAATTAAATTTGCCACCTGTACATTAAAACAAGAGAGATTTTTTTAATGTTTTTGCTTTAGCAAGTTATCCAGTGCTGGAAATGTGGAGGGAGAAAGGTGCTGAGCCCTGATATCCAAACTCTGTGTGTTCCTGGGGGGATGTTTCAGATTAATCTGGTGCTGAGAGCTGAGCCTGTGACAGAGCAGGGCATTACTGCAGGTGGTTGAGCTCTCTCTAAGAGGAGCCCAGAGCATGTGTTCCCAGACCCTTTCTGGACATCAAAAAATGGGAATGGCCAGGATGGCTGGTTTGAAAGCACATTTCTGACCTGGACTAAGATGTAGGTGTGGTGATCTCCTGGCTCCCTAAATGCTTTGGAAGATTTGGTGCTTGTTTGTGTGTCAGAAGAGAGTTCCTAAAACCTCACTGGGACCCAGTCTGTGAAATGGGGGTTGCTGGGACTCCACATGAGCAGGTGTTGAAATACCTGTGAGCTCACAAAGCAGCACATATTCCCTTTCTTTCCTTGAGGAGGAGCTTTTAAAAGTTTCCTAACATTTCTTCTGTGAACTGAAAATTATTTGATTTGCTTTTCACATATGCCAATCTTAGCTAGAGCTGCTCCTAACATACAGAATGTGGCTTCATTTTTCTCTCAAAGTTAAACTGGCCCTTTGTAATTAAACCAGGATAGGAAAGAACTCTTTACAACCCAAACTGCCTCAAAATAATACAACCTGGAGCTCTCAGCTTGGAAATGCACTTTCCACTGTGACAAGAATTTGAGCATCTATCTTTTTATGTGTCAGAGACAAGGGAAATTTCCCACTTCCCAGGTTTTGCTGATAAACTTCCTGCACCTATTCAGATGAAGTGATTTGTGAACTGTCTTGAAATGCCCCAACAATTGCAAGCTGAGAATAGCAGCTCTATTAATATGCAAGTCAGAACTGCCATTATGGCACAAATTATAGAGAGAGCTGGAAAACATTTCAGGAGTTGACTTGTGAGCATTGAGAAGCAATCCCAGCCCACCTCTGCCCCAGCACACATCCTTCCACAATAGGATCTTCCCCATATCTGTTGACAAACTTTGGCTAATGTTTCTGCTGGCTGAAAGGTTTTCTGCCAATACAGCAACATATTGCAGATAAAACCTAATGAGCTGAGTTTAACAAAAAAATGCCATGTGGCTTCCTTACAGTGATGCCCATCTGTCGACTTAGTGAAGCAGCAGCGTGCTGCAGCTGTACTCCTTTGCTTTTTATCAAATCAAAATAAAGCTGTGCACCCCAGAGTCAGGTATGATAAACAGGCCAGCAAATTGCCTTACATGGGTATCATACAGCTCCTTATCTGTCTCACTTTTCAGAGCAGCAGAACCAGATGGCTCCTAACGGTGGGTGAAATTTTCTCCGTTATGTTTTTGGCATTGAGCTGGAGGGATGCAGTCCAGAAGTCCACCACCAAAACAACAGATATTTAAATTGGACTGGGACTGAGATTACAGCCTGCAAACAGAACTTTTGAAATTGAAGCAGATTTCATTAATGGCAAACAAAATGCCTATTTAGAGTGGGTCTGGTGGAACAAAACGGACACAAAACAATAAAAATGAAAAAAAAAAGGAGTCTTTGTGAGCAGCCTCACAGAACAATGAGGGGGTTGGCCTTTCTCCAACCTCCCTCCTGGCTGGTGCAAAGCCTGGTGCAAGGCAACTGCCCTTTCCACACCCCCTTATCTGCCACAGGGGCAGTGGGAATAGGGAAGGGTTCCCTGGATGGTGGCTGGAGGAATTGTCTCCCACCGGTCCTCTCTGCTGCCAAGGGTGCAGAGAAATAATTTCTGCTGGTCATTAAGAGAGCTTGGGGATATGGAGCATCTGTCTGTGATAGAAATCCCTGCTGAGAGCAGAATGTCATAGGCTAAAGGCTTCCATCTCTTCTGTCTCATCCTTTCCCTTTTTCCTGACATTTTTCAGGCCAATCTGAAGTTTGAAAGGAGTTTGCTCTTCCTTTGACTGGATGCTAAACAAATATTGGTGCTTTTGTCTATCTGTGGTTTTGGCACCAGATCCAGATTTGGGGGACAATCAGAAAGGGTCTAGATTCAGCATAGAAGCAGTTCTTGTTCGACAGATTTGGAATGAAGGGTCTTTCAGTGTGTGGGTCATGCTTTTGTAGGTGAGTTCTAAATCCTGCTGGTTTTATGTCTCAAAGCTGAATGTAAAATTCATTTTTTGCTGCCAAGGTGTATGTGAGCCCCTTCTTCTGCTGGGAACATACAGCAGATTTGCATGAGGTTTTGCTGTGACCAAGGGAAACACATGAAACAGAGCAGACTGAAATTGTTTAAAAATGTGACTGCTGATGAACTCCTCCAGCACATTAGGTTTCTGTGAATTTAGACTTCTCTGAACATTTGTGTTGTGTGTGTGTGTGCTCTGGTGTCTGCTCTGTGAGCTGTCACCCTGCAGCTGTACCAACATTTCAAAGGCTAAACCTGGAGCCTCTCAGTTTTCTGCACTCCAGTGAAACAGAAAATAAAAATGTCATATGTAGAAAACCAACTGAATAGAAACAGAACTGGCACCTTTTTCCCCTGGGTCATTAAAAATTATCTGAATCTATCATACTTCTGAGGAGTAGAGTGTTTGTATTCATGGGTATTTGCATGTAGGTAGAGGGTTTGTTTTAAGCACAGATATCTGGAAAATCTGTTCTCTTTTTCCCCAATGCACTCTCTATGTACCTCAGTAAAAGATGCTTCTTCTGAACATGAAAGAAGCAGTATTAAATAAACTGCAGAGATGTTGAAGATTGGTACTGGGACAAAACTCAAAATTTTTTAAATTTTTGTGCATAAGACATTTCAGAATTGTGATTGCTGTGAATTGTGGTCATTTCTTTTTGTGTGTATGAGATGGTGAAGGGTGGATCCACATCAAATAAGCTGAGGCAGGATGAGAAATGTCAGAGCCAGGCACCTCTAATTGACATTCTTCCTCTTCATTGTGTCCTGAAGATACAACAAAACCAAGAGGGTGCTTGTCTTGGAAAGGGTGTCAGAACTAACATGGAAAAGTATGAGTTATGTACACTGCTGTGGCATCTAAATGTAGACAAATGGAATTTTCTTGTTTTGAAAGTGGTGACAAATGCCATGTTGAACTAGTTTTGCTTGGGCAGGGCTGCACAGAGGTAGGCAAAGTTTGCTGGGAAATATTCTAGGAATCTGTACTCTGGAAGTAAAATCTATACATGGGCCATTGCATCTGCAGCCACCTGATTTGTAGAATCAAGGCCTCAGCTCGGGGCAAGAGGCTGAGGCAACTCCCTGTGACCAGTGAAATTTTACTGCTCTCTCACCTCTGTTTCAAATTCTGTCCCATTTCCTAAATTCCCAACTTTCACATTCCAATTCTTCCTAAACAGAATGGGGGATATTGCAGGTGATTATTTGTGTAATTTTACTTTCTTCCTGGTATTTTATTCATGGTTGCAATTTCTTCCTTTTAGCCAAGCTGTAGATGAGAGGAAGAATGAACAAGATGGTTGAGTTAAATATAGCACTGGGGTTGAAGCATAACACACTGTCCAGGGCTCCAGTCATAAAAGAAGAAAGAATTTACTTCAGAGAGGATTAAGCACTCTGTTGCTACAGAAGTTGTACATGATGTCAAAGAGTGGAGAGTACTGAACAGCATGCTAGGAAAAGGAAAATCCTGGGATGCTGACCCAGAAAATTAACACTCTGCTCTGTGGTTAGCTCAAAATGGAAGAGGAGTTCCACGACTCTTTTCCCTGGACTGTGACAGCTGTGACAAAGCCATACCATGGAGTTACAACTCCAGCTTCATCCTCAGTGTGTGTCTGTGGGTAAGGAAAAGTCATGTCTTTGTAGAGCTGCAGTGATGTCCTCGAGTGAGTGAGCTGCAGGCTGAGCACGCTGTGGACACACTGCAGCAGGAAATTTGGCCAGGTCCCCTCCCACTCTGAATGTCTGCTCACACTTCCAGGATTAATCTTCTTGTGCTAGCTCTGTACCTCCTAATGTTAGGAGGCATAAGAAAATGATTCCTGGAAGTAAAAATGTAACCCTGAGCTGCAGGGAACGTGTCTGGATGCTGTCCCCGAGCCTCTGTGGAGGCAGGGGTGAACACTGGCTATGGACAATCTGTGTGGCCACCTCAGGTTGTGCTGCTCTAGGACCTGGCTCGCCACTCCCTAGCCATGCTGGCTATGTTAAACCTTCCAAATACAAAAATAAGAGCTGGGCTGAGCCAGAGCTCCCTCCAGGGTGAAGGAAGAGAGGAAAAGGAGGCAGAGCTGGGTTCAGCAGTGGCAGTGGGAGGTGTAGGGCTGTGTCTGGTGGGTGCCACATCTCTGTCCCCTGAGCATCCCCTCACTTGCCACAGCAGCAGGCATCCTGCCATGGCACAGGGTGTGGGATCTGTGCAGCTCTTCAAAAACTTGTTGTGCAGCTGCTTTGTCTCCTGAAATTGTGGGTAGGAAAAAACACAAAAGAGGGGTTGCATTACTTATGCTGGGAGCTCTGCAGCCACGAGGGACGTGACGTGATGGGGGCAGGAGGTGCTCAGGATTTCTGGGTTAGTGCTGGAAGAGATCTTCCTCAGTGGCCAGCTGTGAGAAAACAGTGGGAATGGTTTCCAAACCCTTGCAAATGAAACAGCCCTGGGTTTTGGAGAGGTGACAGGAACTTGGTCACCTTGTTTGGTGGAACAAAAGGTGTGGGCTGAAGCAGGAGAGGAGAGTTCTCGTTTCCTACATGGTGAAAAGCTTTGCTTTGTTTTTAGTATTTTAGTAGCGCTGTTAAATTGTGCTGTGATGAATGCAAGAGGGTTCCTGTGGTGAAAATCAAACTGTCTCCTCCCCACCATGCTGTGTAAAGGCTGAGAATTTCATATTGCAGAGACATACTGGGAATTGGGTAGCTGCAGAGAAGAAATGTTAGGTCAGCAAGGAATCTGCTCACTCTGCTGCCTCCCTCTCTCTCTACATGAATATAAGGGCCCCTTCTGTGAAGAGAGGACTTAAAGAAAACTGGACATTGAAAGCAGAACCATTCATCTGCTATAATTAGTTTATTAAACAACCTCATAGTAGTGATGGTTAGGAAAATATTTCATTGACATTCATTCAATACCTTTCTCTGTAAAGAAATTGCTATAGCAGAATGCTACTTATGCTGAACTAATAACAAAATCATCACAGGATCTATTGAATTTACTTCAGTAATTTATTTCACACATCCACTAACTTCTAGAAAACAATTGCCCTTCAATATTTTTCTTTTATAAGGAGAAAGAAATGCTGGACACTGGTTTAATTTCAGTTTGTATGTCTCCAGATCTACACAAAAGGCATTTGCCCACTGAATTTTGTGCCTTTTATTAAGAATGACTTACTGAAAAAGAATGTGTTTCACTTTTAGTGACCCTGAGCACTAGAAATGGATGAAGAATTGATTTTTTGGTTTGCTGAGTGAACTAGGAATTTGTGAGGAAAATGCTTGTGGGTTGATCCCCCCAACTTTTTTCATCTTCCCACAGAAGTGTAAAATAAAAAAAGCTAAAAAGGATTGCGTTGGCCCAAGCATTTCTTTGACATAGAACACAATATGTTGCTCAGAAAATGTGGAAATGAAAGGCCTGGAATGCTTTTACCAGAAAAAAAACACATCAGCTCCTACTGCTGGGAATGAGTAAGGTCAGATCCCCTCCTTACTTCATCCTGAACCTCTTGTGTTGGAGCAAACCAGCAGCACCTTCAAACAAAACAAGAAACTACTTTATAGTGTAACAAAGGGAGTTGCTTGTGCTTGTCTGTAGTGATTCACCTGAATTTTACAAAGAAGCAGTAGTGCCAGCAACAACAAAATCCCTTTGCCAGAATTTTCAGTGGCAAAAGCTTTGACAAAGCCAGAGATTGCACCAATAAGACCTTTTTTTTTTCAGATTGCTTCAATTTTTATTTGAGAAAAAAATATGGAAAAAGTGTTTTGCAGCTACTAAACCCTAGGCTTTTGTATTTTAAATTAAGAAAAAAAAGATCAATCTTTGAGTTTTCCAGTGCAACTTGAAAAATGCTCAAACATTTTTAAACAGAGAAAGGGAAAAGGTTTGACTTGTTCTCAAGATCTTCTCTAAACCAAATCACATTTCTGTAGCTTTTAAATGCACTGTGGTCACAGACCCCAGCTTCTTGTGGTTTGTACTCACAGAATTCATCACAAGGCTTTTATTTGCTTTCAGCTTAGAAAGGGTGATATAACTGCACATGAAGCTTTTGTACTTGCTCTCAGATGAACTGGAACATTTTATAACACTTTCTGGTCTATTTTCCAGCCCTGTAACAAATAAATAAACTCTTTGATGTTACCAGCTGAAAGCCTAATTGTTCCTATAATGATTCTTTGTTAAGTTACCTCTTTGCTCCTTGCCTGTGAAGATGTTTTCCACTGCCTGGGTTCAAGATGTTCTCTGAAAGGCCACTACATGATACAATTATGTGACAGACTGTAGGAGATTTCTCATAAAAGGCTTTGGAAACTTTGAATCTTGGTTATTAAAAGATGAAGTGCTGCAAACGAATGTCTTTAAAGCCAAGCAAGATGAACTTGGGAGTTTCACTGGAATGGAGCTGCTCTGTTTTAAAAGCTCTCTTTAACTGTTCTTGTGTCCTGTCCATCCTGGTAATTTTGGGGAGGGGGATGCTGTTAATTGGAGAGGTATGAATAGAGAGAATGGCTTTCTTTGCAAGAGCAAACCACTCAAAAGGGGAAGCCTTGTTTGCTGCAGGGAAATGATCTCTTACATGGTCCAGGATGTTTTTGGCTGGGTCCAACCTGGACCCCACAGCTCCTGAACCTTGGTGCTTCTCCTACAGAACCAGACAGCCCTAAAAGCTCTTGCATGCCTAGAGGCAAGATTTGGCCTCTTCATGTTCATTTTCCTTGTGCACAGCACAGGAAATGCAGCTTCCCACCTCTCATTCACAGGGATTGCTTGCTGAGTTCTGCCATGTTATTCCAGCAACAGCAGATTTGCCTACTTGGCTCTTTTCAACAATATAATTTCTTTTTCTCAAGTCTTCCTTCTGCCCCAAAGCTGGTTCCCCAGCTGTGTTTGTTTAGCCCAATTAATACAGCTCTGACACAGATGTGGCCATTGTATGATATTATTAATGCTATTCCACTTGCAGGAAGAATCTTGTTTCATTTTGAATTCATAGGTCAAATTTTCTAGTCCCTTATTATTTTTTTATTACGTGGAAAACTGCAATATCCAGTTCTGGGCTATTCTCTACCTTTTGCCCCCCCCTTCCACAATTGATTAAAGCTGTATGACTCTTCCTATTGCTCCTTGATGTGTCCTCCTGTGTTTGCACTTCCTTTGTTGGTGTTGGAGCTTGAAGGAACACAATGAAACACTAAATAATATGAGGTCAAGGAGTCAGACAATGGAATTGTTAGAAGGTAAACAGAGAAAAATGAGTTTAAACCAGCTGCAAAAGGACTAGAGTCTAGGAATTGGTAGAGCTTTTAGGCATTAGGGGAGTGTGCCCTTGCAATAGACTTAATCAGTTTGAGGAGAGAGTTTGATCAATTGATGTGCCATTTTACATGGAAGAGCTAATTGTGATGGCAGGAGAGAGTCTTTGCAAGGTAGAAGGTCTCTTCCATTCCTAACAGCTTTTCCTCAGGGGGGAAACATCCAGTTCCCTGTCTGACCCACTCCTGCTTGCTTTCCTTGCCTCAGAGCATTAGAAAGGTCTGTTTCCATGCTGAGGGAGAAGGGGGTCAGCAGCATAGGTGGACATGTCCCTCTTCGTGTTTGGGCCAGGGAGAGGTGACTGCTTGGCAGGATGGGCTGTGGGGCTGCTTGAAGTACCAAGAGGTTCCTATTTTGGGGCAAACTGCCAGAAAATCCTGGCTGTTCTGGAGAAAATCTCTCAGCTAGGAATCGGAGTGGGTAGGTTGAGTTACAACCTTCTCAGGTTTAGGATCTGTGTTGAACAATAGAACAGGCTGCTAATGAAAATAAGCCATTCCCTCCAGGTTAGGCTTCACAAGCAAACATTCAGCTTGATTTGTTGACAGCTCATGGTGCCTAAGGGAGCAGAGCAGCTTAGTTCTCCAAAGGCAAGGAAGAGCAGGATTGAGTACAGGACATTTATTATCTAACTTAGATGTAGAACATCATGAGGGAAAAGGGAATAAATGCCAAGGGGTTAGTAAATTCTGGGGAGACAATCTCCAGGCTGTTCAGTTGCCTGAGGTGCATCAAATAAAGGTCTGATAGCTCCTCTGGCTGTTGGGAGAGCTGAGCCTATTCCATGGTGTCACCACAGGAGTTGTTCCTCTTCCCTCTTTCCAGCCTCCTCACTCATGTTCTTGTCCCTTGGCTTTGTGCTGGCTGTGCCATTGAAAGCTGCTCTTGGTTTTGTCCCCCAGATTTGATATCTGTCTGCTCAGTGTGGGGAACCAGCTGGAAGGAGCTTGGGGGTTAATACAAGGACCAGCCCCAAGAAAAAGGGGTAGGAATGTACAGATCTCAGCTGGGGAGGAGAGGTGGAATGAGGAGCAGGGCTGCCTGGATTTGCAGCTGGCTCAGCTCAGCTGACTGTGCCCTCAGCCCATTTGCAGTAATTGCACCTCAGGTTTGTGGGGGTCATGCTGGGGAGGGAGCTGAGCTGGCACAGGATGTCAGATATCCCTGGCACTGCCCAGCTGTGCCTTTTGTTAGGATGCTCAAAGCATTTCAGCTGAAAGTGGTGAGGCAAGACAAAGATGTAATCCACTGTGAAGGAGAGACCCTGCCATCTCATAGAAAACCTGTGGCATCACACGCTCAGGCAGAGACTTCAGGTTGGCCTAATTTAATCAAATATTCATGTTGTGGTTTTCCCAGCTCCGACTGGGAGAGCAGCTGACATCGATCACCAAAAGCCTTTGACAGAGATAATTGCCCTTGTTGAGCTTTGCTTCTATTTCAACATTCCCCTTGGCAGCATCTTTTCACACCTTGAGAGATGTGCACATTTGCTCCCTTTATTTGGTTCCAGGAGCTGCTGAAGTTCAGGTGTCTCTCCTGAGGCCTGTGCAGGCACATGTTGACTTGGACACAGAGCACAACCCCACAGAGCCAGAGTGCAGCATCCTTTGACAATTTTGATATGATGTGCATTAATATGTCATGGCATCTTTTGCACAGCTGACAAGTGTGACAGTTTTTAAAAGCTAAAAAAGGCATTCGAAATCCTGCATCATATTCCTGGCTCTCTGCTATCTCATCAGTATTGTCCTCCCTTGTTATGCAGAATCAAATTGTGTGCCTGCAGAATTTGATAAACTCGAGCACTTCCCACATCTGCAACAGGCTAACTTGATTACAACACTTTAATTCTTCTTGGTATCAATGAACTCCATGCACAGTAAGATTAATTATTGCTGTCACTTTGTCAGCTCTGTAATAAGAAAATATAGATTCTGAATGACAGATGCAAATTTGTTGGGAAGAGCCAGTTTGCCTCACCTGCTCCCCAGGGAGGGAGAAAACCTGCAAAAGGTGAGCTGACCTGGGAAGGGATGTGCAGGCTGGAGCTGGGATTATCACCTGCTCTTAGATGTGCCTGGTAGTATCTAAACCAATCCCTATCAGCCTACCAGAGCATCTCACAATTACATCTGCCCAGACAGCCTGATTTTATTTTCAAGTATGTGATGGTGAGGATGGAAACGAGGTGCTGCCAAATGTTTGTCTTCAGGAGACTGTGCTATGTATTTGCCTCTCTTTATAGTGATCTTCTCTGGTCAGAGTGGGTGTAAAATGCCACCAGATCAGAGCAGCAATGACTTCCACCTGCTCTGTGCTGCTATAAATGAGTACCCAGGAAAGCTGGACTGAAAAGCTGCCTGCTGCTGCAGAGGTGACAGACATTGCTGTTATTTTTGTTTTGTTATTGTGTGCTGCCACTCTCCTGCAGGAGCTATGTTGAGTTATAGATTGGTATTTAATACTCCATGTTCACACTGCTAGGAAGGACTTCAGTTCTCTTACTGAAAGGGTAATGCTGGAGCATCCAAAAGCTGCTCCAAGCAGTCCAGTGTGTGGAAGGCTCAGAATTAGGGAGTGGTGGCCACCTCTTTACTCTCCCAGCTTCATCCTTGGAAAAGGGAATGGAGCAGAGCTTGGAGTAGGGGAGAAGTTGTACTCATTCTATGGGGTGAGTTTGGTGAAGTGAATCTTCTGGGAGTACAGCTGGGAAAACACAGCCTGGTATTTCATGAGCTGAAGTGTGGTTTTCTGAATGGATCTGGGCTTTCTGGCTTAGTGCCTCCTTGTTTGCTGGGTCTGCTGCACCTGCACAGATTTGGACCAGATGATCATTGTAGGTCCCTTTCACCTGAAATGTTCTGTTCTGTTCCATATTAATGAAGCACTCAGGACCCTGTTTTATCTTGAAGCAACAGGGTGCTGCAGTCTTCCCTGCCCAATGACAGCAGCAGGAGAAATGATGCATTGTGCATAATTCCTGTTTCATTTCCTTAATACACACTGCATCTATCACTGTGGTGGCAGCTGGGCCATTAAGGACTACCCAAGAGCTGCCTCCAATATATCACATACATGAAAGGATGATATTATGAGGACTTTAATGTCATATGATGATCCCTGAAATTGTTTGTCAGACTCCTGTTTTGGATTGGTCTGAGGCTAAAGCCCTGCTGCTGATGGCTGTACCTGCCTTACAATGTAATTCACATTGTCCTTCTCTTCAGAGTTTACTACCTGAAGTCATGCATTTAGGGAAAGTGAATGATGATAAACTACAGGAATATATTTAACCTTAACTGTTATTAAATGATAGCTCTTCTCACTGCTTCAGCTGTCAGTGATCAAATAGATACTTGCTAATGACTTCTGCTTTTAAATTATGTGTTGAAACTTCTGAAATTCGTCAGAGGCAGTCATGCTAACATTTTTATAGCAGTAAAAAAGGACAGCTAGGGTTGGAGGAGGGGAATAGGCACTTGCAAGTCACTTAGCAGAACAACTCACTAAAACCCCACATTCCTGCCCAAGAACTGTGCCTTGGGCCATGAACCCCAGAGCTCAAGGAGGGGTTTTAGTGAGCTGTGCCATTAGAATGAGCAGGAAGGACTGTCCTGTCACAAGATCAGTGCCAGCCAGTGTAACCTGAGGTCAGCACAAGCAGTTCTTTCAGTTTACAAGGGCTTTTTTCTCTTCCTGTACCTATGCAGCCTTTGAGCAGGGCACAGGGACTGGGTCAGCAGTGTCTCTCTGCTGCCTTCACTTTGAAGACAAATTGTCTTGTGTGGGGGACAGGCAAGACTGAACTGGCAGCATTGCTCTGCTGGAGACACCAGGGCATTAGGTATGCTGAAGGACAGGGGTTAAAGCTTTCCTGGCATTCTTCAAATGCTTCATTGTATTTTGGCACTGATGACTCTCTTACAATCCAGTTTGTCTGCAAGCCCCAAAGCAAGTTGTCCATCCCTGGAGCTGGTATAGGAGAGCAGGAGATGCCTCTTCTGCTGGGAGCTGACAATCCTGTGCAGTTGAGACCCTTACACAGGGTTTTTTGAAAGCTCACAGCCCTCAGACATTACCTGAACTTTGGCCTCCCTCTTACTCATTCATAAACCAGGAGCTAACAAACACCACTTGCACATTATTTTTCCTGTGCTTTTATGGTTAGGTGGAAAGAAATGTCCTTCTGAGGGTGGTGTTTATTCAAAAAATAGCATAATATTTTTGTTTCAAATAATTTGAATTATGAAAATCTACAAGCTGCCCTGTCCTTTGCTAAAATTGACAGCAGCTGATTTTGCAATGGGAATGTCTATCAGATGTAAACCCAGTAGAGAAAACCCTCATCTCATTTCTCCAAAGCTACAGAAGACTCATTTTCACTTTTGATTCAGGCTGGATTTGAATAGGTGACCTGTCTGAATGGGAAGGACTTTTCCAGTTGCTTCAATTGCTCACTTTACAGTCATTTTGATCTTGCTTCCTTTGATGTGTTTCTACTGCTAACCTTTTTTTTAATGGCACATAATTCAGTGTTTTTCTCAAATGCCTTGCCTTTGCTGAGAAGCACCTTGATACAAATCAGCCATTGTTGTATTAGGGAGAGGTTCAAAGCTATGCTTGATACTGCAGGGCAAGCTAATGGCTCAAAACCAGAATCACTACAAAGTGTAGGTGTCTTTTCTTTTTCATCCTTTTTTTTCCCCTCTCTGCTCAAAAAAATGGCACAAAATGTATTCTCAGTAGTCAAGCGTGCAGGAGGGGGAGGAGGTATTTATCACAGCAGCTTGAGTGCTGGAAAGGGACCATTTCAAAAGGACAGAGGATAAAAAGCCATGAATCAATATTGCTATGCGCCTTCTGCTGCTGTTTATTTGAATCCATTTGTTTTGCTGACATATTTCCCATGTGGCTGGAAATGCTATTTCCTTTGATAGCATCAGCAATTGATGTGTTGCGTTTGCTGTACAGCGAGGTGCATCACAGGCAAAGGGATGTCACTCTGCCTCTGCTTTCAGAATAAAGGGCATGTTTCACCTTTATCTCCCAGCCCTGCCGCCCTGCCTGACGGGCTCTGGCTTCTTGCAGGGAATGAGCTGACAGACAGAGAACAAATTGCTGTTGACCAAGGGCACACCATTATTTTTGTTGCATGAGAGCTCTGGGATTCCGTGTGATACAAGTTCTCTTGCGATGAAGGTCTGGCAGGTCTGCTGCTGACACTGGGCACCAGGCAGTGGAGGGGAGATGATCACTGGAGAGAACTTCTGTGGTTTTAAAGCTGGAATGGACAACTGCATCAGAAGCCAGGGTGCTTTGCTGGGTGGTGATGCTTGTAAGAGCTTCCTTCATGGCCACATTTCCTCCTGTTCCTTCCTCCCTTCCTATTGAAACACACCCCTTAAACCTAATATAGCTTTCCATTTGCTGGTTGCAGTGGTGTAACAAATGGTGTATGTTTATTCAAAAGTTGTCTAAATCTATAAACTTAGAATGCAAAGAACTATAGAAGATGAAATATTTCACTAGGAACGGACTTGGTCACACTTTAAATAACATAGAATTAATTTACCAGTATCAGCTTTGGGCTGGTGTTTTAACAAACCCACAGCCCCTATGAGAACATGCAGACAGGTTTTGTTAAGCTGCAAACCAGTTTGATGTGTTGTGCAAAAGTAAGAGGAGAAAACTCCTATTTATCTGACTTCCTTTCAATGCATGTTCTGAGAAGATGACACTTCTGCTGAAAACTTCCCACTCAGGCAGTAGTAATTTTAATGAATGACATACCATTTTATGTCAAAAAGGCATCTTGGTCCCTGTCATCGTTACTGGTGTATGGAAAAAACAATTATATTCTCTTTCAAATTCAGCAAGGGAAGAGCAGCTTTGCAATGAATCACAGAACTATTTATGTTTGCAGGGTGCACAGTGGAGAGTGGAGTGGCAGTAGAAAACACTTTCTGTTTTGCCTGATTTCAGTGACCTAGAAAAAGTGGGTTTTTTTAGCCTCTCCATACTTATCAGAATATCCATTTTTCTTTTTTTTTTTGTTTTGTTTTGTTTTGTTCTCAAAGCCTGGCACCTGCAGGAGATGATTTCTGAGCTCTTTGAGCATTGGCTCAGTAAATGGGGAAGAGCACATCCTCTCTTTGTAAAAATGTGCAGTCTCCTATAGTTTTTCCTATTCAGGAGCTGCTCAAAGGGACATACCTTTCAAACATAATTCCTGCTATTCAAGAGGTGGTGCTGAACAAAGCTGAGGTTGGATACTGACCTCTTAAAGGGAATTCTTCCCTGTCCAACACAAAGCTGGTTGCAATCCAGCTCAGACTGGCTGCTGCTTCTGCTTTGTGAAAGATGAAGAAGCAGACACCAGCATAAAGGGACTTGAACTGCCATGAGCCATTTGCCATTTACCTGAGTCTTACTGTGCACATTCATGCAGGAATTGTGAATCTCTGTTTCCAGAGCAGTGAGGGTGTAGAAACACACAAATAACCTGGCACAGTGAGGTTCAGCTTCAGGAGACTTCTCCTGTTGTTCAGATTGTTCTTTTTTTATCCTGTCCAGCATCTGCTCAGTAAATTGTGCAGAGCAGAGATTTGCTGTCAGATTACTCCCTTCTCTGGTGCTTGGTACAGCAGAACCCTGGGACTGGGCATGTGTTTCCAAAAGTCTCCTACAACAGATGATAAATGGCCTGAGTGTTGTGGTCCCTTCTACCAGTGTTGTTCCTGCTGGGTCAGGCTAAATTCCACTAGGGCAGTGTGGAAAGTCAGAGAGACTTTCTGGCAAGTTGCAGAGAAGGAAGAGCTTGTTGTGCACAGCAGCCTGGGTACACTGGGATCTTGTAATAAGCTTTCCTGAAAGGAAGGATGGGCTGGATGGTAAACAAAAGCTCTACATCCTTCTCCTGGCTGCCCAGCACTGCCACCTGCCCAAAGTGCCTTTGCTTCGGATCTGTGCAGCCAAGTCTTACTTCTGGTAAAAGCAGAATAACGAGGGCAAGATGGAGAGGGAAAAAGGGCTTGTCATGCCTGAGCTTTATCTCCACAGAGCCAGCACGTGTAGGGCTTTCACACCCTGACCTGTGAACCAAGAAAAGTTCCAGGAGCTCCTTACTTATCTGAGCTAAATGTCCCAGTCTGCTTGCAATGCAGGCTGTTTGGGAAAAGAACACGGAAGCTTTCAGCATTTATTTAGGTGGAAATTTTGAATGTTTGAGTCTGAGGCAGCTTCTAATTTTATAAATTTATAAATCACCAGCTGACTTGGCATCCAACCCATAGGTTAGTAGCTTTAGTTCATTGCAGTGAGTTGAAGTTCTGCAAGCTTTTCAAGAGAGTTCACAAACACACCGAATTCTAAGCTCTGAGTTCTGTGGATGTAGCATTTCTTAGCAGTATCTGAAGCGTGTTCTCCTAAACCATATTTGACAGGTGAATGCAAGAGAGAAAATGTGGTTCCAGTGTGAATATTGAAAGCAGATGCAGCAAACTGAGTTCAGTGGCTCAGAAGGGGGTAGCTGCTGCAAAGCTTGACATAGAAGATAAATTATGAGGTGCTATTTCTGGCCTCCGGCAAAAAGGAAGGTGGGTGATGGAAGATTGACTTGAAAACAATCACTTTAAATGATTTTGGAATTGTATGAGCTGGAGATGTGCTGCGTTTCACTGATGAATGAGTTCAGAAGCTGACCTAATTCCCTTTATTATTGTCATATGGACTTTTCTTTCCCTGTTTCACTTACAGAAGAAACATTTAAAGAGAACTTAAAGTAATTTCTGTCTCTGAAAGTACCACATATGACAGGCTGTTTGTAACCTTTTATATTCAAGTTAGTTATTTAAGATTTCTAACTATTTAATTTGCTTTGTCTAATCCTGGTAGTTCCTCTACTGTGATTTATTTATTTTGTTTTTTGTGGGTTTTCTTTTGTTTGTTTTGTTTGTTTTTTTCCACATAGATGTTTACTTCTTCCATTAAGCAGCAGATAAATGCTCACCTATAATATGGTAATTCTCATTGTACCTCATCAGAGAATGCATGAAGGAAAAGTCTATGAATGGTGGTTAGATTCAGCTGAGATTTTTCTGTAACAGTAGAGTAGCCCCTTCTCTGCTTTTATTAATTATACACTGCAGCAGTGAGTTTTGCAGTGAAATTTCCACATGCCTTAAGCCACACTCATGAATACACACAAAGAGAAGTAATATTATTGTTCCCCATCCCTTTTATTTACTGTAAATAAAGCTTACTTTGTTTCTATTTCCTCCTGCACTTTTTTTCTATTCACTGTGTTGTTCTGTAGCACCTCCACAAAGATTTTGATCCTGCATGACATTTTCAGCTGATATATATCAAATAAATTGCAGCAATGAATTAAGCTATTTAAAAGCTTAGTCCCTCTGTTCTAGACTTAAGCATATGTCAGATGGTGGTGTTTGGAATTAGGAATGCTATAGTGGCTCTGCTGCCACTGTAATTCTGCCAGCAAAAGTTGTCCTGGTAAAGATTTATGACTTAGAAATTGTCTAACAGCAAAACAGAATGGTTTTGACCACATGAATATAAAAGAGCATTTTCCTTGAATTCTACCTGCTTTCACTTCAAGAGAGACATCTATGAAGCCCAGTGGATAGGTCTCTGATTTAAGAATAAAAACAGTGCTGGTGAATCAGTCTTGGAGCAGGGAAGGAGCAGTTTGCAAGAGGGTGTGGCAAGAGCAGAGAAACTGATCGACCTGAAGCATGAGCTGCTAATGCTACTTATTACCGTGGAAAAACCAAAAAAACAGGACAGGATTAAATATTTTTTGTAACATCAGAAGATGGCATTTAAAAGGTGCTTTAGTCCCAGACTCCTTAAAAAAAACCTTCTTCCTGTATTCTCGTTTCCTGACAAGTTCTACCCGTTCTACAAATGGTTGATAGAGGTAAAAGTGTGAATTTAAAACATGGCACGTATAAAAAACCTCATAGGAATGCTTTTACCTTTTTTTATCACTTTTCTGCTGATATGCTGACATGAACTCCACTTTTATTTTTTCTTTCATTCTGGCATGAAGTCAGAATTAGTCTTCAATAATGCTCATCTATGCTCTTGCTAGTTCATTGGTTCCTTCTATTATGCAGTGTTATATGTGTCATTTGCATCTAAATTCCTGCAGTCTGTGGTGTACCTGGGACAAATCTGCTATTAGAAATAGAAAAATTGAAGCATAATTTTGATGGTAAAAGGCTGTGGATTGATTTACTCCCCTACAGTTGTACTACAGCAGCTGGTCAGGGATCAAGAGCTCACTGTGGTGGGGGCTGTGGAAGAGAAAGGCGATGTCTGTCCTTCCCAGAGCTCACTATCAGACAATTAATGAATGGATATAGACAGGGAGGGAGGCAGAAGGACACATGAGCCACTCTGAGTCAGAGGGCTGCAGCAAACCCACAGTCTAACACTTAAGGATGTTATTGACGTAATGTCACAGGAGAATTATAAGGATAATGAGGATAGTTTCACAGATACTTATAGCTGCCTGGGAAAAAGCACAAAGGTGCCTAAGTGAGTGTTTTAACAAGTGGGAGATAAGGGCTTTTATCCTGAATGGATTAGAGGACAGAGTTGGTTTCCTGACACTTAATGAAAGACAAGAACTGGATCATAAAGAACCTTGAAAGTGAAGCTTCTCTTTGATGCAATGGGAGAAGAGGGTCCAGAAACCCAAGAGGGGTCTGAGATGGTTTAGTAACATGGGGGGTTTGATGGATAAGGGGGGAACATAACCACCTCTGTTGAGGAGAAGTGAAAAAAAAATAGGCCACTGTAACAGAGGGAAGAACCTGCTCGGGAGACCTGCACCTTCGGGGGATTAAGAGAGGGTGGGTGCCAAAATGCCACCTGCAGCAGTTTTCAAGAAAGCCCAGGCCAGGGCAGCAGCCAGGTGGGGTGATGGGACTGTGCCCAGGGAAAAGGAGGGAAGGAGATAAGGCTGTGAGTCTGGAGAGAGAGTTAAAGATGCCTTTGAGGTTTTTGATATGCTAAGGTTGTATTGCTGCCAGAAAGGAAGGGAGGAGAGAAAGTTAAGCCAGGGACACAAACACAGCATGGGCGGGGGAGGAGAGGCTGAAGGGAAGAAATAACTGAAGAAGTAGGAAGAAAATTAGAGAGTACTGAGCAAAGAAGCCAGACAAGACGAGATTGTGGGTGGTGAATGATGCCAGAGCTCTGGGCAGACTGAAGAGGATGAGGCTGAAGCGCTGATAGAAGAGTTTGATTAAGATAAGGTCGCTTGCTGTGCTAGGAAGAGCAGTAATCACCAGGGCTAGAGGCTGGTGTGCCTTTGATCCTTGAATAGCAACACATAAAAATCCCTTGCATTTGTTATTTCTGTGTTTAACTTTGTCTCCAAAACCTCTTGCATGTGTGTAATTCCTTTCACCCTAAAGTATTTTACAGAGGGGACATTAGTTTGGCCAGCAGAGATTTTGGAGTGAACCAGAGAAGGTGTCAGTTCTGGACAATGCAGAATGGAAACTGGGAAGCTGCAGCAGGTCCCACAGAATACATGGGTGGACCTTCCTTTGAGAGCATTAAATTGAAAGCAGATGAAAAAACCTCATTAAAAAAATTAAAAATGAAAAGTAATTATCTTTAAAACCTTCCCCACTGTGACAGCTTGGGGAAAAAGTTTTAATGGACCAGTATAGCCCTGGAAATAAAACTGTCTGATTTTAAACTGAAGGTATGATGAATTCATGCATTATCTTCCAGCAGGAGGAACTATGGGTGCTATTTTTCCATTTCCTGAGAAAATAAAAGTAACAAAGAAGTGGATATCCAGTATCTGATAAAAAACAAAGACTGGGCACCCACTCTTTTGTTGCTGCTCTTTTGATGGCAGCTTACGCCAGCCCAGATAAGTGCTGTGCAAATTATTTTCCAGAATGCCTTAGATGTGAAAGCCAGTGAAAGATGTGATGAAGAAAGCTTTCCTGCTATCTGATTAAACAGTCCTAGAAAGGCCTGTTTTGGAACTAGCGAGAGAACTGCTGCTTGACACCTAAAAACTGTGCAAAGCAGTAATCAATAGCAGGGCTTTGCATGGTAGGGCAGCAAAACATTGCTCTGTGAGGAAGGTGCTACTTGATCTCTCCTCCTTTATGTATGGTTTTCATTTGTGCAGAGATTCCTTCTCCCCACCCCAGGCTCCCTTCCCACATTTTCCCCTGAGAAATTCCATTGTGGCTATCAAAACTATATTCTAAACCTTCCAGTAATCTGCTGCTCACTACTGCTGAGGATGTATCACACCCACAGAGCCATTATTCAAGCAAATCCCTGACTTACATTCTTACTATTTCTCAGTTTTCCTGCATTATTGCTCAGAAAACGTCTGCTCCTCTGTGTTCAGCCCTGCAGATGTCTGGCTCCACCTCTAGGCCAATTACAGCTGGCTCTACAGGGTGAGAGCTGTTTATGCTCAGGTTTTTATTTTCATTTAGGAGAAATCAGACCAGAATGTTTTGTTACATAGATGGCTCTCAGTTACAGGCACATTTCTGTTGTTAAATTTACTTGCTTAAAGTCTAGGAGGAAGGAAAGTTTTCACTCTATTCACTTCTACAATGAAAAACTCCCAAATATTTCCTAAACTTCATACATAAATATGTTAATAATGTCCCTTTAAAAAAAAAGGTTTCTTACTACTAAGAGAATCCTATTGATATCAGGTAATATCAAAATATTTTTCAGTTTGTTTTTTTTCTTTTTAAATTACAAAAGTTCTCGTGCTTTTATGCCCAACACATCTTTATATTTGCATTCTCAGCTAAAAAATTGGAAAGGGAAACATGGGTTTAAGACTAAAGCTCAAAAGTCATGGGAGCTTTTCTGAAAATGTCACTTAATGCATATGCTATACCTTATTGTGTACCTTATTTTACTGGAATAAAAGTTTTTGTGGTCTCTCACATACTCTCTGAATACATTCTGAGAAAGAAATTAATGACAAAATAAACAAAATCTGCTCTGGGAAGTCTAGAGTTTGCTTTTTGCTTTTAGTCAAGAAGCACTTATTTGATAAATGGGTCGCTTTTATAGATCTTGCAAGAGATTGCACACCCGAGTGGAGGCAGAGGCTCAGAAGATGATTACTGGGAGATAATGGAGCAAGTAAGATGAGAAAACATGATGAAACAGCAGAAAATTTACATGCTGTTTTGCTTCTTCCTTTTGCATTAATAAAACTGAAGCTTTGGTGTTTATTTCCAAATACTGCCTGTTGCTGGATGTATCCACATGCTGGATGACCTTCCCATTCCTGTGGTCCCAGCTGTGGCAGCTAATGCCAGGCTGGGAATCAGCACTGGTGAAACAGCCTGGGCAGCTCCAGGTGCCAGGTTCTGTAAGAGACTGAGCACATTTTAAGAGAGTCCTTTCTGTTGCTTGCATTGGCCCAGTGTCATCCAGAGAAATGAGGCCCAAAAAACAGCCAAGATGAGGTTGCTACTGAATAGCAGGCAATATATTTTATTATCTAACATGAATGCCCTTTGATATTGCTTTATGGGGCAGAATAGTCTGGTCATGCCTGTAGTTAGAAGGATTAACCAGTATCACATGCCACAAATGAGCTTGCAGTGCAATTGCGCTTAAAGAATTGTGCTTTGTCTTGGTACAAGAGCAAAATATATGTCCTGTTTTATAGGGTGCAAACACCTCCCACCCTGCAGCCCTCAGGGCTGGGCTCAGGACACTGCTTCATGTGCCTGACTGATGTGACAGAGCATCCAGAGTGTGCTCAGGGTGGCTCTGGCCCAGGGAACACGGCTGGGCAGGGCTGTCTTGACTCCTGTTCCCATGGACCAAATACTGAGCTGTTCTCATATGCAGGAACTCGGTGACTGAGACCTTGAGATAATCCTGTTAAATAATTTATGAGGGAGGAACATGTCAGGACTCGGCAGAGAAAGGTGACAGGACATACACAGCATAGGGCAGGTATGGACTGAACCTTAAACTCTGAGCTTAAACAGAGCTTGTGGACAAAAAGGGGCACTGCTTTTATGGGAATCTAGGTGAGGCTGGTCTTGTTAATTATGGCAAATTAGTGCACTCAGGGCCCTCACACCAGGCACAGATGATGCAGGGAATAGGACCACTAGAGGGGAAACTGGAACAATTTCAGTACATGTACTCCTGTAGTCATTTTGCTCTTAATACCTTGTTGGTGAGAGCATTCAGACAGAGGGAGAGGGGTTGGTTTGAAAATACATTTCCATTTTAAACATTTTCACACTCAGTTCTGGGTCCTGTCCTCTTTGTAAGGCTGAGAAGTAGCAATACAGCCTTGCTGAAGGACAAAAGCAGAGACACACTTGAGCCTTATGTAAAACTATTCCATGCAGCCAAAGGGCAAATAATCAAGCTGAGGTTTTGCATATGCACCCAAAGGTGCCCGGAACAGACCATGGTGTGACTCTTTAGTTTGTTTCAGGAGAAAATGATCTGATTTGATTCTGTATTTTTGTTCTGCCCTGCAAAGCAGCCATGTGGGACAGTACAGGGATAGGGTAGACCTCCCTGGAGTACCCATGTTCAGCTTTGATCAGAGCTCACACCTACCCTGCTATTCCCTGGCTTTCCCTGGCTGTGTGCTTCTCTTCTCCACCAAAGGCACTCTGCTGGCACCTGGCAAGAGCATGTTCCTGCTCTGTTGGTGGGGATTAGCTGGAATTTCCTCTGTTCACAATAGAGCTTCTGCCTGTGGAAGATGGCAAGGATCATTTATTCCTCTTAAGGCAGGTGATTTCTGCTTGTGCTCTGACACCTTCTATTGAACTCAGAAATTGATAGTGATGGTAAAACATGTTAATAGCCTTTATTTCCCACAGAATTATCACATAAGCTGTGTTTTTCTGTTTATTTTCCTCCTTGGGCAGGGACCAACTGAGACAATGTGATATAATAAGACGAGCTGTATATAGGCACTGCTCACAAATTATATGTAGTCAAGAGACACTAAGGATGGTCTCTCCACCCCATAACTGGCACATTTTCAAGAGAACTTCACACTGATCAAACTTCACTGATTGCCCAAAGTGGGAGCTGCTATTGAAAGAGGTGTGTCACAAATTGCCAGTCTGCAACAGGACTATCAGTTCCCTGTGCCTGAGCAAATCATCAATTGTCAAAATATGTCCCAGAAATAACAAGCACCTAAACCTCCTGTTAGGTTTATCTGCTCTCTGCCAGCACTCAGCAAGGGGCTGTCTTATCAAGCATTGAAAGAACTCTGTTGCACACTCCTCCTGACACACTGCTATTTAAGGCTCTGCCTAGCATTAAGTTTTTCTTTCTTGTTGGCATTATTTTCTTTTTTTTATTTGGTTTTTAGAACTGGAGCTATAAATCTAAAAAGTATTTTACGTGCTGTGTTAGGGCTTGATTGAAATCCCATTGAAATCAATCAAAGCTTTCCTACTGACTGCAGTGGAATTGGTGCTTGGGAAATCAGGAAGAAATGTCCTTTAAAATAAAAATTGTATCCATGTCATATTTATTACCAATAGCAAGAAATACACCAAGATACGCATGTCTTTTCCCAACATGCCTCATATGTCTTTTAACTGCTACCTCTATACACCCAGCTGGGACACAGAGTGCAGAAACATCTCTTCTGGGCTACCTAATATTCTGCTTTATAAACACAAATTGATGAGAAAAACAAAATTCCCTTATCTGATTGATACAAATGTTCATATAAAATTGAAATTACACAAGAGGAAACATCCAACAGGTGTCTGCTTCTGAGAACCTGGAAGGAAAAGCTTCCTTGTAGAGTCATTTCTGCAGAGTTCTGTGTAGAAAATATTTCTTTAATGCCTCACACTTTCCATGGATGGGTACTGTTAGGAAAACTTGATCTTCCCTTTTAATTTGTAGCAAAGCTTGTGGCTGTGACCTGGTTATCAAAAGTTGTGAGCCAAAAAAAAAAAAAAAAAAGAGAAAGGAGAAAAAAAAAATATTATGAAGATGTAACAAACGCTTGCCATACTTGTCTGGGTAATTACATACAGATCCAGGAGACTGAAATGAAAGTGTGACATCTGCATGTTACTTTGTCATCGAAATTGCTGCAGTCTACTGATGAGCTAGTTACAATAGAGACAAGCCTTGAGTCTCCAGGGATGTTACAGAGACGTGAGGATCCTCAGGTCTTGTCAGAATTGCATTTTCATGTGGTATTCTCAGCTAACAGCGAAAATAATTATAGTTGTGGTATTTCAAAATGCAACTTTGCCAAGAAAGTATTTAAAGCCTGAGTCAAAATTTCACATGCTGACAAGGAAAAAAGGAAACGTTGCAGAGAAGTCTTCATGCAAAAACAAGTGCTGCTGCAGTGATGAACCATTTGATAGTGCCTTTATCAGCGTGCAGGCGTGTTTTGAATAGCGTGAGCCACGGATGACTGTTGCAGCTTGTAATTTGCCTTATGGGAGGCATGAAAGGGCTCCTTGTTTGATTGGTAAGATGAGCTGCCTCGTTGCACAAGGCAATGGAGGAGAAATGCTTGGTGAAGTATTTCCTAAGCTTTCTTGGATTCCTGCCACAGGGAAGTGCAGGGAGTGTAGTTACAGTGAATGGAAGGTTGTGAAAAGGAATTACAAGGGAATGTACCTTTAAAGATTGAGGCAAAACCCCCCCAACCACCAAAGCAAAGCAAAGCCCCAGCTGTTCAGTGAATTACAGAGATGGCAACAGAAATAGGTGTGGGCAGCAAGAGAGTATGAAAGAGAAAAGAAGACATTTTAGAACTGAAAATGACAAGCAGAAATTCTATAACTGAAAAATGCCAGGTTTGTCTTACTTTTCCACTGCTCCTAGATGTTAACATAAGCTCTTTTGAAATTAGTAAAACAAAGATAAAACTCTGCTGATAAGAGAAAGTTTCTGATTCCTCCTTAGGTCACGTTGTTGTTAAATACTGGCAAACAATCTGAGACCCACTCCTGAGATCAGCAAGAGCAGATGAGTGGGAGGCTATGGTGGAGTAGCTCTGAGGGTTGAGAACACAAACATACCTTCCTTGAAGCAGTGAAGATATGCAAACTCCATTTACTTTTCTTTGTGGTTATCAGAGAATCACAACACTTGCCTAAGCTGAAAATGGTTTGCTGCTTTAGCTTTCCAGCTCTAACATCCATTATAAATGACTCTACTGATACTTGCATTACACTGCACATGCAAATCACTAAACACAGATTGCAGCAGAGTGAACAAAAATGTCCTGTCTGTTCTCTTTCCAGATGTGGCAAAGGTGTAGACAGAAACAAATCAGCAGCCAAAGCAGGCCTGTGAATTTGCTGAACCTGTAATCTGTGATCTATGCATGATGTGCCAAATCAGCTTTTGGACTCTGAGACCAAATTGTGACTTCTTGGTGTTTACCAAGATGGAAAATGGAAATGTCTGTTGGTTTGAGTGGAGCGTTGATGCTCAAGGTGTGATTTTACATCTAAGGAAGACACTCTTAGTCCAAAAATGTACAAAGCTCCCCCATGCAACAGGGACAAACTGTTTTCATCAGTCACCTTTCCCAAAGCAACTTGAGATGGTTCCACAGTGCTGTGAAATCAGTGGCTTTTATAAAACTGAACAATTTTGTTTCATCTGAAGATAAAACCTGATGTTTCTACTCAGAAAAAAATTACATGTTTTTCACTTTTATGAGACATTTTGGAAAGAAAGCAAGGCACCTTTGATTTTATCTGCATTTTTCACTTTATTTGTTCTGTTTTCCAAGCAAGATCAAAAACCCACACAGTGGGAATCTATTTTCAGTAAAAACCCACTACTCATTTCCACTCTTCCATCACAGTACCCAAGTGAAAATGAAAATAAAACTTAAAGCAAGTGTACTTGAAGGCAACTAGCAAGTATTATCAGAATCACGGAATGTGAAGGGCTTGGAAGGGAGCTTAAGGACCATCTAGTCCTCACTGCCATGGACAGGGACATCTTCCACTAGACCAGGTTGCTCAAGGCTCATCCAAAACATCCCTCAACACTGCCAGGGATGGGGAATCCACAACTGCCATGGGCAACCCCTTCCAGCATCTCACCACACTCACAGTGAAGTATTTCTTCCTAACACCTGACCTAAATTTCCCCTCTTTCAATTTGTATCCATTACTCTTCGTCCTATAACTACAGTTCTTGATGAAGAGCATATTAAAAAATACTTTTTAATTGTTACATTGTTAATTGCAAGGTTTATCATTGTTTGCACAGGTAATTCCCGCTGTGAGCAGGAGAATGCAAGGGAGCAGCGTTGTGCAGGCACCTCACAGCCCCGGAGCAGGTTGGGCTGGAAGGGACCCTAAGAATGCTTTGTTTCCAAAGTTTCGCCTTGCAGTGTCCCGGGCTGGTGTGGAAGAGAGGGGACAGGTTGTGACAGGCGACATCCCGATCCACGCCGCCTCCCTGTCCCTGAGGGCGCTCCCTTCCCGGCCGCCGCGCTCCCGCCAGGGGGCGCTGTGGGCACGGGGCCCGCTCCCCGCTCGGGCCCTTCCGGAGTCTCCCCGCTCCAGAGAAAAGCTCCCTGGCATGGGAGAACCGGGAATTGCCAACCCCGGGCGCGGTCGGGCACGGGCCCCGCGCCTCTTTCCGCGCCCCGCCAGTCGCTCCGCCCCGCAGGACTACATTCCCCAGCATGCCCCTCGGCGGTGCCGCGCGGCGCGGCTGTCGCGTTCCGCCCGGCGCGAAGTGTCGCGCGGCGCGGCCGGAGCTGGGCTGGGGCCCGGGCCGAGCCCGCCGAGCCCCGCCGGGCCTGAGGCGGCGGCGATGGGCGGCGGGCGCTGATCCCGCCCCGCTCCCGCAGCCAGGTGCCCGCCATGGAGGAGGAGAGCATGGAGGAGGAGGGCGGCGGCGAGGCCATGATGGACGACCAGAACCACAACAACTGGGGCGCGGGCGGCTACGGGCGGCACCTGCTCGGGGAGCGGCTGCTGCCTCCAGCCGGGCCGCCGCTCCCGGGGCCCGAGCACAACGGCGCGGGGCTGCGGGGCTGCGAGCCGGGGGCTGCCACCGGCAGGGCGGGGGCGGCCGGGGCCATCGCCGCCATCAACATCAGCGCCTCGACCTCCAAGTTCCGTGAGTGACCCGGGCCCGGGCGCGGGGGGCCTCGCCTGCTGCAATGAACCCTCTGCCCCCTTCCCTTCTGGGGCCGGGCTCGGCTGTCTCCTACCCCGACGTGGCTCTCGCCTCGAGAGGCTTCTCGAAGCGAAGTCAAACGGGTTAAGGCGCTTTGGAAAGCGAAAATAACCTTTCCTCGCACAGCGCCCCAACTTCTGCTTTGCTGTCAGGGTGGATGTGGCTGTAGACCTGGGAGAGTGAGCGTGGGCAGGGATCTCGCTGCTGCTTTTTCTGAAGCCTTTTAGCTCAGGTCGTACTTTTCTATAGACTTTGTCTCTCAGGCTGAAAAACGTAGAGATGAATTGGAGAAAATCCTCTGTTTGGGATTGCTGGTGGCAGCTCTGGGCAGAGCCCTTGGAAGGGACGTTCTGTCCCGGAAGAGACAAGTGTCTGCAAAGGTCTGGTGGGAGTGACAAAGGATTAATTTACCCAAGTTAGCACCAAAAATAGAATCACCACAGAGTGGTTTGGGTTAGAAGGGACCTTAAAGACCATATTGTTCCAGGCCCCCTCCTTGAGCAGGGACACCTTCCTCCAGATCAGGTTATTCAGAGCTCCATCCATCCTGGCATTGGGGGTTCCAAAATGGCTTTTGTGTGTAGCTTCTAACAAAAATGACATTTTTTCCCTATTTTTTCCTGAGCTAGGATCGAGGGAAGGAAAGACTTTTTGCCGTACATTCCAGCTCTGCTTTATTTTCTAAAAGTCACCCTCTGGGCAAAATAGACCTTTTTTTCTTGTGTACCGTCAGAAAACTTGGATTTGGGTAGTTAAAATCATTCCTGGGAGTGCAACTGTGTGATTGCCATGATAAAATTTTAATGGAAAATGCACTTTGTGTGTCCTCCTTGCTTTCCCCAGTGCTCTCTCACCTGTCCATGTCCAGAGGTGATCAAAAGCTCAAAGTTCAGGCTTCTGGATTTCTGTTTCTCGGGTAAGCCTGGGTTTTGTGGCACATGGCCACGGCTGGCTGCTTTGAAGTTAAGACTCCCAGGCACTGTGAGCTCCCTGGCACTTTGCCTGCCTCGCTTGTCAGGGCTCCAGGTACCTTGGGGTGGCTTCTAAACCCTCGAGACAGTTGAAATGAGATGTCGTTCAACCTTGCTAAACTAGACTCTTGAAGTCCTAGTCCAGACTTTCAGAATCTTAGTTTTTCCTTCTGTTTCAGAATGAAAATGGTTTTCAAGCTGGATCTCTAGCAAGTGGGAAGGTGACTTTCCAGTTAATCCACAATTTGTATCTGAGGGGAAGAAGCAGCAGCAGCAGAGCATGATTTTGCTTAGGGTGGAGTTTTGGGGTTCTTGTTTTCACTTCTCCAGTGCTGGTATCCCAACATAATATCTTACTGGTTTTTGTTGTTTTTTAAAAAAATTATTTTCCTTCAAAAAAGGAAATTCATTAGAACTTTTCCACATCTTTGTGTTAGGGATAGTGGTACATGTAAGTAGACAGAACAATTCCACTTGTTGGACTTGACTGAGAACCTAAAGGAGCTGAGTTGGGGTCCTGCTTGTTCTTATCCTGGCTCTTAATCACCTTTGTTTAATTTTCACACATAGGAAAAGGGAGAAAGGTTGCTTTGGATATAAATGTTCCTTAAGAGGGAATTAGGGTGTGCTGGATCCCTCCTGCCTGCTCTGTCCCAGTAATGGCAGGGAATGTGTGGAGACGTTTGCCAGTCCCAGGTTTAGTAGAAAAGTTGTCTGTTCTCTGCTGCATTAGGCAGTTCTGCAGTTGAATGTTGCCTTGCTTCATGATGCAGAGGCTGCCCTGGACAGAGTATCCTTCCTGTCTTTCAAAGGTGCTAAATCCAGTTTTCCTTCCTTGAGATTTTGGTAAGACTGAGAGCTAAAATTAGAGTAATGCATAGTTCATTTAATAGTTCTTCTTTAATAGATTTTCTTCTACTTAAAGAAACTCAAGAAAAACTTTTATGTTGTAGTAAACTTAAGACTAAATATTTATGGCTGATCACCTTCAGTCATAGCTGTGGATTTATAAAGCAGTAGTGTTGTGAAAAGTGTTTTTCAAAGCTCATGAGAGAAAAGAAGACAAAGAACTTCTAGTACTTGAAGAAAAACTCTTCCATAATAGTATTTGCAGCATAACTTGATTGTGGTGAGCAATGAAGAGTTTCCATTTTGTTTCTTTCTGTTCAGGAAAGGGTGGTTATAAATGTTGTTGATGCCAGTGCCATTGGGACAGGCAACATGTGGCTGTGTGCATTGGCAATATCCATTAAATCTGCTGCCTTCCCTGTTGCATAACATTGTTCAGTGCAGTGTGTGTGCATTGCTGCGTGGGCAAATGCTCTGATGAAGAGAAAGTTACTTTTACTAACCAGCCTTAATGCAGGCTGAGAAACAGGTTATAAAAATAGAATAGAATTGGAAGCAACCACGGGGCAAACTCATAAACTTGCTAATGTATGCTGGGATGTGTCAGGCAGGGGGGCAGAGCAAAATCTATTGTGAAAACAGGCACATGGGGCCTGAGAAAAAGGAAAGCACAGGACCACAGACTGTGGATGACTCTTGGACAGCTGCCTGAAGAGTTTGTACACTCTAGCAATATTGAGGATTGTAGGGTGCACTGCTAGTTGAGCAGTAAAGTTTTGTGTATCTCACTTGGTGAGATGAAATACAGCTTCTGAAAGATATTTAGTTGCTTTCTTTCGGTTTTTTTGCCAGAATAAAAGATAATTGTCAGACTGATGTCTGCCTACTTGGCAGTAGGTTGGATCAGCCACCCTGGTCTCTCTCTTGCTTTTTAGCTACAGATTTGAAAAAGTGAGTGTAAGGTTTTATTACCAGTTCCATGAGGGATGTATACCTACTCTTGGTGGGTTGTGGGTTTTTTGGTTTGGATTTTTTTTTTCC
Organism: Parus major; assembly: GCF_001522545.3. Taxonomy (NCBI): domain Eukaryota; kingdom Metazoa; phylum Chordata; class Aves; order Passeriformes; family Paridae; genus Parus; species Parus major. The sequence goes on along the minus strand of NC_031775.1, from coordinate 28,596,120 downwards.
CAATATTTTAGTGTGTTTTGCTATTCTTTTCATTGAAGTTGATGTCAAAGAATTTGGTAGCTTGAAGCAGACTCTGTTTCCATTATGACTCTAATACTGATACATCTAGGTTATGGTAGCTCATGCATATTCTTTTTTTCCTGAAATGGTTTCACTGCTGCATTTCACTCAAAGTTTTCCTTTTGAACTTTTTTTGTGTATGGAAAAGCAGCAGTTGTAGCTCAAGCTTTACTTGTGAAGTCTTTAATAATTTTCTGGAAAATGCTGAATTCTGTGGAAAATACTGACTTCTTTCAATTCTGTCAGACTGATTTCTCTCCCAGCCCCACCTCCCCAACCTTGCTGGAGTTGGATAAAATCCTGCATTCTAGCATGTTTTCTTACAAAATATCAGTGTCACTTCCCAGAAACCAACTGAATTGCAGTTTGGGAGTGGAAGCTTTTGGGAAAATCCTTTTAAATCTTGAACACCTAATGAAGGGATAAGCATTTAAGTATGACATCCTAAAAAGAGGGAGAAATAAAAAATTAAAGGGCAGTCTGTCTTTCCTTGCTAAGGATCTGTGTGATTCCTTCCTTGCTGGTCTCAACCTTGTTCTTGAAATTTGTAGATGGAGGGTCTTTAGGCCACCCTTCACTTCTGTGTATGTAAGCACTGCCAGGAGAAAAAAGGATGTTACTAACTTGTGATAGTTAATAAAATTTTAAAGTACTTTGTTTTCTGTATTAGAAGAATAAAAACAGTGATTGTTCAGTTTGTAGTCTTGGACTTTTAGCTATGTAAATATTGTGGTTGGCTTAGTTTCAGAACTGAAGTGTGGAAATCAAATTACACAGTACTTGTGAGAGACTTGAATGAGAATTAAGCTTTTCTAGAATGTTACTGTGAATTTATCAGTAAATTTTCTATGCTGACTTTTCTATGTGAGTCTCACAGGGCTTTTTGTAAAAGTGTTTTGTCCTTTACCTGTGCAGCATGTCTAATGGGCTGACTTTCCTGTTTGCTGCTGCTTTTTTTTTCCCCATATTGTAAAAAAAATTAAAAATTAACGTCTCAACAGCATGTTAAAATGATTTTGCAGTGTTCGCAATTCTTACTTGACTATTTTCTTTCAAATTAATTTGGCTCATTTAATGTGTTACACCAGATGTGGGTGTGATTATACATTGAAATCTTAAAGCAAGACTTGGTCTAATGTTTATGCTGACTTCAGCTTAATATTTTCTGTGGAACACAGAGTGGTTCTGTGCAGGCCCATCTTTTTTTGGGTAACAAACTACAAAACAAAAGCTCAGGTTTTGCTGCGGAGTGTAAGCAGGAATTGTAAAGGTGCTATGTGGAGCTGCTCCTGAGAAGATGTGCCTGGACTGTGGTCTCTGTGAGGGATTAGAACTCAAACAAGGCATTGCAAGGCAAGGAGTAAGGGCTGAGCTTACTGCAAGGGAGGTGCTGTGCTGTTGAATGGGTGCTTTTACATGGGGAAGCTGACTTCTTACCTGAAATCCTGGTGGTTGTGTAGCCAGCCCTGTGACCTTCACTCTCTTGTTAGCAAACAGTGATGTCCTTTCAGATTGCCTGCTGGGCTCTTGGGGCAGTGTTCTGCAGCACTTGGGGGGACCTGGTCATTGCTCAGACATTTTCAGGTTAACTAGATCTGATTCTGTAAAAGCTGTGAGGCAAGAAGGCACCAATGGCTGCAGCTGGATGAAGGATGCACTAGCATCCTCCTCTAAGCAAAGCTTCTGGCTGAAATACCCTAACATTACACACACAAAGAAATCTGTAATACTTGCTCGTGCAGGTGGAGTTCCAGCATTTCCTTGTCTCACACCTCTCTCTATTCCATGTTCTCTTTACAATCTTTTTTTTTTTTTCCTCATGATACTCCTAACTGTTTTGCCAATTTCCTTAGAATTGTTCTTTATAATGCTGCCAAAAGTGACTCACCCAGCTCATTTCAACCCCTCATGAAAATACCTTTCAAAAATATTGCTTCTCAGAACCATCAATGAATCTTCATATAAATGTATATTTAAAATTCATCCCTAGCCAAAATATTTCTTTCCAGTGTTGTGTCTAAACTGGTCTGTGTGGGGTGAGAAGTATCTTTATTCTCTGTTCCATTTAGGCCAGACCCACATGTGGAGCTCAAATGAAGAAACTTCTATATTTCCAAGGCTAGATAGTTTTGATCCTTTTTTGTTTTGATTAATTTGATTTGATTTCATTGCTTGAATTCAAATAATAGATTTGATTGAGGTGCTGTTGGTTGCTGAGGGCTTTTTTGAGTGGGTGCTGTGAAGCTGTGATGGTGTTACAAGGCAACGAGGTAGTGCTGTGGCTACAGCCCTGAAGGGAGGGTGTGAACCTGTTGGAGCTGAGCCAAGAGTGGTTGGTTCAGAAATCCTCCCTGAAAAGAGAGAGATCCAAATCCTTCCGTGTCTGTGAAGGCACCCTGAGTCACTGGTGCAAGAGGGTGCAGTTGGGAAGCTCAGGAGGAAGATCAGGGAGCAGTGGGGAACGCTAATTTAAACACCTCCTATTCTTCCCTGTGGTGATCTTTATCTAGAAAAGGAGTGTAATTGTCCCTGCTAGAGGGGAACTGTAATACAGATTCAAAAAAGTTGCCTGGAAGCCTAACTACAGTTGTAGGCAGAGGGAATTGCATCATCTTTTAGACCAAGGAAGCTGCTGGTCCCACCTGAGACTTATGGAATTAATCCATGTGCTGGGAAAGAATATTCAAAAACCTACTGGTCTTGGCCAGAGCTTGTTCTCCTGAATGTGAAGATGCCATGTTAATAATTGATTCTGAACTGCCACAGTTACATAATTTATTAGTCTGAACTAATATTTTTATAAATTTTTATTATTCTAATTTCATGTTAGAACTCACAGGAGTTTGCTTTTCCATGTTACTTAGGCCCCAGAGAAATACTGAATCACTGATTTGGCAGGTTTTCTCATTTGCTTTTTGTAAATACAAAGGTACAAGCTCAGTCTGGGCTTTAGTTTCAGATGAGGTTCTTTTAGTGGAAGTGAGCTGTTCCCAGCTGGCCTGGTTATTGGTGTGATCTGAAATCACAGAGCATTCACTTGTTTCTGGTATTTTAGGTGAAGTTACTAAATCTATTCTTGTCTTTTTCTTGCAGTAATGAATGTTATAACAATTGAAGACTATAAGAGCACATATTGGCCAAAGTTGGACAGTGCCATAGATCAGCTTTTAACTCAGAGTCCTGGTGACTACATCCCTATCTCCTATGAACAAATATACAGGTAAGGAAATACTATAAATGCTACATAACTTACTTTCTTTTTTTCATTTCATTTATAAGGAAATGTTTATTTGATCTTGCTGTTTATGCGTATGTCATATTTTGTACCTTTGAGGAGACAAATGGGAAAGTTATGTGAAATACAGTACTGTTTAAATGGCTAGAGGGAATAATAGGTTCATATCTTGACATACCATGTTAACAGGAATAAATGCTAAAGAATTAAAATGCAGAAGTGCTGAAAACACTAACATTAAAATAAACCCCATCACAGTTGCTTATTGTAATGTACTAGGAAATGTATTAAAGACTCAACATCCTTTTCTCCAAAGAGATTGGCATGGTAGGCAGTTGATTTAATGTGTCAAAAGGCTTCTTTATGATATCTAATAGGAACCAATTTGGTGTGGTTAATGTGCAGAAGGAAATAGAAGCACCTGGTGCCAAGGTCCTTTGATGTAAATTGTCATTTGTGTTTTGCCTCAGGTGTTTTGGTGTGTTCTCCCCTTGGCCAGTTCCAGACAGTTCGAAGGACACTCCTTTGTATCTCCATTCTTGTCTGGAGAAAGCTTGGGCTGTGCCTTAGAGCTGCAGTTTGGTTTGAAAGGGATCCAGTCACGAAACAGAACTGCCCTTCAGGCTAAACTAGTGCTCAGAGTTTGCTTCCCCATCACACTACTGCTCCAAACCAAGAGACCTGGCAGTTTCTTAAGAGATGAACTAAAATGGAGATTCTTGGTCTGTAGATGGGGCAGGTATTCAGGGTGTTGGTGAATAGGATGGAAAGTGGGTGACTCCTGCTGGATTTACTGGCCAAGATTCCATAAAAACGCCTGTAGGTGTTTACTTCCGAGGGATGAGATCTGGGAGACAACTTCCAAGGTGTGTATGCAGATGTTTACCATGGACAGTTTATCTGTAAGGTATCAAAGTGTCATTAGTGCCTGTTTTCAACTGCCAGTCCAAATCCTGCCTGTGCATAGTCACTTCCAGTTATAAAAGGGTTGGATAAATTGGCAAGAGGTGTGAAGGAAGGTTTGAGATGAGGAAAACATGAGCAGCTAAGTTGTACTTCTGGCAGTCTCCATTGCCTCCTAGGTATAGTTTTCTGTTCCTCAGGACAACTTAGAGAGCTTGGATATTCATCCACTGCTTACCCTTTTAATGTCCTTTTTGGGATTTCCTGTTCCTAAGGTGTTTGGTTATATTAAAGAACTAACAAGCTTGTGACTTCTTTTGGGTAATATCAGGGCAATGATGATTCACAGAATTAGCTCACAATCAGGAACTGAAAACAGGATCTCAAAATGGGGAAGGAACATCTAAATAGAAGTGTTCAAATAAAATGTAAACACACCCAATGTGTACATGGGAAAACTGGTGTTTGACTACAGAGCGTGTTGCAGAAATAGTGTCAGCAATAGTATGTGTAACACTAAAGAGAAGTGTACTTTAAAATTCAGTTTAGTTGCATACAAATAAGGCAGTCAGGTGTGGAAGTGTCTGTGTACTGGTTAGCTGTGGAGCAAACAAATGTGTGGGAGCAAACAAATGTGTGGCCATTTGCTGTGGTTACCCAGCTGGCTGATTTTGTAAGAGATCACAAAAATCAGTCTCCCTTTTCTTAGCAGTGTTTCTCTGTTTGGTCCAAACCAAGCTGATATGTTTTCTCTTAGCAAAGAGCATTGTACCAAAATATTTTTTGCAGTTGCTTATTTTAATATAGGATCTGCTATTGGTAGACTTGATATGAAAAAAAATTACCTTGATTGCTAGTATTTAAATAATATCAAACTACAGATACTCAATTATTTTTAAAAGACAATAATATTAGAGGTGGGTGTAGGGTGTCTTTTAGTTTTAAGAAATGACATGGTTCACCAAATAAGCAGACTTTTGCCATCTTTGTAGTTTGCCTGTTTTTGTACCATCTTCTCAGTAGAAAATTGGAAAGTGATAGTTCCCCTACAGAGATACAGTGTTGCTGTCCCATAGCTTTGGGCTTTTGGGGCCATTTAAAGCCTTCAGAATTCAGGGCTGGGATCTGGATCTCCCTGGAAATCGGTTGTTTGCTCATGTCCTAAGAGCAGTCTCTGGCTTAAATTGCTTGCTGTCACAGTTCTTGGTACAGAGGAGTGGAGAGGGGAGCAGAACAGAGATGTGACTTGCCCAAGATACCAGGTGAAGTCTCCCTGGTAGACCCCTCCCTGAGGCCTCTTGGATTTGGCAGCTAAATTTCAAAATGCTGACTGAGGACTAAAAGTTGCTTGGTACAGATGAATGTTGGTGTTAGTCCTGACAGTGATGGTTACTTGAATAACATCTTGCTGAAAGTAATCCATGTATTTGTTTTACAACTGCTGTAAATATGTCTTCAATGAGTAGCCTTGTTTTTGGATGTTATATTGCAGTATGAGAGCGATAAAGTGTTCTTGAGAATCAAAGATTTTACTGAAGACCAGAGTTAACACAGCAAAGCTACAGAATGCATAATTAGTTTTATTGCTCTTTTTCTGCATCTTTCCTTACTATGAAAGTGCAGAATTTTCTTAGAATTAAAGTAACAAAGAATGGAGAAGCATGCTTGGGTCTGTAATTTTAGAACTTTTGCCATTTCTTTTTAATGCTGCCATGGTTTTGATGCAACTTCAATGATACTTGTCAGCATTCCCCTTCTTGTAGTAAGGGTTTTGCCTTAGAATATTCATAGAATTGTTAAACCTGCTTATTTTAATGGAGACTTCATTCACGTAGGAGAGACAAAAGCCAGAAGTAGGAATGTACTGTTAACAGAACTGTCCTGGCTGTTTTGAAGTGCACTGTTAAGAGAACTCATTGTAAGTTAAAATGAAGTTGGGGAGGGGGAATGGGATTGACACCCTGGAGCCTCCAGGGGAACCTGCTGGAGCTCATTCCAAGCTTAGGACTGTATTTAAAAGTTCAACAATCATTCACTCAACTCTATTATCCTCTGAATTGAAACTTGAACAAAATGTTTTGAAGTCTGTTACTGTTCATTGCAAACTGTTGTAAGTTCATTGTTTGTTCCTATATTTGTTTCTGCAGTTGTGTGTATAAGTGTGTATGCCAGCAGCATTCGGAACAGATGTATAGTGACCTAATAAAAAAGATAACTAACCACTTAGAGAGAGTCTCAAAGGAGCTGCAGGTAAGAAGCTGCACAATCTAATTCTCTCTTTCCTGGGATCTGTGATTATATCAGAGCAGTATGTAGGTGGCCCATGGAGGGGATTACTATTAAGACTGATTTACATTAACTTAGAAAATTGTCAACTACTTCACTCACTAATGGGCTGTCAGACAGAAAACCAACTACGAGATCCAAAGGTTTGGCACTGCCAGACCTTGAAGATCTCAACCACGTGGAGAGCAGTGGCTAAACCTGAACATATGGTACAGAATGAAAGAATGGAGAATGGGAAATCTTAAGTATAATCTGGGATGTAAATACCTCAGATTGTGATCTGAGCACGTGAAATAAATGTCTGCCTTTCCTGTGTAAGTGTATAAACTGTTTATAGTTCTTGTGCACAACAAGCAACACAAAAGGGAAAATCTAAAGAAAAAATTTAAGTGAATTAAATATATATTGTGAAGTATAAGTGAAGAATTACTGCATAGGGAGTTCTGTTACACCTTATTCTGCATTTTTCTTGCCTAGCTGTAGATGTCAGTGGTTTACAGCAGTCCTAATATGTAGAGTTTGTATATCCCTATCCTTCTCTGCATCTTACTTGTGCATCCATGATTGTTTTCATGTGTGTTCCTTGTTGAACATTCCTTTTAGACTAGAAACTCCAGATATGTTCTTGAAATTGTCATGGTTGTAGCAGCAACACTGCTTGATTTTTCCCTGCAGCTTTTTTCACTTCTGTAACTGATGTTTGAGTTCTGTACTGATTTGCAGTGTATGAAGTAGAGGAGACAGACACAAAGAAACCCTAAAATGCAGCAGCTTCTTCAGTGCTTCTAACACATTGATAACTAATTTCTGTCAGCCCAAAACAGTCTTAATGCTTTAACTGCATCAGGTGTTTCTGGCTAAATGTGCATTCCCAAAATATATAGCACCGTGATCTCTCTGATGTCCTTTTTTGTTGCACTGTTTTCCTCTTGTGGCTTTCCTTATAAAGAAAAATAACCACCCAGCATTTAATAGGCATGGTATTTGCTAGGTTCTTTCTTCTTTTCTCTTTTATGTTCTCTTTATTCCTCATGGAGTGACAGCCTCAGTGTTCTGTAAAAATTGCTTGGAGTTGGTGAACTAGTATTTAAAATAAAGCCTTCCCTTGGTTCTGCTGAGCTGGTGCAGCCTGAACTTTTTTCTTCTGTGTGAGAACTATGAATAATTTTAGCTATACAGGTTTGGCCAGTTCTTCTGATATATCCCATGGTAATACACTGCTTTAGTTTGATTTGAATTTGGGAATAACCTAAGTTCTTTACTCCATGCTAATTTTTGAGTCTTTTCTCTTAAGTCCCAAAACTGAGGCAGCTGATTTTAAAGTTTGCTTTAGCACATATGAGCCTAAATACTTTTGCCTAAAAACAGGGCTGCCTTCTGAACATCAGCCTGTTGAAAGAATAATTGAGACAATTATTTAATGCAATCTTTGCCTTGCAAAAGCTTCCTTATGTAGGTTAGACACACCTGTAATATAACACGATAGCATCTTTGAGTGCATTATGTGAGTTTTGTCTGACGTGTGAACATGACTTGGCTTTTGGATGACAAATGCATCTTTTTGAGCTGCTGGAAGTAAAACTCTCACGTGCCTCAAAAAATTGTTCTATAAAGAAACTGTTTTAGCTGTGGATTGTGAAATTTATTCTTAAGAAATTACTACAATATCTTTAATTATCTTGATACTTCTTTGATCTTTATGCATTTTGATGACATTCAGTTATTCGGGATTTATGTTGAAAATGCAGTTTTAGATCTTTACCCTAGCAACAATAGCAAATTACTTTGTAAATGTTGGTTGCTTGGAAGTTTCTGGTTCCCACAGGCAAACAATGAAAAAACCTATATAGGTGAATTCTTTTAATGCACAGTTTGTGGTGTTTTGCTTTCTGACATAATCTCATTCACCTGCCAACAACATTTAAGAGTTCTGTTTATTTGGCAAGCTATGACTTGATGCAAGTTGTTGGTTTTTAGTAATAAAAGTAGCCTAGTAGAAGCAGGAATGTTGGTATATGTAAGGAAACAGATGGTTGTGGAGACTGAAATGGCAGACAAATGCAATGTCTTTCTCTGGACAGGCCAGCACCTTCTTTGCATAGCAGTGTAACAGTTAAATGGCAAGTGGGCTGCAGAATGTCTGCATGTAACTAACATGCCAGAGCAAGCTGTCTCCTACAGGAACCACTCATCAACAGCCAAACCAGTAAAACCCAGATACCAAAAAGTAAAAGTGGGAGCACCTCAGGGGACTAGTCAGACTTGCTCTTGCCTGGATTTAGTCTTAATGGAGTTTGGTTTCTCTCTTTGGGGCATTCACTGTAGAAACTCCCTATATATATTTATTTCCCCCATCCCTGTGTGTGTAGCCCTGTGCTTGCCTGAGCAGCTGGCCACAGCTGGAGTCAGCAGAGTGATGGACACTCCTGTGTCCTGAGCTGGACACTGTGCTGGGACACTCAGAATAAACCCTGGTCATTCTATGTAACTTCTGCTTTTCCAGACTGCAGGACAGCTTGTGTGGTGTTGGTGTTTGTTGCCCTGTGCATTCCCAAAGGTTTGTTTCAGCTTTTTAGCTAAGAGAGCTACTTTCAGTGGTGACAGAGGCCACAGGAAAATGTGTCTGGGCTGGTGTATTTCTGCATGTTGGACATTGGGTGCAAAGCAGTGAGCCCTGCTTGCTGGGTAATGGTGTGTTTAGATGAGATGAAATGCTTGTCATCTGGCTGATATGGGGCCTCCTGTATGCCAAGCCATTTCCAGCTCCCTCATTACTGTAGCTGTCATTTAATGATCCTCTCTTCAGACTGCTTTGGAGAGACTCACTGCAAGGATTGCTTTCCTTTCCTGCAGCTCATGTCTGACCAGCTTCTCTGCATTGTTTAAGACAGTTTTGCCATGCAGACTTTTGGTAATTGAGAATTCAGTGTCCCTAATTCCTGAGTTGATTGGAATTTTGGATTTTGTCAGCTTAAAAAAAATAAAGTGCTGCTGCAGAAAACACACATTAACTTTTTTCCTGTTGTCTTGAGGTCTGTGAAGCCTGTAGCATGCAGATGATTTTTCTAAGATGTTTTGTTTGGAAACATTTCGCTGGTAATGGACATGGTTCATTATGTTGTGGTTTAAAATAATGTCAGCTGTTTTTGTGGGTAATTGCTGAGTCATTCAGATGTGTGAGGTAGGGTGGATACACAAACATATGCTTTCAAATTAAATACATCTCTTTAAAATGAGTGAACCTATATTTGCATTGGGCACTAGTGTTTCTGGCTTAATTTATTATTATTCACTCTGATAAAGTAATTAAAAATCAAGCACTTTACTCATTGCATATCTCTATAGCAAAAAATGCTGGAAAATACTCAAAGCATCAAAGGTCAGAATGTGTTGTGGCTTTGAGCTGGCTTGTTACAAATGTAGCTTTTTTGTGCAGGTGCAGTGCAATATTTTCCTTTCAGTTAGAATAAACTCAGTGCTTCCTTTGTGAACTGATCGAGAGCTGAAAACCATTTATTTGTCATGTTGCACCTTTTTTTTATCTAGAGGAGAGAGAAAAATGGATCTGTTGTTTTCTGTTTGTGGTGGGGTTTTTTATGATGATGAATTATATTTTTTATAATGAACATGACTGCACTGAGGAGTCACTGGTGTTGGTGGATAATTTGCATGTCTGCTGTTTGGCCTCCAGGACCTGCAGGTTTATGTAGTCTTTGTTGTGCAATGCCAGAAAGGTTTCCTGCCTGATATTAATCGTTACAACTTCTCAGCCTTTTGTCTTGTCAGCTCTCAAACCAGTCAGTGCAGTGTATGAAAGTATTGTCCCACTTGCTGTGTCCTTGGGAGAATGTGTATGGGAGCCAGGTGTCCTGAATGAGGGCTTTAAGGTGCTCAAAGAACCCCTGGCAAAGGTATCAGCAAAGCAGCTTTAATATTAAAGTGGATTTATTGCTGTGAATTCCACTGAACTCAATCAGATCCTATGGATGATTTGAACTCAGATGGTAGAAACCAGAAATGTTATAAATGTTTGTATCTTTGTGTGTGGACATTAAAAAGATGGCTTTGGACTTGAAGTAGTAGGGTGACCATATTGCCTGAATTGCCATTAAAAATGACACAGCCATCTGCAAGTTAAGCTGATAGGAGCATTCTTGCCTGCAGCTTGTTGGAAAGGCTTGAAGTCCTGGAGCTCTGCAGACTTTGTTGCAGTTATAGAAAGATACAAGTAAATACAGCACAAATTATTATGTATTTAATAGATAGAAAAGCTTCTGAAGATTTCTCACTGCTACACGGTTTTGATGGTCTTTAGATACAATGTCTTACTGTTTTTACAAGCCTGTAGAATGGGAATGAAACATAGCCTACACTTGCTAACCTGCTGTAAGACAGTTACATGAGAAAATGTCATGAGGCTTTGAACAGGTTGGAGTGCAGGCTTGACAAGGAAGACACAGCCTTTGAATCAGTTATGCTTTGGCTTGATGTCTGTTTTTGTAAAATGTTTTAATAATACCAGTGTCTAGTGAGGTAGACCTGGGCATCACATACATTGCAAGGCAAGGTAAATAAATTATGTTTTCTTGAGAAAGAACAAAGAGTGGTTTAGAAGATTCAGACCTCTTACATGAATAACAGGTTAATTTGTGTAGTCATAGCCATTCTCCCTTTTCACTTGGCAGGTGTGGGAGGGATGCTGCAGCATATGTGCTGGCATTTTGGCAGGGAGCATATTCCCAGGATAATGGAGCTGCCCATTCACCATAGGAATATAAGCTCCACTACACATACTGCTGGTTGTGCCAAATGACTCTTCATAAACAGATTAACTTTGTGTTCCTCAAGCACAAAACTGTTGTCTCTGTTTCTTTCTTATGAGCCCTTTCTGAGTCGTTTTGGGCCAGCATCTGCCTTCTGATATCATATGTTCAGTTTAAAAATGATATTGAGACTGGTTTTCAAGCAGAAAAAAACCTAGATCTTTCTCAGATAAATAGTTTCTTGTCCACAAGTGTGTTGAAATGCTTAGATATTAGATTTCAAATAAGGGAAGGGTAAGTTAGTATGCAGGATCTCCAGCTGCTTGTTTTGACTGTGTCTTGCGTGTCATCCTTTTTCAAATGTGTTTTCTTGTTACTTCTCATTTCTGTTGATGCTGAGATGACCACTGTGTAAGGAGACAAAATTGTGTCTTTTTAACATCAGCTTTTAAACAGCACCCATGGGATTTTATTCTAAGAAGCAGTTGACTCACAGCCAAGCTGAAGATGTTAAGCAAATGCAACTGCATCAGAGTTTGGGAAATCCAGTCAGACATTCAATGCTCCTGTGGACAGACACACAATACAATTGTTGCTGGAAAACTGTTCTTAACCCTACAAGTGGTAGATAAGAGTGAATGTAGGAGAGGATTTAAACTGTCTGCCTGTGTTGGGTGCTTTAAAAAAATTCAAACAATCCAAAAAACCAATAAACTTACATAAAAACTATCCCTAACCCCCTGAATTGCCAATATGATAGAATTCAGGATGAGAAGTGAAGGAATGAGGGATCCTCTTCTTTCCTGGAAAACCTTAGGCTAGGAGTGTGTATTTTGTATTTCTGAGTAGTTTCTGTAATACACCCCTCAGGTAAGATAGGAGTGGATTTAAAAACTTTTAATAGTTGCTGGGGAATTGTAAGAAGTAAATGTCATGCTTAATTCTGCCCCTCCCCTTGTAAATTAAACAGCAGAATATATATGTTCTTTTTCTAGACTAGGACCAGGAGTAAAAAGTGTCATCCAAAACAGTTTTTTGGGTTTTTTCTTTTAATAGCTGCTTCTGAATAAGTATAGATTTTAAATGCAAGTTGGACTCTATTGATGGCCACTTAATATAAAAATTTTAGCAGCTTCTGTTCACTCATGAGTTTGTTGCAATGTGCTGCTTTTTAGCTTACAAAATTCAAGGTGTTATATAAAACTATTCCAGCTCTAGTTACTGTCCTGTAAATGTGAATATAGGGATGTGGAGAAGAGTCCTGTGCTGAAGCAAATGATTGATTTCAGTCTGCCAGTTTGGAGCAGCCACACAGTAACACTGTGATGAACAGAAAACAGATGGTTCTGTTTTCCCCACACAGATTACAGTAATTCATAGATGAGCTGTGAAAATACTATTGTTGATTTCTCTTTGGCTTGGTAACTTACTACTTGGTAGTTTACAAGTCAAGCTTTAGTTGAGCAGAGTTTGATTGTCAAACTTGCTCTTTTTTTTTTAGTTGTCTATCACTATTAATGTCTTGGCTGCTGAGGCTTGACATGAAATGCTATCAGGAGAATAAAATTGAAAAGTGACATTTCATGTTGATAAAGCAGACAACACCATAATTTCTTCATTGCAGAAGTTAAAACCAAGGCTTGATTTTTGCCTGACACTAGTGAGGCACTTCCTCTGAAGCCATCAGGACCTCTCTTAGAATTCTTTGTCTTTATCCAGATCAGTTGTTTTCCACTTGATAGCAAGGCCAGGCGGTGGTTGACAGCTCCCTGGTATCCTTCCATTAAAGGGCTCTTGAGGTCACTCTCAGGAGCCAGCTGGGTGTGCAGATGTTGTGCCCTCAGAAACAGCCTCCCTTACTGTGACAGGCTTTGGGAGCTGAGCTAGCAGAGTTCTCATCTGCAGCAGGGAAAAAAGACATCAGTGCTTATATCCCCTGTCAAAAGTGTGGCAGACTGGCTACATGCATTGCCTGGGATTAAATCTCCACTGCCCAGACAGCTTCTGTCTGTGTTTTTTCTTGTTGGCTTTATTGTTGTTGTTTTGGACTTTTAATAAAAATTGCAATTTATCAATGGGAGAAGAGTGGTGCCCTGTGTTAGGCTATGCTCTCCTTTTGTCTGACATGTTCTTTCATGTAGAATTTTCCTTTTTCTTTAATCTTAGAAGCTGTATTCAAATCAGAGGGTATAACCATATTTAAAGTTGAGGTTGAAAAGGAGTGAAGCAGGAATACATACTGCTTAGAATGCAGATTTCATTGCATGTTATTTGCAACAAATTGTATATGTAGCTATATATGAAAGGGAGTCCTTGGAGCTCATTGCCACTTTTATACGTTGTTGGCATTTTGAACTGAAATTTGTTTGGCCACCCCTGAGAGCTGCATTTGCAATAAGATGAAAACCTTATGATCAAAATGAGGAATAACCATATATAGCCTTTGGCAACTGCATATGGAATAACACTCTTTCTTCCTTTGCCAGTATTGCTTTCCTTTCTGAACTGTCTGCTCTGTATTGGTGTTTGCTGTGAAAATTACCCACGTGTTCATGAAGAGTATTAAGAAGGGAAGCAAAAAAATCTATTTTAAAGGAGAAAAAAAAGGTCATAAATTTAGAATACTTAATAGAGCAAAATAGCAACATAAAATTTAACTTTTCTCTTAGGGCTGCTGGTGAATGCCCATCAAAGGCTGAAAAATGTTTGTGAAGATAACTAAGTGTTCATAAGGTGGTTGAGGTGCAGCTAAGCATTGAGTGTTTCTCATGCCACAGATGCTTTGGCTTTAGGAAAATCTTTGAACTTGTTTTCTTGCAAGGTCCCAGTTATTGCTGTATTCTCCATCTTTTGGCTTGGTGCTGTCAGAGGGGAAAACAGTGCAGGGGAAGAGAAGTTTTGCTTCTCATTAGCAAGCAACACTTTGCCCTTGGGTTTATATAGGTGTATCTATATATGTGAGCAGTAGCAACTCAGGCAGCCACCCACCCCTCTGGAGAGACCAAAGCAGGGGTTGGGCCGGAGGTAGGGCAGTGAAAGGGGGAGGATTTGGGTAGAGAAGTGGATAGTGGGGGAAGACATTGCTGTAGCTCCTCTTTAAGCTGTGGGTGTCTAAGTGAATGCTTCTGTGCAGCTCCCCTGCAGCCCTCCAAATGGATATTGTAACAGAAACAGTGCTCAGTGCTTCCCATTCCTCTGGTTCTCTTCTCCATTTAACTTCACCTGCTGCTGAACAGATCTTTTAAGCTTCCTTATCCCCTTCTTTGGGAAATAGGGTATTGTAGCCAGAAAATAGCACATTTGGGTTTTGTGTAGCCAAGTTTAGGCTGGGGCTGCAGGGGGGTGCCATGAGCTGGAGCACAGCTGGAGATTTCCACAGGCCAGACCTGGAGCATAAGACCTGAATGCAGAACTCTCTCTGAAGATGTTGCTTCTTTGTGAAGCTGAACCCCCTGACCACTTGCCTTGCCTGAGGTGACCCAGCAGTAACTTAGAAAGGTTTTCTGTGGAGGATAGTGTTTCCTGGAGCTGGAACGTGTGCCACTCACCAGCTCAGCTGCAAAGCAGCAGCTTTATGCCACCCTGCCCTGGTGGAGTGAAAGCTCAGGGGGGTGGGAGCACACACTGCAGCACTTGTGCAGATTTGGTTATGGATTCTAGGCATGACAGCTGGTGCTTTCAAAACAAACCTCTGGTCTTTAAAAGGTGTTTTTATTTGCATATGCTAAATGTCAGCTTGTTATAGGCTCACTGTATTTCTGACTGAATGGACCTTGTGCTGGGCACTGATGTGTAGTTCTAGGCAAAACCTTGTTACTGAAGGGAGATAGAGCAGAAACTCTGGAATGATGTGTGGCTTGCTTTGTGTGGACCTAGTGCATCAAATCCTTTGTAGTTGTTTGAGTTTGCTATGAAAGCATAGCCCATGCTGTTCCAGATCTTTCTCTTGTTCAAATTACAACCTGACTTTTACGGTTTCTTGCAGGCCAGCCCTCCAGATCTCTATATTGAAAGATTTAACGTAGCTCTTGGACAGTATATGGGAGCATTGCAGAGCATTGTGCCTCTTTTCATATATATGGTAAGTTTTAGAAAATTATTTTCAAATAAATATGTCCATACACAAGATGCTGACTGAAAGTGAAAAGAATAAAATGCAGCTATAATGATTTCTGACATGTAAAACTTACGATTCATGCCTAGTTTTGGTGCCTGCCTAACAATACTAATCAAATTGTATGGGGAGAGGAAGGGGCAGCCATGCTTCTTAAATGCAGAGTTTTGCAGTTGCTGCCCTAATACTTCTTTCCTGGGAGTGGGGAGAATGGTTTTGATTTTAAAAGGAAAATGGCCATCTCAAATAGTTCATTATTTATGTCTTTTTGAACAGAGATAATTTATTGACTTGTTAAGTTTTGGCTTCTTAGTTTGGGCAGGTTGTGGACATGATTATTTTTTGCTTTCAAATAGTACAGATTCAGAAAAGACAGGAAGAAATTTGTCTTGGAAATGTCTTTATCATTTAATAAAGCAAGTCAGAGTGTTGGATGGATGAAAGAAAAATAATGTTCATAGCACTGTCAGGTGTACTCGGAGTGCTTCAGAAACCAATAATTTGCATATTTTTTGTTGAAGTACCAAAACTTGCACTGCTTTTTTTTTTTTGCTGATAATGAATAACTTAAGCTTGAAATTTGTCCATCTCAGAGAACCTGTACTTGTTTTGGCATCACTTAGGAATGAAAAAAAATGAATAACAAAAGCATTAAATAAGCCTCAAACTCTGAAGAGATTTTCACATTGATAGTTTCAGAGTTTGGGAAGCAGTAGCCTTTAGGAGGCTCTTCTGTGACTCAGTGAATTTAGGTAACTTACTACCATATTTTGGCATTATGTTACCATACAGATTTGTTGATTAAAGAGGAATTTGCCTTTCTTGAATGTGGTATCTTCTAATCTGCCTTTTTACCTGGTTCTATTACCTGTTAGTTCCTCTTGCTGCCAAAAGCGATGCTGACTTGGCTCAGCTGTACAGCTGGTTTATAAGGCTAATGGCAAATTAGCTGTCATACTTTTTCACTGAAATAATTTCTGTGTTGTGCATGATGTGGGAATTATGTATAGAGAAGTCAGGGTGAAAAAATGTGTTTCTTAGTTTTTTCTGTATGCATTTGGAAGTATTTCTGTGTACAGATACTCTTACAATTTTACATTATAGTTTCTAATCAAATTTTCTCATACGGCAGCAACAGTTTCCTCTGTTTGGTCCAAAAGTACAATAGAAAAACAACTGCAAGAGGTGAAAGCCTAATTACAGTCTAAATTACAGCTTTGCAGTTACTTTAATAGGTACTTTTCAAAGCATTTTGAAGTGGTCAAAGTTGTTAAACTCTGCCTTTATGTCAGGGGTGATGAGGCTTTCCGTTTCAGTGATTGCTTTAATCAGGGGTTTCCAAGGCTGTTGAGTTGCTCTTGAGGACTTTGTTCTGAAAGGATAATTATATTGCTGCGTAGGAAAACTTTTAATAAGCATTTAAATATTTTTAAAAATCAATGAAGCTGAGGAAAAACTAAAACTTTTATGTAGAACTGGAATATGGCATAATATTTTGTCTTTGTCTTAGTCCTGCGTGTCTTAAAAGCAGCAGCAGCACTTTTCTTTCCTGGTATATACCGAAGCAGGAAAGGTGATTTCTTACCCTCTGTGTGTTTGCAAGCTTATCAGGAGGGGTGGCTGAGAGGACTGACCCTGCAACTGAGGGAGTTTTCTTTTTCCTCCTTTTGCTGGGAGCATTTTGTTTTTCCACAGTGATGGATTTATTCAGTCTTAGGCTGCTGCAGCAGATTTGTCAGAAAAGTGTGGAGGCCAAAAGACCCTCTGAGGTTACCTGGATTTAGGCTTCTTCAGAAGTTCAGGGATATAACTGAAGGTAAAGGAAATTAAACTGGAAGTCAGCTTCATACACAGTGCTTTGTTCCTAGCAGAAAGCTATTTTGTAAATTTAAGTGAGATTATTCTGTGTGCTTATAGATTGTACATATCACAGTGTGCTACACACATGAATGAAAAAATATTTCCATTTTAATAAAAAATAAAATTTGGATAATATATTTTTCTTATAGAAGCTCATTTTTTTCATTTTACTTTGAGATATAACTGAAAATCTGTTGTTTTATCACATTATATGAGCCTAACATTTGTGAGCACTGTGGTTTTGGGATAGTTGAAGTTTTTTCATTGCCTCCAAAATATTGTTATCCCTACTGGGTAGGGATTGTATTGCACTTTGTTTCTTATCAGCTAGAGGGCATTTTGTGTGTGTCTGTGTACACAAATATATGTCTGATGTGATAAGTGAACCTGTATACTGTGTTTTCTTCTTTCAAGTACTTATTGATCTCCTCTTAATATTAACTGATTTTTATCTTTTAATATTTGTCAGATTGCTTTATTGTAAGGTTTGTAGAATTAATGTTTTTATCATATCTGACTTTCTCAGTTATTCACATCTGCTTACCTTTTACGTGTCAGTTAGGCCTTTATGTGACTTGAGACATTTTTCAAGAAATACTGGCACAGCCTAGGTAGTGACAAGTTATACAGAAAATCTTCCTGATGTGCCCCTAACAAGAATGGGGGTGACAGCTCTTCTGCTTCTTCCAGCACTGTGGATTGGAAATAAAGTGCTACAGTTAGATGATTTTTCATTGTCTATTTAAGCTCACACATCATTTTGGAAATATGTTTCCAAGTGAGCAAATGTGAAGAGTATTTTGCAGTTCTTCTGTATTTGTACTGTGTTGTAACTGCTGGGGGATTTTGTTGCTTTTCTAGTAGTGAAATTACTGGAATTAAAAGTTTAGGCTTTCCAGCCCCTGAGCAAAACGAGGCATCATAATTTGCACATCTTGTGCAAGCTGGTTTGGGAAAATGTTCTGGTGCAAGGCTGTAGTGTGGTGTGTAGTTTTACAATTCCTCAGAGTGTATCTTTAGTTGCTGTGGGTTTCTGTTGCAATGGCAGTTCACCATTGACCAAAACCATTACCAATAAGTTAGTCTGTTTCTAATTAGGGTATCCCTGTGCAGAGCCTTTCCCTCAATTTCTGTTTCACAGGCCCAGGTGGGGGAAACAACTGAGTCCTAGTCCTTGATAAAATCTCTACAAACAGGATAAATTCAGGGTATCAGAGAGAACCACCAGCAGCAAGTTTAGCAAATTAAAAAAAAAATAAATACCTTCTTAAGGCTGCTGTCCAACACTGCAGCAAACTCCAGGTATACTAGGGGCATACCTCAGATTGCCTTTTTTCTATCAGGTTCAATCTTTATTAAAGGGAAGTAACTGCTGGTGAATATTCTCTCAAAAGTTTGAGGGGTTTCTGTCTGGACAGATTGTTATGGTGTGTTTGTAGTTTTGATAATGGCCAAGAGAATGGGTTTCATATAAAAACATGAGGATTGCTCTGTATTCTGAATTGTTCTGGTTTTGTTAAATGCTTTAAAGAATAGGAGAAAAACTTGCTTTAAAGTGTGGAAAAACCTTTCTCCCTTAAGATATCCATTCTTCTAGTAAATCTCTCAGATAAGTGTTCCTGTGGATTATTTTTTGTTAGATTATCTGTTTAACTCTTCTGCACCATTTGTCCAAATTAGTTAATTCAGCTGTTCTACTTCCAAATTAGCTTTTTAAATGTAGGAGATTTATCTTGAAGCAATTTTTTCCCCCACAGCTTTTAAAACACTTCTATGAGTAAGACACAGAAAGGAAATCTTGCTGTTAATTGCAGGAAATTGAGCATTGGTACCAAATAGGACATTGGGTATTGGGCCTTCAAGGAAGTCATGAATAGAATTATCTTTGAATTTCCTTCAAAGAGATGAGTTCTTTATTAATGCTGAATTGGTCAAAGTAATGGAATCCTAAAAATTTTAATGTTGCTCGTTTTTGTGTAGTTTTGTATATATCTTATTTCCACAACTGATTCATTGTGAGTAGCTGTCTCCTGAGACTGTCAATGAACCACAGAAGTGGATAGTTGTGCTGATGATTTATTGTTATATCCCATCTATTTTAATGGCTTAATTGCTTTTAGTCATTGGAAAAAATACATTCTTTCATTACAAAGATGATGTCCAGCTGTATTTTAGTATTAAGAGAACTTAAAAATTTTCTAGGAGTTCTTAAATGAAGTGTTTTCTATACAAGCTCTCCAGTCTGGATTGTTATGGAGGTACAGCTGTACACAGAGAAAACAAAATAAATATATATGGCTGTATGTAAGTTGGTTTGTCATCTATGTATTTTTGTTGTATAGGAATGTTCTGTATAGTTTAAATGCAGTCACCAAGGTGAAATATTCTACAGCTTCAATATTCTGCACCGTTTTTATTCAGGGAGAAAAAATAAGTTTACTTTATTTGCTATTATGAGAAACAAACTTGAAAACTTCTGTCTTATTTTCCAGAATAAATTTTACATAGAAACCAAGCTAAACAGAGACTTAAAAGATGACCTTATAAAGCTGTTTACGGAACATGTTGCAGAAAAGCACATTTACAACCTAATGCGTAAGTAAAGCCGTTGAATTTTTCTTATAATGGAAGCCTGGAGAGCTTTCAGATGCTGTGGAAATCCACAGCAAACTGAGATAAAATGCCAAATATTAGTGAACTTCAGTACAAATTCCTTTGAGGCATGAGGAAATGTGACACGCTTCAGCTTAATTTTTTCAGAAATCTGACTTTGTATGAAGTAATGCTTTGCTTGAGATCAGGGGGAACCAATATTTATTTTCCCTTGTGATTATGGCAGAATGAATGTTTCATTGTTCTGTTGTTTATGTTGTTACTTTTCAATTTCATTATCAAAATATTGACAGGTGTCATTAAGAACGTGGTGTGGTCAGAGAGCTGTGATACCTCTGGGATTATTGTCATGATGTGCTCGAGTTCTGCTGTAGGTGGTGAACTGCAGAATGCTGGCAGCACTGTCTCTCTTAGGTTAATGGGTTAATGCAAATATAATGTGCTTCAAGTGATACCCACAGGAGCACTGAACGGGAAGTGTGACTCCTGTGGTGAACCACAGTGTCTGTGTGAAACCAGCCAGCTCTGAGAGTGTTTGTGTGAGCACAGGGACCTCGCTGCTGGCCCCTCAGAAGGGCAGCTCACAAAGCATTAGAGCAGTGGGAGTGGAGTTCATTGCTCCTTTAGTCTTTGCTTGGGTAGCAATGCACTGCTCTTTGCAGGCAAGGGCTGGGGAAAGCAGCTTTGCTGTTGCTTCAGGCTCCCTGAGAGGTGGCTTCCTGGGAGAGGGGTGGGTAAAACAGTGACTGCAAGCTCAGGGAGCCTGGTACACTACAGGGATGGGAGATCATCAGCTCTGATGAAGTTCTTGCCATCTGGACTAGCGTCACTAAGAGCAGATCACATCACCTTTAAAACAGTAACAATGAGAAATACCCAATCATGGACCTGATGTTTTATTTTATGCCAAAGAAAGTTACTGGTATGAAACCTGGTAAGATGATTACTGCAACAAGATCATGGAAAATTTGGCTGATATTGCCTTAAAATGTTTGCATTTTTCAGGCAAAGATTTTTTTTTTTTTCCAGTGGCAGAGCAAAGGTTTAACAATGACTAAACCTCTGATATAAGCGATGTCAGATGTGTTGTTGCTAAGTAATTAACTTTCTGCAGTGATAATAGCAGCTTCAAATAGAAATGGCAGATGAACTGTAGAAAAGAAAAGACCTGTGGCACTGTGTATGTGTGTGGAATCAGAAATACTTTCCCCTGGCTCTGTTAATTGCAGAAGTAAAATAAAAAGAAATGAAATAAATAAAGGTAAGCCATATGTGTTGCTGTGTATGAAGTCTCTTGTGTAATGAGCAAGAGGTTCATTTCCTTGTGTTCATTTCAGTCTGACCATCAGTTTATTAAAGCTAACTTATTTGGGTTTTATCTCCCTTCTGAGTAAGATGATAAATACTGACAAGCATTAACTCCTAACTGTGATCTGATTTAATTAAATCTTTGATAAGAGGATCTATAAATTGAGTTAAAGTATGCCTAAGTAAAATTTTAAACTTACTAACAGGTTTTTGGGAAAGAATTGAAGATGCGTAGCACATGATGTAGTATCACAGATGTGCTGAAAAACTTCTATTGTATTTTTTTCTGCCTTTCTCAGCTGTTTTTTCTAGCTTCCTGAAATTTAAACCAAAACAGATGAGTAGAACCTTCCTTTTGGGAAGTGTAAGGGCTCTATGAAAATAGAATGCAATTGTGTTTATTTACTCTGCTTTCCAATGTACCAGTGTATGGTGCTCTGTGCTGATATTTGATACAGAGTTGGTATATTGTGAGGGGAAAAAAGTACAGATATGAATGGGGGTACTTTGGAAATTAAAGTCAAGGAAGTTGTGATTTGTATGAAAAATGGAGTCCTGGGGCTGTTTTTGTTAAAGAGATGCTGCAACTGCCACTTCAGTGAAAGGAAGCATGCCTTTACTCTGGAAAAAAAAACAAAACAAGTTACAAAACAGATTTAATCCATTTGTGATCTAGACTTGGATGGTCAGAGTAACATTGCTCTCACTCCTGAAATTTGTTGCTATGTTTGTACAAAGTGGGTTTTGTTTATAGTACCTTGTCATTGTCTCAGAGCCTGGAAGCTCTGAGAGCTCACATTTCTGTTTGAAGCAGTGCTCAGGAAGGACTGTAAGTACATTTCTGGTTCATTTGATTTTTGAACAAGTTCCTGCTCCACTTCAGAAAGACAGAGGGAGAGAAGCCAGAAGAACAGTCCAGGCCTGATCTCTTCCTTGGCATTTGATCTTGCTCAGGCTCCCCCAGTCTGAGTCCCCTCATTCCTTTCTGGCTGCTGGGAGACAGGAAGGTGCAAGATCATCGCTTGTCTTTGTGGTGGGAGCACTTCCCTGAGCACTTGGTTGCAAAAATTTGACTGATCAAGGTGTCAATTCATTATTTACAGAGGAAATATTGCCTAAGTGAACATTTCTTGGACATTTTTTTCCTGTACTAATGCCAGTTTGGTTCCAATTTGGATTTCATAGATTAATTAATTTTTTTTTTTTTTTGAAAAGCACTTCACTATCTGGAGCACTTCTCATTAGTTAAAGTAAATACATAATAAAAACCCACAATACACAGACACATGAACACAGCTGTTTGTGAAACACTTTTGCACTCACACATTTATCAAGTCAGTGTGATTCAAATTAGAGTGGGTACATTTGAACTAAGAGACTATAACCTGCTTATTTTCCTTACAAAGCCAGAGCTGGCTCTTGCTGATAAGACTGGTGCATTCAACGGCTTGGGAGAAGTTACTGTGGGCAGAACTGCTTAACTGAATGTTACAAGCAAAGATATAGCATCTTATTTACAGGCAGATTCAGAAATGAGAGTGGGAGGGGGAGAAGATACAGATAATATCCCCATGTCACTAGGGAAGGGTGGTGGAGAATGTTATCTTTGTTCCTGCTACAGTCCTCCATGAGGTGACTTGTAAGCAGAAAAACTCAGGAATAAGTTTATTTTCTTCTTATGCAGCCGCTGTCTCTTCTGATAGTCCTGCAGTGCAATCTCCATGCCTGTGTATTCTCATCTAGAAAAATGGCAATTACTGCGTGGAAGTGAATAGCAGCTCCTGAAACTCTCTATTTCTGGGACCTGCAGTTGGTAAAATTAAGTGGCAGAGTATTTGCAAGTAACTGCCACTCTTCTCATTTGGGATACTGGATATTACTGTTTTGTGTTCAAGAAGTGTTTTTCACTCTTGAAAGAGCAATCTGCTGGTACAGATCATTCAGTACAAGTTGGTTCTTCCCAATAAAACATCAGGCCGCACTTTTGTGCAGTTGTTACTCAACTGGGAAGTCAGGTGAACTTAATCAGAGGAAAAACAGCTTTGTGCAGCACTTCTGATTTTGTTCTTGGAGTAATTGCAGAAGTAGCCACTGAAGCCTCAGCACACAGTGGTTACTGTGTGTGGTTTCTAAAGGCATGCAGGCAGTTGTTAAATGTAAGTCTTTATGTCAGTGCCTGTCTGAGTTCAGAGCTAAAACCCAGTGTAAAAATATATCAAATATGTTTGCCAAAGTAGAAGTTTTTCTCACGGTTTCCAAGAAAAAGCTCTTTGAAAAAAGTCAGGAGGAGGGAGACCACTCACAGCCTAATTCATTATGTTTTCAGTTTCTAGTTAGTTACAGAGGAAATATTTTCTCTGAAGGTTTTTACATATGACAGGTTTGGATCAAGGTCACTTGGATTCAGATGAGGGGAAGAGATCTTGTTGTTCCATTTTCTTTATTTTTTTGTTGGAAGTGTATTAAAGTTCAATAGAAGGGCTGTTTATGTTGGAAAAGGTTTTTCCTTTATAAAGACAGGAAAGATATTTCCAATGCATTGCTGCTTTCTAAAAAGTACCAGAAAAGCTAACTGGAACATTGGAAAAGGTTACTAACAGCTCTTTAACAATGAGGTTGTCCAGCTTTTTGATTCAGCAGGTAGAAATGTAATGCAAAATTGTAGAGAATGAATCTATTTCTATGTGTTAGAGGTTGATGAATGTAGCAGGGAGGATGTTCCCTGTGCAGGGATTGTCCTGTTGTGCAGTGCCTCAGCAGGAGTGTTTGTTGCTCTGCGGGCACCCAGCCCTGTGTATTTAGCAGCTGTGTTTTGCTGTGCTGACCTCCCAAAGCCTGTTGATGTCAGTGAAGCAAGGGACACCCCTCATCTCTTTGGCTGTGTGCTGCTTTGACAAAATGCCTTTCACTAATAAATGCCATATCCAGCTTTTGTTTGTGAATACAGAACTCTGTTTGAGAGGAGCACTGCAAAAGGCTGAGGGAAGGAGTGTGATTGATGCCAAGTTCATGGCCTGACTCTACAGCTACAACAGAGACCACAGGGGTCTGTTTTGATGTGTGTTGGGTTTTTTTATTCACTCCCCATGTCTCACCCTTTGGCACAGATAGACAAGAAAAAGATAGATTGAATTGACATACACCCTGTTTGAGGTGGTGTTTCTTCCCTCCCCCTCAATTTTGACATCTGTCTCTAACAATCTGCACATGAGAAGCTGCCTGTTACTGCCTTGATGCACCAACTGCAGAGAAAATACCCAGACAAGGGGAGAAAACAATCTCATGGTTTCTCAGCTTCTTGCAGAGAGCATTGCCCACAGCCTTTCTGTATGCTGCTGACACTGAAGAAATTGTTCTTTGTGCTTCTCATTTCCATGTCACATCTAATGACTGTGTTTCGTAAAGAAAATGATATTGTCCTTGTGTGTCTGTCCTGAGTTGGTTTTGTCATTTATAAGTTTGGTGCAGCAGAACCACAGGCTTTTATCTGAAAGCTTTGGGCCCTGTAGGAAGAGCTGAGGGTCTCATTGCATAGTTCAGGCTATGTCTGCATTAATAAGTGGGGTGGTGTAAAGGGAGCAGAATATGAAACGCCTCCATGTTGGTGTTGAGAACCCAGTGCTGACCTTCCCCTGCTTTTGGAGAGTTTTAGTTCCCACTTGTTCTTGTCTGCTCCTTGGACAAAGTGCCAGGAGTAGCAGTTTGAGCACATTTGGTTTAATCTAGTCCAAAGGAATTAAAGTAATATGCTCCAAGGCAGCTCTGTCATACCAGCCTAGGAGCAGCAGAGTGGGGATGATCAGTGAATTTGCTTCAAAATCACATTTCTAATCTGAACTAAAGCTTTACTATAGGAACTGCCCTCAAGAGTTCAAAATCATTATTCTTTTTGGTTTGGGATCCAGAGTGACTACTGTGATGACAGAAGCAGTGTGCTTTAAGAATGTCTTTTTTGATTACTGAGGCCCTTTCCTTCTGTAATACATTGGATGTTACTCAGCCTCTAGACACTGCTTTGCTTCCTCCTAAAACTGAGAAGTTAGAATGAGAAGAAAATCTGCACAACTCTACTCTGCCACATTCATTAACTATCTTGCTTTTTAAGTTTAAGAATGAGACAGAAAAAAGGGGAGATTTCTTTAAAAAAGAAGTATTAAGAAAGGCAGAATTACTGGTCTGCTGAGTGACTCTGTCCTTAGATTTAGCATATGTGTCAGGATAGGTAACATGAAATGAGATTTCTTCCTCAGGGCCTTAAAAATGAAGGTAGTAGAGCACTAGGAGAAAATACCAGTTAATTCCAGTGTGTTTGTGCCAGACTAAACCATGATGTTTTCTGTTGGAGTTCCTCAGAAATAAAAAACTAATGTAGTCTTTTCCCCAGATATAAAGCTGTTGAGGTTCCAGCTTTTGACAGTAATTGATTTGGGGGGGTGGGGCAAGAGGACTCTGTAGCATAAAAAAGTCCTTTTTTTGAGATGTAGGGAAGGGATACAGCTATTCTAAAGTTCTTCATTAAAAATAATTCTAAAATATTTTTATGCATCTACAGGATTATGAATTTCAGTATTTAATTTCTAGTTTATTTTATGTTGGCAAGTAGTTGAATCACTTTAAGTTTCCAATTCTGACCTTCTGAACAAAGTTCTCATTCCTCTCCTTCCTTCTTTCTTTCCAAATATTGATAGACACAGATAACTGATAGTGAAAATCAACTGCAGTATTGTTCCACTTCTTTTCCAGCCCATGGAGAGTGTGCTGGGATGCTACTATTGCAGGAAAGTCAACCATTCCTTCAAAACTCTTGTCACATTAATCTCACCCTTTTCTTAGACCTCAGCAGACACCTTTATTCTCTCCAGGTCTAACTAAGAGATATTTTGTAGCTGTTTAATGTTTCTCTGCAGATCTGATGGAATAATCAATATTTACATGTTCAGCGGTTTAAGGGGGCTAATAATATATCACTAATCAATAATATCACTAATATTGAAGTCACAGCTGTAATTTGACAGCTAAGGACTAAGTAATTGTGTTGTAACAATACTGGAAGCAGTCTGGGTTGTTACCAAGTATTGTAGAACATGTTCAAATTCTTTAAATAACAATTTATATGTAAATTTTGTCTCTGAACTAAACCTTTCATGAAAGAACTCCAGGCCATTTTAAAAAGTTGCAGTTACCTTTCTTATTTTCCTTGTTTCATGTTGATTAAGTTGCAGCACCTCAAATTAAATTGGAAAATGCAGTCTCAGGTAATGACCACCATGGTTAATCTGGCTCCTTGGCAAAGAAATAGGAATAATAGTCCAATTTCAATAAGACCTCATAAAATTTTAAATGTGAAAATACCACCCTGTTTTCCAATTATACTAATCCAGAAGCATATATCTCTACATTTATAGCTTTGTTTTTCATATTTATTCTTTTTGCAGCACTGAATATTTTCCATGTGATTAAGACTCAGAATTTTTATTTTGTAGCATTTTTACTATGTACTTAATAAAGCTTTTGGTCTGTGTAATGAATATTTTAAGAGTATGCTGGGGCTTTATTAAATGCCTAGTGGGAAATGCATAATAAAAAAAATGTATTTTTTTTTTCTGATCTACATTTTAATTCATTGCAAACTTGTAAAGAATTTAAGTTAAGGTAAAATTTTATTTTTAAAGGAAGACAAAGCCCCAGAATCATGAGGAGTTTGATATAACTGCAAATGTGAGGGTTAAGCCAAAGAGAAAGTCAATTTTCATTCAAAAGCTTTTGAAGTTCTAGATCAGTAATTAACATGGAGGAACTGTAGTGAAGAGTAAAGAAGTAAAGAGGTAATACATGATCAGACTTCATCAGACAATTTAATAATAAAATACATAGCAGGTAAAAACCCAACAAACCAAAATTGCCAAACAAGAACACTAAAAAACAAACACAAAAACCTGACCAAGGTACAGAAAACCACAACCCAAAATGGCAACAACAAAAACTTCCAGCTGCATTTTGGCTGCCAGCTGTGGCAATTCCCTCCCTGTTTAATTGCTGTTGGCATCGGGGTTCAGTCCAGTGCTTTGCATGGACTGGGATAAAGGAACCATCTTACCATCTTCAAGGTGATCAGGATTTTATCACAGTGAAATGGAAAGGTTTGTGTGGTCAGATGGACCCAGAATAATTTGGCTGAGGGAAAGGTAATTTATCCCACTGCAGATTTGATTCCATGGGATCTGCAGATCCTCCCCAGGGGCAGAAATGCTGTGCACTTATGTAAGGGCTCAATTCCCTGGAAGTATTGAAGTTGCAACTCTGCACAATAATACAGACATTGCATACATAATGGAATTAAGTCCTAAAAAGCACAGTTTGTACAGCAGGACAAAGATCTCCAGTATCTGTTTTATGTTAAGCAATGGGTTCTGCTGCCATTGGAGACTGAATTGCAGCAGCTGACTAATGCCTTGGTGTGGAAGCTCTTGGGGTTGCTTTTAGTGGGAATATGGTTTCTAATTTTTTTAAGGTGTATTGCAGAGTAGTTACAACTTTGAACACATCTGCCTAAGTCATACTTAGGTATGATTTGTTAAATTAGCTTACTTTGTAATTCCGTTAAATTACTCCAGAGGGGAAAAAAAGCCCTTGTACTAACTTGCAAAAGTTTTACTGTTGTGCCAGAAAAGTAACATTTTCACTAAGTAAGATCTATTTCCAAATGAATGTTGAAGGATAGAAAAAGCTTTTTAGAACAGCTAAACCCTAGGTTTTGCAAATCAGTCTTGAGTTATGAACAAGTGAATTTGAACTTGTTAAGATATCATCTGCTACTCGTGGAATTACTGGGCTCCTGGATCTTGTCCAAAGTGTCCCACTGTAATTAGGAAATAGCTTAAATGTTCATCCAGAGGCAGGGTTCTCCTTGCACAGTGCTACTGTGCAGTATTGGGGTAGCTTGATTACTGCAGAGTATATGAAGTTGCAGGTTCATACCTCACTTACTCCAATAGTGTTCATTCCCTGTTCCTCAAAATTCCTTGAGGCCATTTTGGGTGTTGTGTTCAAGAATATTTCAAAGCGTTTTCTATCTCTCTGCATGTAATACTTTTCATCATGAGAACCCACACTTCTTTTCTTTGATTCTGCCAGGAGTTATTTTCAGGACTCTTTACAGGTTAATTAACTTGTTCTCATGTTAGTTGCTTAGTCTGTAGAACGTGGTGTTAATTCATGAGCACTGTGGAGGTGGTCAGATGGTGTCATGGTGTCATTACCACTCATTCAGCTGAGGTTCAGTTTTATTTTGCCTCTCCCTCCTTTATCTTTGTAAATGCTGCAGGTGCAGTTCTGGGAGTGGGTAGAAGGAGTCTGTATAATTTCTGTGTTGTAGACTCTCACTAATTATTCTAATAAAGCAAGAGTCAAAGCCATAGTATTTGTTACTCTTTTGTAAGATTATAAAATAACAACAGAGATAATTTCAGCATGTCTTACAGAGCTGTTTCTATTTGAGCCTCTCAAGAAGTAATACAGGATTGAATGAATGTCTTTGTTTGATTGCACAACTGAAGATGAATTTGTGTGTGAAGAGGTTTTTACATCTTAGTTTCCAGCTTTGTTTTTAAATTTACATGGACATCTTTTGGTTCTATCAAGAGAGGAGTCTTGTTTGCTGTTAGGGAAATTGTTCTGAAAACACAAATCCTACAGCAGTGCTGTTCAGTTTTCAAGGCTTGATGTCCAGCTTTTGGACAAGCTGGGTTAGTTCATACTGTATGGTTTATTGAACAGGATATTCTTTAATTTTCTTTATTGAGAATCAGGAAATATACACCATTACTTTGTTATCTTGTTGAACATAATACTGTCATGCTTGTATTTATTGGCTGTAAATCAGGAGTGAGTGATTTAAATGTGCATTGTAGCAGGTGATGTGTGCATTTGCAGAAAGCAAGATAAGAAATATTACTTTCTGAAGCTGCAATAAAGTAATGAAGATTTTTTGTTTTAAGTAATTTTTTTGTGTAACTTCATGTCTAGAAGAACAAATTCACTGTTCTTTGGATACTTTGCAAATCTCTTGGTGATGCTTAGGCTGAAGTGGCCACAGTAATTAAAGATATAAATATTTGTATATGCACACACATTGTTTGGATTTTTCATTACTGTCACATTATAAAGCACTATGACCATTTTAATTCTAGGATTTCCAACTTTCCTGGCTGCCAAGAGGCTCTTTGACAAATCTTTAGGAAGGGGGCTGTAAAAATGTCATTACAGGACAAATCACAGTCTCTCACACTCTCAAGGCTTCAGCTGCAATGAGCAAGCACTTTTAAGATGGCTCTTTCCAAAACAAATTCATCTACAGCAATTAAATATAACAACTTTGATTACTTGAAGGTTACAAGAAAGTACTTTGTTTTAATTTCCCTGTGATATAGCTTCAGAAAGAGAAGACAAAACATACTACTGAAGATTTTTCTTTCTATTTAAGTATTCTAGTGGAGATGCTCTGAAGCTTAAAAAAGCTGAGCTCCAATGTAAGGCCAAGAGATGTGTAGTAGAGGTAGAATTATAAGAAACATTTCTCCTCCTGTGGTGGGCATAGAAGGATGCTCAACTTCTTGGTAGAGAAATTAAAATCAAGAGTCAGCAGTTGGTTCACACCTTCTTAATTTCTTTTTTTTGTCGGTGTGTGTTTCTGTAATTCAGATGTATGTGCCAAGCTCATGTAAATACAAATAAGGATTAAAACCTTACATCACAACATAAACAGTAAATGTGCTATTGGCCAGTTTTTCCTCAAGAAGAAGGTGCAAGTATTAACTTGTGTTTAAAGGAACAACTTTTATTCTTCGGGCTTTACAATTTTTGCACTACACCTGCGTAGACTTTCAGTCCATCCTTAGTTTTGTGTGCAGGATTCTAAATGCTGTAAAGTAAGATTTGTGGATCTTCAGGTGTTTAACACACTTGGCATGAACTTGCTTCAGTTCTATGTCTGAATACTTAAAGCCATCACCTGAGTGGTTTTGCCGAACATCTGCTACCTCCAATCAATGAGAAATAAGTTATTACACATTCTCACTATACATAATTTGAGCAGGATACTTCTGTCTAAAGGTGATGTTTTATTACTCTTGAGAATAAGTTGAAATCAGATATGTGGCTGCTTTTTTGGGGGACATCAGGTGACAAAAAAAGCACAATTACTGTATTTTTTTGATTTTAAAAAAAAATCTATGTATAAGAGCCTGTATTTCTTGGATGGAAAAGTTGCTGATTGTGTTAATTTTATTTCAGCTTTACTTTTGGAAGCTCAGTCAACACCGTTTCAAATAACTCCTTCAACCATGGCAAATATTGTGAAAGGCCTGTATACACTACGACCAGGTAAAAAGGAAAAAATGTTTCTACTGATCTCATCTTGTGCTTTTCATTTTTTTTGCCAGAATGTGTCTACTCTCTAGCTAATGCCCAGTTAACAATCAAAGTGTGTTGTGTTTGTGCCTTGTACTGCTCAGTTCCACCCTGGGTCTTGTTGCCTGTCACCTGAGCAAGGTACCATGTGAACACCAAATACTTCGTATAAAAACAGCAACCCAGTCCTCTGTTCTGGAGGCAAGGAGGAGATCCATTCCTTCTCTGCAGAAATAAGAAGGATGTTAATGAGTCAATCATGGTAGAAATTTGGAAGTACTGAAATGGTAAAAGTTGTATTGAGAGTCACTTGTCAAACAACAGGTCTTTGGCCTGAGGTGAATGATAGTTTCTTTATGAAGCCATTGTTTTGTTGGTATTATTTCGTGGAAGAGTTTAATTTAACTTGTGAATGTGACATCTTATGCAACAACAGTTATATTAAAGGAAAATGGTGTTGCAGATTTTAATCAATTTTGTATCTAAGTTTTGGGATCTTCTAAGTTTTGGAGAACTGAGGAGAGCCTTACCCTGTGCTTGAGAACTTCTTAGAAACAAGAAGTGTTCAAAATATCCATAAATAAATGGTACCTGTTCCCCTTCCTTTTACAGTCCTGACAGTTTCTTACTGTGGTGTGCCTGAGAGAAGGATTGTGCCTGAGCTTCAGTCTGTTTTTTCAATTCCCATTTATGGAAATAGAAATGAGAATGGGAATCCTTTACAAAAAGCTTTAGTGCAATATTTAGCAAGTGTACAAACCAGGAGTGTAGCGGACTCTACATGTACAAAATGCACTTTCTGTAAGCAAAGATTATATTTACATCAGCAAAATTAACATACTTCTATCAATTATAAGGCAATGCTAATTTCAGTTCTAGAAAGTGTTCGGGACCAAAGATAGGAAGGATGTATACATAAGTATAAAAGTATTATTGTTTTGAAAGCAATTCAGGGTGGTTGTTCCTTGACCACACTTCATACTGTAGGTGATAGACTTGTGATTTCACAGTTCTCCATTTCAGATGATCCCTGCCTTGCTGTCCACAGCACAGACACTGCTTTGGGTTGCTACCATGGCACTAACCAGATTTTGAGTCCTACAGCTGTCAGACTTCCAAATGTTGCCAGAGAAGAAAGACTCTTTTAATCCTAGCTCAGTACTGGGGCCAGTCCTTTTAAAGAGCTCTCTCACTGATCTGGATGAGGGGGTCGTGTGCTCCCTCAGTCAGTTTGGAGGACTAATGAACATTAAAGAAGCATATGTCTAAGCTTTGGAAGACCAGTGAGAGAAATGAATGAATTCTTTTGAAATGGGGATGGAGGAGCAGGGTTGGATGATGATACTACATTGATGATGTTTTTTACAAGTAAGGCTCAGGGGAGAGAAGGGTACATTTTGGGGATAAATTTCCTGGAGTAAAATGTTACAGTCATTATCTGATTATCCAAGTGAGTTTGCTGATCATTAGTTGCCTGTCCTTAGGAGTGTCCAGGGACTCAACAGGTCCTGTGAGATGTAGCAAGAACTGAATTTCAATTTGATGATGAGGTTGAGAAAAATAGTAATTTTTCTATCTCCACGTAAATATCTGATTTCAAAAGTCTCATTATTTGTTCCACTTTAAGGCACGGATTCTGTGGATTTGGAAATTATCCTTTTTCCTTTATTTTTTTTTTTAATTTAAGATCCTATAATGTATTAAAAATAAAGTTACATTTGTCAAACAGTAACATTTTCACAAAATATCTCTTTGATATATTTTGTTATTGCTTTCTGTCTTCTTACAGAATGGGTACAGATGGCACCAGCTTTATTTTCTAAATTCATCCCAAATATTCTACCCCCTGCTGTGGAATCTGAGCTTCAGGAATATGCTGCTCAAGACCAGAAACTTCAGAGAGAACTTATTCAGAATGGATTTACTAGGTAATAATTATTAATCTTTAGTAGTGATTGTGCAGGACAGTGCTGAAATGGTAAAAATGGATGCACCTAAAAAAACTGAAGAAATAATTTAAGAATTAATTAAGAACCTTCACAATTCAGTATTTGAAATATGGCCTTATTTTCAATGTCTTTTGAGCACTAACAGCCCTGCAGATGGTACCCAAACAGTAGATGATTGTAAGGCTGGAAATGTTTTGAACAGGGTGCTTGCAGTTCATGCATCTCTGGGTTTTGGTTGTGCTTCTACTGCATGATCATGCTCCTGTTCAACTTCAACCTTTACTTTGGCTGTTTATTTTCTATAAGCTCTCTTTTACTCGTGGTGCTTCTGAAAATGTCAGTTTTCTCCTTACTCCACTTTCAAAGCTATTTATACAAGCAAAGTGTTTATTTTAAATAGATGTTTCCCATCTGAATATTAAATTGAGGAGAGGGAAAAGGAAGAGGAACAAACAGTAAAAGACACAGGAGAAAATGTTCATACTGTAACTTGTTGCCTCTGGGCAGTGCCTTTTCCTCTGTGCTGTTCTATTTTTTCTGCCAGTCAAAGGCACAGCACTTTTCACCATTTCTGCACTACTCTGACAAGCTAAGATCAGGCTGGGGAACTGCTCTACTCTCAAGAGGTTCATTTCTTCATAAAGAGAAAACATCTTCATTTTTCCTGTTACCTGTGCAGTGCTGAGAGTCTGGCCCTGTAGTTTGAACACCCACTAGATGTGGGTATGTTTAGTGTTGGGTGCATTTCTAGGTTTCATGACCTGTGGTTTTCCTCAAAGGTCATCTTTCAAAGCTTGGTAAATTATTTAGCTTCAGAGCTCTGCTGTTGACCCAAATGTAAATGATGTGGTGCAGACTCTTCCTTGTAAAGGCTGTCTGTTGAGGAAAAGAATTTTTTGAGAGATAAGCATAAAAATAAAACCATAAGAGCCTGGGCTGAGAAAAGCAATGCATTTGGCTCAAGAAATGAAAGTGTGAGACTTTGTAACTGAGTAGGCATATTATGCTGACAAAAGAATGTAATGTACAGAACAAAACAAAAAAGGGAACAATTTGGTGTTGTCAAACTTTCAATCTTACTAATTCTGTAGGTGGCTGATAATAGTTCTGCTTAAAGTGCATTTCACCAGTTTCACACTGCTTGGAGAACTTAACATTACATTTCAAGTACTAATGATTATATCCACAAAACCAACTGGCTTATTGAGATGCACTTTGCCTTGCAATGGTCAGTGTCCCTCCCCAGCCTTTCATAGTCTGTCCTCCTTACAGAACCAGCCAAAGAACTTCACAGCCAGGTCTCTCATTTTCAGGTAACTAAAGAAAACCATCTTTCCAACCAGTTGGTTTTGTGGATATAGACTGTTAGTACTTGAAACGTCACATTTAGTTCTCTAAGCAGTGTGAAACTGGTGAAATGCACTTGTAAGCAGAACTATTATCAGCCACCTACAGAATTAGTAAGATTGAAAGCAATAACCATGAAGAACACAGCACAGTGAGGTGTATTCAGCAGCAGTAATTGCACATCAGCTTCTAGTTGAAGAACAACAGCTTATCAACACCATTAAGTGCTAAAATCTTTTGCTTAAAGAGCAAATGCTGTCAGCTCAGATTTACTTAGAGTCTGTAAGATTCAGGAGCATCTTTCCAGACTGACAGATGCAGAGATTTTTTACATAGTTCTAGAAAGTTTGGTTGAGGAATTCAAAGTGAGGAAAACAATGCATGTTTTGTGCTCTAACTGCATGTGAGCATTTTTCCTCATCTTCATTTTGTAAAAGATTATCCTATGAGATCAAGCCTACTGTCTGTAGCAAAAGGATGAGGTAATTAAATCTGTGAAATACAGCTTATACTTTTGGTAAATTGAGGTTCCTGCAGTAGTAGTATTATTTCTATGTTTGTATTTTTTGCCTGAATTTCTAGAAGCTGCTGATTGTGCTGAGGTATTTCAGTGTTGTTTTGAAGATCACAAAATGGTTTGGGTTGGTAGGGACCTTTGGAGTTCCAGAGGAGCAGGGACATCTTTAATTGAGGTTATCATGAAAACACTTTTCTTTGCCTTTTCCTGCAGAGGTGACCAGTCACGCAAGAGAGCTGGAGAAGAGTTAACTTACAGTAAGTACAGATCCAGCCCTGCCCTCCAGCAGGCTCCAGCCCCTCACAGCTTGGGCATTCAGGTCCTGGTGGACTTCTGGGTTCTCTGGGTGGGGAGGTCTCAGGAGCATCTCCACATGTAGCAGATGTCTGCAATGTAGTCTTTACTGTGCCAAGAAATAATACAAACTGCTTAGATGTAGAGCTGTTGGGGAATGGTGTCTGTTCTGGTACTGTTGTGAACTTCTGCTCATTTTATGATTTTATGGCCCTTTTCCCACCAAGTTTCCTCATGTGCTTTCAGCTGAGTATGCTCACTTTATTGCCTACCATAAAATGTTACACAGTTTTATGATGAACTCTTATTACAGGCTGAAATGACTGAATGGACATTTATGTGGTGCATCAGCTTCTGTTTACACGGAGAATGTTTTGCAGACACTGCTGTGTTTTGGGGGAACGGTGGCAAGGGACATCATATGGAAGTTTAATAAGAGGATTTCTTAACTTTTTCTATAATTTCAGATGGCTCATCAGCTTGTGCAAGCTCCAGGGGATACAGATAGTGAATATACTGGATCAGCTTCTGTTCCTAGCCAGAACAGACACTGGAGGAGCACAGGTATTATCTGGAGCCTCCTTTGGCAACTGCTGATACTCAAGCTCTGACACAAACTATGCCTCAAAGAAGAGTTTTGGACTTTCTTCTTTATATATTAAAATGTCAGTTGCTGCTACAGTTGAGATGACTTTGAAAGACACAATTCCTTGGTCTAGCCTATCAACAAGTTCTTCTGCAACCTTTGTGAGGAATGCACCTTGAAAAACAATCCTTTCAAAGTGGAAACGGGCAGCCGAAATCAGCAGCTTCCTAAAGCGTTAGAATGGAAGAATCCTTTTTGCACTCTTTTCTTATTATTAAGGACATTCTTAAAACTAGCTAACACGTCAGTGTATTAGATTTTAAACTTCAAGTTATTTTCTGGAGCTTCTACTCAAATAATAAGAATAAAGTTTCATTATTTTGCAGTATTTGTTTGTTAGTTTAAAACCTGTCACCTTTCAAGAGTTGGTCCCATATAAATGTATCTTCTGTCAGGGAGTTTTGAATTCCAGATTTTTCTTTTATCTTCTTTTTTTTTTTTAAACTTGATACTTTGAAATCTGTTTTCTTATGTGTTTGTACTCTGTGCCTTCAGCTTGTGCACTTTGCGACTTTATAGACCATATTTTGTTACTGCAAAATGTGTTCTTGAGGAAAAACTTGATGTGAACAAACATGCTGCAAAGTTGCACTTTTCTCTTGCATTAATGGGAAGTGAAAATAAGGAGGAAGGAAGAAAAGTTGAACCTATCATGATCACTAATAGTGATTTAGAAGTTTGTCCCCATTTATTTTTCCCATGTATTCATGTTTAATGCAGGGACCAACTCTTGTAGAATCCCCCTCACTGACTTTTTCATTGGCCTCAGGAGTTGGACGGGATGACCCTTGTCCTTTCCAACTCAGACTGTTCTGTGATTCTATGATTCCATAATTGTGATAGATGGAGATGAGAATTCCAGACTGAACAAAATACCAGGATGTGGTTTATGTTGTGCTCTGTAAAAACATGGGCAAAACTCTCCAGTCTGGTAGCTCTGCAAAGTGCATCTCCATCAGCACGAGATTTGCACTGGGCTGAACAACGGTACCTGTCCAGCATCACTCTGGGGCTCCTGTGCCATTTCTCCTGCTGGGGGATGCCATGGGGCTGTGTGACAGTAGACAGAGTCAGAATCAGGGATTTCAGGAGTGATATAAAGTGTGCCTGTGCCCATCTGCCTCCTGCCTCCAGTCCTGTGTCCTGGAGATCCAGCTGAGCCCATTGCCACAGGATCTGGGGCTAGGGGCTGAGTCTGCTCATTGTGTGTGGGTTAATCAGCAGTATGGCTAATCCAGCTCTTTCATGAGGGGAGAAGCATACTTGAAAAAGCAGTTTGATTACAGGGTTTGGGTTTTTTTTCATTACCATGGATTTATTTTTTATCGCCTTTAGTTATGAAGAGAAATAGGTTGGTAATATAAAAGAAAAATCTTTCTGAAGTGAAATAGAAGTTTGTTCAGTTTTGATTGGCACAACTGTTATGCCTGTTTTAAAAAAACAACACAAAATACCAACACAACTCCTTTTATGCTTGTATGGGTTCATTACAAAATGCAAGAAAAAAAATAATAAAAAAAAAATAGATGCGGCAGGGACAAAGTTTCTTTTGTTTTGTATCCAGGCTTTATGTCAGTGGATTTAATTCCATCAGTGTCTCATCAGCCACTTTAGCAATGTGGTTTGGTTGGAAGGTAGGGGAGGAAGAATGAATTTGACACTGCTGGGATTGACAGATTCAAATATGATTTCCCTATGTCTTTCTTTGCATCTTTGCAAAGCCTGTTTAATTTTGAGGAATTGTTTCTTTTTAAATTAAGACCTAAAGCTTCAGTGTTTTGTGTTTGATGCAGAGCGATGCCAGCAGTCTGAACTCATCCCCAGCAGTGTAAACCAAGCCACTCTGAGAGGGAATTTTCAGGTGTTGGTAGTGTCTGCTTCAACTTTGCTACCAGTTACTTAAATTGGAGCAGAATTAGATAAAATCAGGGGGTTTAAAAATTTTGTTGAAATGTGCTGTGGAGAATTAATGAAGGCTAATAGGGAACAAAAATAATTTGCCAGCTTCCAAGTTTTTAAAGTTTTGGCTTTAAACAAAAAATAAAACCTCTGATAGTGTCCTTAGCTTTAAATATCACTGTCTGCTGAAATGGCAATATTCTTGAGTTAAGAATAGATGCATTAACCGAATTTGGTTAAAGTTTGTTTACAATTTCATTACCATCCTGGTTCACACAGTACAGTAACCAAGCTCTGTCATCTTTGTCAAGTGATCACAGTTTTTCTCTGTTCTTAAAGTGGTTTTACTGGTTCAGGTTTGTAAATAACATGTAGTGCTTCATGTCTGAGGCAAGGGTTTAACATTCCTTTTCCATTGCATTATGTTTGGGACACAAACTCCCAGAGAGACAATTCCATCAAAAGGTAAAGCATTCCTGTCAGTGTGGTTCACTGTGTATGCACTGAGTAGGGCTTGGGTGCTTCTAGTCCTGTGTAGCATTGTCACCACTGGCCCCCATGCCTGAGGAATCTGTTTGTTAAGCACTGTATTATGTTGTAAATTTGGCATTACAATTCCTGTATGTTTTGGCATTATTTACATAATGCTGAAATGTTGTTTATCTGTCGAAGACATCATTGTGACTGAGCATGGAACAAAATACAGGATACTATACTAAATTATTTTGTTTCTCTGTAAACTTGCATTTTACTTACAGTCAAACTAACTCAGCCAACTTGAGCATTGGTACTGTAAAACCACAATTACCAACAGCATGATCCTAACTTCAGTATTTAATTTAACCAAATAACTTGTGGTGAATCTGTTGCATCTGTAGCTTACTCTGTTAAGCAGTAAAGTTGGTTATACAATGGGTGTCCTCTTTATGTTGCACTGGTTCTATAGCCAAGCTTGCTACATTAAAATATTTTTAGATTAATTTCATTTCTTTATTTGAGAAGTTGAAATATTGAAATTCAGCATGCTGACTAATGGTTGGCAGTTGTTAATACATGGTTCAGATGGTCTTTGGCACAAATGATGGGGTGGGGGGGTCTAACCAAGTAAGTACCCAACTCTTCTTCAGCTGCATCTCCTTCCCGCAGTTGTTGGGGAAATGTTTACAGATTAATGCATTGAAGAAGGTTTTGCCTCCTGTAATTTGACAGAAATATGATCAGCCAGGCTCATCCCTTTTAATTTGTCCCTGACATGATTATTTACTTTCTGAAAATTAAGAAAACCAAACAAAACCCCCAAGAACTACAAAGGGCATGTTTTGAGTGACTGAAAAATGTTTCTCATGTGCACTGTGACAACCCTAGTGAAAGGAGTGTTCTGTAGAACTATAGAATAAAAAACAACCGCTTGAATTTGACTCCTGTCATCAACCCAGCTCCAGCAAGAGAAAAAACAAAGAACTTTGTGGGTTTTTTTGATTTATTTGTTTGGGTTTTGGTTGGTTTGTTGAGGTTTTTTTGTACGTGTGATGCATTGACATGCACAAGGTATCCAGAGGGCGCCTAGTTCAGCTCACAGGGGGTAGGATCAGTTGACTGCAACCATCCTGGATTTTATCTGGGATAAACGAGGATCTTTTTGGTAGCTTGCAAACTTCAGGTATTGGTAATTATGGCAAGCATCAACCAGGTGTGGACTTACTCTGCTAGGTGTTATTCCAGTAGCTACAAGCCATGGGAATTTACTTTGTAAATTTAGTACAAGTCAGTCTGGTACTGGCCTAACAAGATATTTTTATGTCCCTAATGCCTGTTAAGAGGAAAAGGCTGGAAAAAGGTTGGAA
This sequence comes from Parus major, assembly GCF_001522545.3. NCBI lineage: Eukaryota > Metazoa > Chordata > Aves > Passeriformes > Paridae > Parus > Parus major. The sequence goes on along the minus strand of NC_031775.1, from coordinate 28,557,074 downwards.
AATCTAAATTTCATCCTTGTAGCACTGAAATAGTGTGGCTTTGAATGGGGACCAGAGTCACCTGTGAGGGGAAGTTGTCCCCTGTCTATTAGGAGAGAAAATCAGCATTACTGCATGAGCAGAACAGGACAAACTTGCTGATTTGGCCTTAGCTGAAAACTCCTTGACAAAGCACTTTGTGCTTTGCTAGAGAGAGTGAGGGAAAGGATTAAACCAATGTATCTTGATCTAACTGGTTTGACTTGTTAAGGGGATTCCAAAATTCCATAGGCAATGAGTACTCAGAAATCCCTTCTGGCTGTCTCTGGAATGCTCCAGATACACTTGGTTAATGTTCTTCTTTCTGAGCTTCTGCTCTCTGACCTAATTAGCACAGACCAGCAATGTTGACTCGCCTAATGATGACAACAGAATGGATTTAGTAATAGCACTTATTGCCTCATTAGTATTGTTTTTCAATTAGTCCTTCCTTAAGAAAAACTACTCCAGTTTCTGTGATGACCTGGGTCAGCACTGGATTCTGTTTGAGAGCAGCAGGTAATTTATTTGTTATTACTCATGGTTTGGGAGTGTTTGCCATCTGTCAGCGAACTGGATGGTTTTGTACAGAGAAGAGTTCATAAATTAATATCTCAGGATGGTTGGTAGGTGCTGCCCTGTGAATGAGGTGCATTGCCAGGATGAGAGCTCCTGGTCAAGGAGGGATAGGTGGGGGTCTGCAGGCTCTGCTGAGGTGGTCCCTGGGGTAAGGGTGACACTGCTGTCCTGTGGGAACATCCAGTGATCATGGAGTGAATTGCACTGCCAGCAAACATCCCAAACGCCTCCACAGTCACTGTGGGAGAGCTCTGTGTCACTGTAAACTCACCTCTTACCTCCAGAGTTGCCTGCTCCTGTGGCAGGTTGGCTGAACAGTGACATTCAGCCTGTTTGAAACAGGGCAGGGCTCGAAAACTAAGGATTATCCCCAACTCAAATTCCCTGTGTGCTCAATGTGAAACAAATGATTTCTCCAGCAGGTACCACACATCAGTACATGGATGTGCTTCCAGATTTCTGGTTTGGGGTCTCAGTTATTGGCCATGGGCTGCTGGTATTTGAACCCACCTCGTGGAAGGAGCTGGAAGCAGAACTTGGCAAACCAGACCAGTCCTACGTGTGCAAGAGCAGAAGGGAAACAGGCCTGTTTGGTTCTTTCTCTTCATTGCTTCTGTGCTAAGTCTTTATTGAGCAGGCACCTGCTGTTCCCACTTGCTTGGACAGCCTCAGTTGTTTCAGGTCCACAGTTTGGATGTCTGTTGGAATTCAATTGAATTCTGAGGCAGAATTCCATCCAAGCTGTAGAATAATCATTTCCCTTAAAATGCAGAGATGCGTCATACCTGGTGATTATCTACTTGTTTTGGAAATAATCTCATTATCCTGTTCCCTCAGTTACAACTTCTGAATGCACATTCAAGTGAAATGTGCTTTCCAGTTGTGGCTCCAATCTTCTGCAGAGAATGCCATGGTTACTGGTGTGCAGGGCAGAGACACCCATAAAGTGAAATCCTGCTTCCATACTTCTGTTTCCTCTTTCCCTCTGGGAATGTGACCTGGAATGAAAAACTGCATCTTCAGTTCATTTGTGTTCTGGCATAATTATGTTTTTTCATTTATTTTTTAATAATTCCCAGCATTGAATTTGTCTTTTCTTACTAACTGCTGTGTATCAAGCTAACCCTTAGAGCTGTCTTTCAGAGTGCCAAGATGCCATCTGTGGGTTTTAGCAGCTCCTTCTTGTGAAAGCAGAATTAGGATCACGTTTTCCCAGAGCATCACTTTGTAAGTCACTGCAATCAGATGTGGTCTGGAGCTCTCACCCCCTTGCTGAGTGAAATGAAGTCCTGTAGCTCTTCAAAGCCAATATTCTGCACTTCTCTGGGTGATTCCATGTGAGCTTCACATTTCACTGTTCACCTCCTTGTCAGATTATTGTGAGCACAGCAATGAGCTGGACCCCAGTGCTGTGGGCATGTGGTGGTGACCTCTTTCTGTTAGCAGCACAGTCAGCCCCTGCTGTGGCAATTTCTTCATGTGGAAAAGCTCCTGCATTGTAGGAATTGCTGGGCAGGCCTAAGGGTCTGAACTCTCACATCGCAGGTGACAAAAGTTCAGGTGGAAATTTGTGGTGTCATGCTCTGACCCTGCTGGTGAATTGGGTAAAAGGAAACAAGTCAAATTTTAGCATAATATTTCATCTACTCTATTTAGCAAAGAGTTTCTCCAAATCTGCTGCAGACTCTCTGAACTTGGACAGAAAAGCTTATAACTTGCCAGGTCCTCTTGTCATCTTGCCAGCACAGCTGCTCATCCTGAGAGAATCTCTGGGCACCTGAAGGTCCAGACTGAGCAGAGGAGAGTGAGCAGAGCAGCCTCAGCAGGTCTGGCTGAGGTTTCACATCCCCAGCTGCTGCTGTTTCATCTACAGGGCACTTCAGTGCCTCATCATCACATTTGCTTCTCTGATTGTTACTTTAAAATAAGCCACAGTCAGTGATCTGCAGATGTGAGGAGTCACCTTTGAGGCGCATTTACCAAAGCCACCGTGCTCCTCCTGAGCTATATCATCTCTGGGCTCTTGTCAGTCCAAATCCTGCCTTCCTGGGCAAATCCTTCCAAATCCTGGGTGGGATGGGCATGGAAGGGCTGTGTTCAGCTGTGCAGGGGCTGGCTGCAGTGGTCCCCAAGTCCTCAGGCCTGCAGACAGGTTTTTAATTACAGGGTAATGACAGTGTGTGTAGCCCAGGGCTAACCTTCAGGGGTGGGAGGTGGTTTGCCTAATAAATGGAGAAACAAAAGATTATCCTTTGCTCTGCATTTATGTGAGCAGATAAAAAGGGCTTTAACAGAGTAGGTTAGATATTAAAAAGAAATTATTTACTCAGGGTAGCAAAGCACTGGCATAGGGTGACCAGCCAAGCTGTGGCTGCCCCTGGATCCCTGGAAGTGTGCAAGGCTGGGTTGGACAGAGCTGGGAGCACCTGGGACAGGGGAAGGTGTCCCTGCCATGGCAGGGGTGGCACTGGATGAGCTTTCAGGTCCCTCCCAACCCAAAGCAGGCTGTGATTCTATGAAAACACCACTCGGCCTTTGGGGAAGAAATGAGGAGAAAGCTGAACCAGGCTGGGCAAACTACAGAACCATTGTCCTGCCAGGGCAGCAGTGACTGCTCCTGGCTGGTCGGGGGCATTTTTCCACGTGTTCCAAAGTTTAGAGCTATGTGCTGATAAAAGTGTTCCAAGGAGAGCAGGATTGCTCAGCCTGGCTGGGAGCTGAGGGGGGCAGGATGTCCTTGTGCCACCAAATGGTGCTTGTGCTTCCTTTTGGCCATTCCCAGGGTAGGAAAAACCACCCTTAAACGGATTTAGCTGCTTTGCAGCCAATCGTTGGTTGTATACAAAGTATTTCAAGAGCTCTATTGATTTTTAAAAGCATCCTGAAAACATCATACATTTGAAGTTAGTTCCTAGGGGAGCTAATTTAACTTTCTGCTGGTTTGCATCCTCAGAGTGACTTTGTTCAAGATTGCTTTAGTCTGATGAATTCTTCTTCTGCTGAGCAAAACAAATGCTTTGACAATTATTATATTATTCTCTTTGTTTGTGGGCTAAATATGCACAGGAAAAAGCCCAACATGTCTGGCTGCTTTTAATTGAACCATTATTTGATTTTTCATCAATCAAATTAAGACTAATAAACTGAATTTAAAAAGAAGGATATTCATACAGAAGAAATAATTATTCTCTTGGCTAGATAAATTTCAAACAACAGGCTTGGCCCTCAATATTAATCTCTGAGAATTTTCAGAACCATAAAGGGCTAACAAAAAAAAGTCCTGGGTCATGACAACTCAGCAGAATGGTGGGAGCACTTCACCACTTGGAGGAGCTTATCTTTGACCACAAACTGAGACTGTGCAAAGCTTGTGTGTGCCCCAATAGGCACAATTTCAGTATTTTTTATCTTCTGCAGTGTGTTGCCCGAGTTGTGTCAGAAATTTGTAACTTTTCATGTGGTTTTCAAATGTTGTCTCTATTTCAGCTATCCAGTGTCTGCTGGCTGGGTGATGCTGGACACCTTCAAATCCTCATGTTCCCCCCAGCCCAGGGCACAGTCTGGACTGCTCAGTGTCTCTAAGAGCAGATGCTTGGAGGAGAAAGGCTGGGACAGGACAGGACTGCTTAGTTAAGGAAGAACAGCAGCACACCTCGACAGTCTCTTTGTCTCTTTCTGAGGAGAAACATCATGACCTGAATCCCTCCTGGTTTAGTAACCCTGATCTGTGCTTCTGGCTGTCCAAATGTGCTCTGGAGAGCCTTTACACCATCATAGAGCTGTCTGCATCCTTTCCCCTCCGAGCTCCTGTGCTGGAGTGCTGCTCTGGAGTGAGCTGCTGCAGCTGGGTGAGGCTGCAGCTGTCAAGGCAGCTTTAATCTCTCTCCTGTGTGGATGATGTACTGGCAATCCTTGAGCAATGTTGCATTTTAATTCCCCATAATGGTTATTTGCAAAATGGATGAAAATATTGACAGCTTGATATTTCAAAACAGATTGAAATCTTAGGTACTTCTAGCATCAACATAATTGCTTTCTCGGGAATGGGGGAATTAATTTAAATATATTTAAATTTTCTACCAGCAGTTCTAGTCTGTTATTCTCTAGGTGTTGCTCTGCTGTCAGTCAGGTTCTCCTGATTTGTAGGTTCCAACATTGGATCATTTTCTTTTGCTGTCACTTTTTTGCAGCCTGCTTCAATATGTATGAAGTTGCAGATGTGTTCTCTCTGGTTTTATTCTCAAGTCATACAAACCTGTCACTTTTTCTGCCTTTGACTCAGAGCTGTCAGAAAGGCTTATTCCCACTTGGTGGAAAATTCCTGGAAGTTGACGAGATAAAAACACCCAACTTTCAGTAATCTGCCTGATCAATGAAAGACACCTAGGGGGGCTCTCTGGGGACATCTATGTGCTGAAGATGGGTGTGTCTGGTCAGCTGGCAGTGCTGGCCATTGCTTCAGCGTGTCACGGGTTTGTTTCACCTCAGAGTAACCTCTTGTCCATGTTTTAATAAGAAAATATGCTTTAAGTTCCTCTAAACCATAAAACAAAACTGTCACCACAAAACAAAGCAGTGGTTGTAAGGAAAACAGTGAAATGAGGTGACAAAAACCAGTGGTGAGGGATGCCAGGGGTGCAGACACAGACTGAAGTTCTGCCCCTGCTGAACTCGGCAGGGACTTCCCTGCAAAATACCAAACACTGTGGTTTTGAGCTGAGATGTTTGTGCGGGGAAGTGCTCAGACATGTGGCTGCATCCAGTCTTGCACCAGGAAGGAAACAGCACTCAGCTGTTCTTTAGATTATACCCAAACCAAACAGGGATGTTGTGTCAACTGGGACATGTGAAGGATCCACACAGAGTCTGGTTAGACAATAAATTACACAATTTATTAGTCTGCTGAGATCTGTGATCTCAGAGAGTTCACTGCAGATAATTTCCTTCCCCAAGAAACGGTAATGTGATGTGCTGTGGACTCAGTTTGCCTGCAGTGTTTTCTGAGCCTCGGTGGTGGAAGGGTAGAAAGGCTTTCCTTGAGAAATGGCTCTGCTCACAGCTCTTGAGGGATGGCAGTGCCAAACCAGCTAAAGAAAATACACCTGTGATGTCTGCCAGACACAGATTGCCTGGTGCTCCTTGAGCCATTCCTCAGCCTCCCCTAGCCAATGTGGGGCTGCTGAGGAGTACCTGAGGTAAATGTCCAATTGCTTTGGGCAGAAGAGGTAAAATTCATCCCATCTTGTCCAGTCTGTAAGTGGATAGATAGATAGATAGATAGATAGATAGATAGATAGATAGATAGATAGATAGATAGATCTCTCCACCAGATAACAGAGCTGCCTGGCCTCTGGGTAAATATAGGGAAAACTGTGGGTTCCAGTAGCAACACAGTGTTACAGAAAACACCACTAGAAAGACCAGGACTTCCCTACTCGATTATTCCAGAAGGATTTTTTTGCAAGGGACTGTCAGAGCAGTAACTTGTGTGAGGAAAAGCAGGTATAGTTATTTGGGTTCCTTTCAAAGTTGTAATTATGTCCTAATTGTAAGTGCTGAATGCTTTTTTGAATTGTTCACAAATTGCATTACCCTAGCATTAACATTAATTTTGATGTTAGTGAATAACTGTGCTTTGTGGAGGTCATCGAGTTACACCAGGAGAAATCTCATTTTAAGGGAAGGGAACCTTGTGGCTGGAACAAAAAGGATTCTTATGATAATGCCATAAAGTTACATATCAGGACTCATTGGGGGTTTCCCCACAGAGGAAAACTGCATTTCCTGATGCTGGAAGACACAAAACCAGGCAAGGGAGAGGATTTTGCTGTGTGCCCTCCCTGAACCAGCTTCCTGCAGGATTGTGTGGACACCAGCTTGTGGCTCTTGGAAGTATCAGTGCTGATATCAGTGGTAAAGAAGACCCCTTAATGGCTTAAAAAAATCTCATTTTCAGGCTCCTGAGGGGTTCCTCCATTTTTGGTGGCCATGACCACGGTTACCCTTCTGAACAGGGAGGTAACAGCTGAGTGATGCCAGGGACAGCCCATGGGGTGGCTGCTGCTCCAAGGCCTCTGTGCAAATGCATCCTCTGCCATCCCAAATTACTCACAAGGGTAAGAGCAGAGTTTTATCTCTGTGGTAGGTCAAGGTATTTTATGTCTGAAAGGCAGCAGCCTATATAAAGATTTGTTCTGCAGGCATCTTTTCACAAAAAAACCCCCAAAACGTTAATCCTTCAATTCCCTCCTGTATAAGATTTTTTTTTCCATGTGTCTGCCTTGGTAACCACTCACAGGAACTTGAAAACTTTCTAGTTGGATGGTTAGAAATTAAGGTCAGAAATTCATTTTAGAGAATTTAGAGATTTGATTTTCAGGAAGCCACTTTTAATGTGGCTATTTTTTTTTTAATGTGGATATTTATTTTCAATTTTATTTTTAATGACTCGATTATTTTGAATTCGTTTTACCAACTCTCACGACATGTTGCTCTCTTGAGATGAAAAGGTGGTGTAAAATGACTTGCTGCAAAATCCTGGCCTCAGTGAACTTAATGTTCTTGATTGGAAAAAATCAAAACCAGAGCAACAGAGCCTAAAGGCTTTTTCATTTGCATTCAGAAGTTCTTGATTGATTGGTTTCTAGGGGATTACCCAGCATGAGATGGCATCTGTGCTCCAGTTTTGTTCATGAAATGGTGCAGTTTTTATCTAAATTCCTGAAACCAAAGGTGTTTATAAAACACATAGCATTTCTGTTATTGATAAATGCACTGATTTAGACCTTTAGCTGTGATCTTGCACGAGCAGAGGCAGATGAGAGTCAGCAGACAGACATTTGTTTGATCAAAGACCCTCTGAGCACCGCAGCGAAAACGCAGCGTGATTTCACCTGCTATTGAGCAGTGCCCAAGTGTGTACCTGGAGTGACAGCTTCACTAAACACAGCCAGGAACCAAGGGCCATGGAGTTCTTTGAGATTCAGAAACCTGTTGGTCTCCTTTAGAGATTTTACCCTGAGCAGTCATTAGGAATTTCCATGGACTGTCTTTGGGGCAAGCATTGTTCCAGTTCGGTGTTCCTTATTTTGTAGTGCTGACTACGAATTCTTCCTTTTTATTTTGGGCATTTATTTAGTATTAACAAACTTCCTGGTCCCATGCCTCTCACTAAAGATGTTCTTTAAAAGAGTGACACAAATTACTGTTGGTTTCCCATTGGCCGTGAATTCACTTTTCATTAGGAAATGCCTCAAAAGCAGCGCTTGCTTTAATCAGCTCTTGTCTGGTTGTTTGGAAAGGCTTGCAAGGTTGACTGGCTTTCTCAACTTGATCTGTGCTCACACTAATGAGGTATCAGGCTAATGAGACCACTGCCATTACAATTACCAGCTTATTAAATCCTAATTAGGGAGCCAATGCTGCCGGGTGCTGAGCGCTGGCTGTAAGCAGCTGGATGTTTTCCTGTGCCCATTTTTGATCTCCAGTTGAAAGCAGCACTTGAGGAGCATTGAGGCTCCCTGCTCACGTATCAGCTCTGTTTCAGTGCTAACAGGGTAATTGACTCTAATGATGCTGGCTGGTGTGTAATGGTCAGAGCTGCCTTTCCCTCCCCCGAGCAGCTCAGCACCCACGGCATTGTTAAATGGGCTGTGATTCACATGGCAGAAGGCTGCAGGATGCCGAAGGACAATATTTCCTATATAATGTTCTGTGGCAGGTTGTTTTCTGCACATTCATGCACCGGTGAAAGGAGTTTGCAACTTTATTGTTCATCAGTGCCAATTAAATGCAAACTCAATGTTATCCAGACATGCTTCCTCCTGAATAAACAACTCAATTCTGTCCTCCCGAGGCTGGAGCATTTTAAATGCACAGTGTCTCTTTTGGAATCTAATTTCCACCTGACCTTCCCCCTGCTCTGAGCTGAGCAGGCAGTGTCAGTACAAGTGCAGGGCACTTTCCAGAAGTGCATTACACAGCATCTCTCTTGCCTGCCAAGGGCTGCCTTTTTGCTGTTGTTTCTGCAAGGGCAAGATTGTATGAGTTCCTCTCGATTTTCATCTCGTGGAGATGGAGTTTTAGGCTCACCTTTGCCAGCCTGTGGAGTTCTGCAAGGCTTTGCAGGATGCCCTTCAGCTCAGTCTGACAGCAGTGGCTGCTCCCAGGTTTGGAGAGATCTGGATTGTGCTCGATTCTCACCCCTCAACCCCCAATTCTGATCTTAGGGAGTGCCTTAAAACTGAAACATGAAGGTACAAATGCAGCTTGCATCACATCCTCTGACTTGAAGCCAGGTGAATTCCTCCAGGTCTGCTAAGACTCCAGACATGTTCTCTGTGGAAACCCCAGATGGCACAGAACCCACATCCTGCTTTTTGCTGCTGCTTTTAGTGAGTATTGGTCAATTTGTTGTCCTGGGAGGAAAATGCTCACTTACATCTCCATCCCATTTCTCATTAGCAGCCCTGCTAATGAAATCCCAGTAATGATGTGGACTGCTAACCTGGCCTGGAAGGTTTCAGGGATGGTCTCCTGCTGGGCACTTGAGTAAAGGCACCAGGAGAAAAACTGGGCTTTCAGTACTCCAGCTTAGTCCTAATGATCCTGTATGCTTGGCTAAGAGCTTCCCTTTTGTCTGTTCTGGCTTTTGAAGGAGACTGATCCAAAAAGAAGTAATTCTGAATCTGGGATGCCAGCCCCACATGCCAGCCTGTCCTTACCTTGTTCCATGAGGAAAATCACCCTCCCAAAGTAGGAGCCTTTGAGCTGTGAGACATCAGTTGATTAAAAGAGTATTTTCTAGTTTTTCAGGCAGGCAGATGATCAGCAGATGATGTGGGTTTTGTCTGCTTTGCTCCTAAACACCCTTCTCCGAGCACCCTGTGTATGAAATGGGCTGAGCACTACATGAACAAAGTGATTCTGGCAGGACAAGGGCATGAAATTGTGATCAGCTCTGCTTGGGGATGTCACAGCTGTCAGGTCTGCAGCTGCTGTCATAGATGTGATTGATTACCTGGGCAGTGCTGGCTCTGCTCCCCACCAGGAGCTCAGCCCTTCAATTATGTGAAATTTGGCCATTCCTCACACAGCTCCTGCCACCATCCCAACACTTCCTTTCCGTGCTGTCTCTAAGGCTCATCAGCTTCTTACACTCTCATCTGTCACACCCAGCCATTTCTGGTGTCACATCCAGAAGATTTTTTTACATTTTCCCCACTTTCCTTAATCCTGGGCAAGGTTCTCATAGCAGTCACCCAGAGGACACAAAGACACAAGTGTGATGAAGCCTTCTGCTGCCACAAGTGAACAAAACAAGTTCCTTTTCAGTGTAGAGAGAAGCAACACCCCGTCCCTAGAGATTTTCATGGCACCTTTGTGGGTCACTGTGGGAATTTGAACTTCTGCAGGAGAAGCAAAAGTAAAACCTTTAACAAAAAGGCCACAAAAAAAGATTATAATGTTTGTATTCCAAGTGCTGTTGTCCATCCAGGAGTTTTAAAGAAATGTCTGATATCCTCCAATACAGCTCTGGCTTTAGTAATTAGACCCAGAAGAAATGATCAGCTGGATTTTGAAGCCTTCAGCCTCACAGAGACATGTGCTTTTTGTGTTGCTCTGAATCCCAGAGAAAAACTGAGAGTCAGCATTAGGAACTGCACAAACCTCCGGAAGATGTGGATCTGTGATATCAATCTCTTAATTACAGCAGCTAAATTTCCTGAAACCTTTATTCTCAGACATAACTTCATTGAAAGATCCTGGTTGCAATTAACCTTTAAATGCTCAGGCAATTGCAAGGACTGCTGAATCCTTTAATGCATTAAGAGATTAGGGATGCCTTTTGACGGCAGGAATTCAGTTTCTGGGCTGTCTGGGAATGGGTCATTTCCATTGTCTCTGCTCTATTTAGATACTTTTGCTGTACACAGCTCCTTTGTTCTTATTCATTTCCCCCAGTGTCACACCTTCATCTGTGCCCTCGGGCTGCTGCTGCAGCCAAGGTAAAACCATCTAAAATCATTCATACCTGGCTGCTGTTCAGGGCAGGCTTCAGGAAAATCTGTGGGCTATTTGCAGCTTGGCATCTTACACTGGCTTGTTCAGGATTACAGTTCACCAAAATAAATGTTCCTAAAGTTCTGCAATTTTCCAGCAATTTGACTACAGCAGTGTATTTGTGTAATACTGTTTCTTCCTGGCCAGGGTATTCTGCTCAAGCCATAAATTGGAAGCAGGAGTCCTTGGAGGTACCTGTTGCTGTGTGAATGGCAGGCATTGGCTTTTACACCTCTCTGTGCATCTATTCAAGTGGAAAACAATAATTTTCACTATCTTGCACATAAGATATGAAATTTAATTTACCAGCAGAACCACTCTGAAGTGATTGATTCTGGGACCAGGAAAAAATGTGATTTTGCTGCATGTTTAGTAAGTTGGTAGCTCTGATTTACAGATCCTTAACAGGCTCTTTGAATAAAGGAAATTTTTTCATGTTGGTGGTGGAGATGCCTCTGGGATAACAAAGCAGAAAGAGAAAAGAGTAATGAGAACTCGTAGTGATTGATAACTGCAGGAATTTTGATCAGATTAAGGCAATTACTGACGGGATGATGCACTTTGATTCTAATACTGAGATGAATTTCTAGAAAGCAGAGAAGTGTGCTGAGATGAACAGGAACCATTCAGTATTTTTTTTTTTGCTGGTTTTATTTATTTATTTGTTTTTTATTGCTGATCATGATGCAAACTAGATGGCAAAACAAGCTGGCAGATGTGGGGGAGCGAGCAGGGAAGCAGTGTGTGGGAGCAGGAGGGGATGTGGTGCCTGTGGATGCTGCTGTGGGACTCAGGAGAGGCTGAGTGTGGCCAGAATAGAACCAGACACAAGAAAACAGCCTGGCAGCAAGGGCCAAGCAGACCTGCCTGATTGTCTGATGGAAATACTGACATGATTGGAGCAAAGCTAAAGCCTTGGAGGTGATTCTTGGTGTTAAAAGGGCTTTTTTTTTATATAGCAACAGAAGTGAGAGAGAGGGGGGCTGATTAGAAGTGAAGCTGGATGAATTAGGAGCAATTTCTCTTTGTGATATGAACTGCAGGAAGAAGCTGCTGCAGGGGGGGTCACAGGTGACAGATCCAGATGTCTCCAAGTCTGGACTGGCTCATTGTTAAGAATTCCATTTTCTGGCTAGTTGTACCTCAGTCAGCTGCAGATTTTGCTGTTTCCAGCACAGGCAGGCTGGAGCTACACGTGAGGGTGTTTCAGGAACCTCAGTGTGTTCATCCCTGCTCCACCTGGGGTTCTGTGTGACCCTCGTTTATGGGCTGGCCTGGGGAGCACATTTACTGTGTGGCAAACCCAGTCCTTGGGCTTTTAAACATCTGCTTAGAAAAACCTCCCAAATCCCAGTGGGGCAGAGCCAGCTGAGGCAGAAATCACCTACAGCTGAGCTTGGTCTGCCCACAGATCCTACTGAAGAAAAACAGAGAGAAATTAAAAACAAAAGGAGGAGCTAGAGGTGCTTTAGTTAAAAATTCCTGAGAGCCCTTTAAAGCTGGCAAGTTTCAGGTTTCTGCATAGGTTCACATGTGTGGGGAAACTCCTACAGCCATCATGTGCACCCTAATTAATGAGCTGTGTCACACGGGTGAGGCGTCTAAGGCTGGTTTGGAATCAGATCCTTTAAGGAGAACTTCCTGTTACTGATGTGGATGCTGATAATTGTGTTTCTGAGGTAGAGGAGATGAGCCCAGCCCGCTGCAGCTGGCTGGGAATGCAGACTGTGCTGAGGGGGAGGATGAGCTGCACTGACATTTACACTGGCAGTGCCCAGCCTGGATGTGTGCAGACCCAGGATGGTGGCACTGATGAAATCAAGCTCTGGTACCCCTGGCTTCAAGACAAACATCTTGGGGGACAAGTGGCATGTCCCCTGTGAGGCAGAGCTCAGAGCCCCTGTGCTGGCAGTGGGGTAGAAGTGAAGGGTCCTGTGTCCTGGGCAAGGGTCTGTCGTGCCCTGAGGAGCTGCTCTGGGCTGTGGGGCTTGGAGACAGGTTTACCCTCTCAGTTCTTTCAGCAGGAAACCCTCTGCACTCAGTGAAGTCTGCACAGCTTTCCTGAGCTGGAGACTGGGGCTGCTGCCCCTTCCCTGGGTGCAGCCCTGGTGAGATGCTCGGCATCTGGGGGGATGCTGGAACCAGGGTGGGTTCTGCTCGAGCAGATCCAGCAGATTCAGTGTCAGCAGCAAACCTGGAACCAGTGCTTGCCTTGGCCCTGCTGGAAGGGCTGGATTTATTCACCTTCATTTTAGAGGGGGGAGATTCTCAAGGCCACCAAAGAGCAAACATTGGACTCTGGGTGTGGCGGGGAATGACAGACATCAGGTTTGATATTTGTTTGCTTTGTGTTTTCCTTCCAGGCATCTGGTGTAATCTACAGGGGGAAAACAAATGGGCAATGACTGCATCTGCCTGTTTCTCTTGCTCCCATCCAGGCCTGCACTGTTCCAGCGAGCTCTTGAGCAACTGCAAGAAGTGCACAGCAGATGTGCTGTTTGCTGGGCTTGGGAACGCCACCGAGCTCAGAGCAAAGCCCCAGGTTAGCCCCCAGGTTCCATGGGCTTGTGCTTTGTATTTGAGAAGATCATCTGCTCATCCTTAACATGAAAACATCAGCTTGAGCCAAAGAGATGTAACGTCTCAGAAATCAAAGACTGGCTTAATACCGATGTTGTGTTCCTCTCCCTTGCAAAGCAAGCCAAGAAAACCTGGAGGACACCCTGAGTGGGAGGGACAATCCAAGCTGTGGATTTGTCTGCTGCCCTTCACCTGTGGAAGCGTTTTAGAGCAGGGAGACTTGAGACAGTGAGCTGCTCCCTGAGTCTGAGGTGATGGTCCAGGTTCACAAAATGCTGGGAACATATCTCATATTAAAATGTATGTCTGGATTTGTAGGCATTGAAAAAAAACCCTGTTTTTTTAAAAACAAACAAGAAAAAGCCACAGCCCTGGGCAGTAAGAAATATCTCAGTCTGAAACCAAGACAAATGGGTATTTCTGTAAATCCCACAAGGAGAAGTTATACAGATTTATTATTTTGCTTTGCATCTCATTTTAGCCTCATCCCTTCTGCACTTTTTGTGGACTGCTCCAGTGGCTTGGCTGTCCTGGGTGCTCTCTTGTCTTGCCTGTGCTCACCACCTGGGGAATCTTGCATGCAAAGAGCTTTTTTCCCTAATTTGACCCCACAGCCACACAGGTCTATGGAAACGAGGTGGTGCATAAATAATCACCTGGGTTTGGGCTGTAATGTGCCAGTGGCTGATCTGACACTGCACCAGCACAGAGCTCCTTTGGGGCTGCTTCTCCCTGCTGGGGGCAGCTGATGGTGGCACCAAACTGTCCAAGGAGGAGCAGTTCCTCCTTGTGGCCATGGGGATGGGAGGGAGCTGGCTGGGGGTGACTGGGGTCCCCACCCCTGCAGGGGCTCTGGCACAATCCCTCCCTTTTGGAGGGCTCCAAGGAACTGTGCCTGCACCATGAGATCCATCCTCTCCTCCTGCAAAGGGATAACCCAGCAGCTTGGGGGGACTCTCTGCTGTCTCCTGACTCTTTATCTGTTCAAAAGAGACACCTCCTCCTCCTCCTCATCATCATCATCATCCTCCTCATCCTCCTCTGGAATTGCTGAAGTGGCAGCATGGCATCTCATTTCCAGCCTTGGCTAACACCACCCACCTGCTGCCCTGGGTCTGACTGCTGGGGTTTTGTTCCTTGGCTTTTGTGGTGGAGTGGGCAAGGCCTTTTCTCTCAGCAGCAGGTGCAGAGGGCAGACTTGTCTGGACCACGCTGCAGACTGGGGTCAGCTCCCAAAGAGGGGGTGAACAACACAGGGAGGGATTTGTGCTGCTGGCCTGTGCCTATGGGCTTGCCCTTGTGGAAGCAGAGAGCAGCTCAGCTTTGTGGTGACAAGAGCAGCTCACCTTCCTGGTGACAACAGCAGCTCACCTTCCTGGTGACAGCAGCTCATCTCTGTGGTGACAGCAGCTCCCCCTGCACAGGCAGGGCTGTGACAGTCCTTGCTGGAGCCCCAGGTGGATGCAGCACCCCTCCATCCAGGGCAGGAGGCAGCTGGATGACTGCAGGGTGACAAATGGCCCCAGCCCTTGCAGGCTGAGACTGGCTCCTGCTGGAGAGGCAGATAAGGCTGGGGGTTTGGAAATCACCAGGCACTGAGTGTTGGCAGGGGATGCTGATCAGCAACTTCACTTTCCAGATACTGTTTTGCTCCTGATCCCGAGTGTGGATGGCACTGATGATGGGGAATCTTGTCTTAACTGGAATTTACGTGGAATCTTGGTTCTTGGAACGGCCTGAAAATCCCCAACCCCCAAAGGACGCAAATTCAGTGCAAGGTTTGCTTTCATTTTAACATTTAATCATCATTACTTGTAAATGAACTTCCCTGACTTTGGGTTGTCACAAGGAGAAAATACATTTTCACCAGGCATGTGGATGTGGAGTCAATTTCCACAGCAGCAGGAAATTAGGCAGGGCTGGTTTAGCTGCTGGAAACTTGCTCCATCTGGAAACAGGAGAGTGAATGTTTCTGATCAGCGGCCTGAAGTCAGGCACAAAGCAGTTCTTCGAGTGCTGGACAGCTGCACTTGCCTTGAGATCTGCATTCTTTCTTGTTCTTGGCTGATGAGATGATTTGGGATGATGAATTTTCCTGTGGGACAGCAGCTCTGCTCCTGTCCAGTCTGAACTGAGAGTGTAATACATTTAGGTGCTAATCCATTTAGGTTGAAAATATGATTCCAGATGATTTTTGCTAAGTGTAGTCCCATTCCATGAGAGCAGGTGCAGTGAATATCTCCCATATATATATATATATATATACACAAATATATATATTTGTAAAATAATTTTAAATATATTAATTTATTTTCATGAATGCTTGTCATTGCCTAAAGTCTGGTCAGCCAGGAGTGCACCCCTGTTAGATTCTCTCTCTAACAACCCTACTGAGCAGCAGATGAATATTTTAATCATCTGTTTGATGGTTCTAGGAGACTCCACTGGCTTGTCAGGTTTTAACTTCATCTGGTGAAGAGTTCAACAGAGGGAACTGACCCCAAAAAATCAATGTGCACTGTGTATTTGGAGAAAGGCTAGTGAATTGTTTCAGCTGGGGAGAAAAAATAATCACTTTGTTGTTTGGAAGCACTGACTTATTTTTAATTTGAAATGTTGACTTTTATTGAACAGTTTCCCTTTTTTAAACTTTGATCCAACAGCAAATGTTAGTAAATGGGTTTTAACAACCTTCCAAGTCAAACAACTTTGTAGGCTGACTCCAAGCAGAATGTTCTTGTTTGCTTGTCTCAGTGATGATTTGAAAACAAAACTTTCTTGTTTGATTTGTTTGGACATGAACTGTTTTCCAAAGTTCACCCCAAAACCCTGAAAAGAATCACTATTTATGCGGTTTTGGTCATTAATTGAAAAACATCATCATGTATTTTGGCTAAAGCAAATTTATTTGAAGTACAATTTAAAAATAGAAGTATTCATTTTGCAATTAACCCTAGGTAGTTTTTACATTTCAAACTAATATATAGGGGTACTTTGGTCATGACATACAATTTCCTTTAAGGTTACCTTACAGCCTTGAAACTGAAACTATGTATTTTTTTTAATTTTATTTTAGATCTTAATGTAGTTTTTGAATTTGCTAACATCTTTCAATGACCTTTAGAACTTGGATCTTTCCAGAACTGACTTAATTAAAGATGAGATAGAAGCAAAGTGGATTTTTTAAAAGCCTGTTTTATTGTTCACTATAAAATTGTCCTGAATTATTCAGCTGTCAGAGCTGGAATGGAATTTATCATTAACTTATTCACTTAGGTAATTAAAGGAACCTGCAGCTTCAGTAGAAATGGAAGTAGAAAAAGGCAGCAGGGTTCTGCATGTGACAAGTTCACTTCCTGGCAGAATTCTTGGAATTATTTAATTCTCCACTCATAGGTTGAGGATGGGCCATTGAGTTTCTGCTTTTGAAATCTGTAATTGACCATGCAAATGCAAGAACTCCCAACAGTTCCCAGCTCAGCTCCTCTCTGTGTGTTGAGCCTGAAGGTTATTAAAAATACAGGTTATAAGATCCAGTCCTTGGTGTTTCTGTTGTTCCAAGTGCACCCTGAAGCAGTTTCTTGGCCTCACCATCACACTGACAATCAATTGCAGGGAAATAGAAGAACACTGTGTGATACAGAGTCCTGCATGTGGACAGAGCCTGCCTTGCTGGGCACCAAGGGCATTTCTGAGCAGAATGTTTAATTTCTGTTGCTGGGGCTCATGGGAGCTGTGCTGGAAGAAAGTTTTCTCTAGGGTGGGCACAATCTGCTTCTGGCCAGCAAGGGAGCCAGACTGGTTCAATGAAGTAATTTGTTATTCATAATTATTTTCACAACACCTGCTGGATTAATTTGAAAATAAATATCCTGAAATGTGAGGAAAGCTTAAGTATACTAATGTAAAATAAATAACTATACAAATATAAAATAAAGTATACTGACTAATGGGAGAAGGAAAAGCTTGCAATGCCCAGCCTGGACCTAGGGATGGTTTTTTGTCCATTAGTGATTTTGCAAATTCTGTAAGAAGGGCAATGGATATAGAGAGTGAAAAATTGGGTGTTGAAGGGGATGTGATGGTGAAAGCATTTGTTAAAACCCCAAACCTACAGCCCTCAGCATTCTCTGCAGTCACTCAAACCTCCCCTGTTTCGGCTTTCACAGCTGGCTGCAAATTAGATACCATGTCATAAATCCTGATCTGTTTATCAGAGAGCAATTTCCAAACTATGTGATCTTCATTTTAGTGAACAGGTTTTATGAAAACAGAAACTTATAAATTCAGTGCTCTCTTTGGGTTCCAGTGATTGAATGCAGTAATTTCAAACTTCAGTGACTTCTCTATTGCACCTGCAACTCTTAGATATTTCTTTTCCTGTCTGGCTGTGTTATTGTCCTGCCAGTGAGTGCTGGCTGTGCCAGAGTGCATAAAAAGGATATATAATGCAAGAAAGGTTTATTCCACTGGCTGTCACAACTACCTGGAAGGAGTCTGTAGTGAGGTGCAGGTCAACCACAAGTGATGGGACAAGAAATGGCCTCAAGCTGTGCCAAGGGAGGTCTAGATTGGGTAGCAGGAAAAATTTCTTCACTGAAAGGGTTGTCAAGTACTGGAACAGGCTGCCCAGGGCACTAAAGCAGTCACCATCCCTGGGAGGATTTAAAAGATGTCTAGATTTGGCTGGGACTGCTCTGAAAGGTTTTGTAGTCTTGCTGAAATATTTCCTAGCTGTTCCTCCAAGTCTGTTTTTTCTAAGCCTAAAAACTACTCTCTGGATTTATCCAAGGATTTCTACTATCTCCTCCCACAAAAGTGTCTGAGTTCTTAATGCTATCGAGGTGAGAATAGATATTCTCTTGTGTGGTGTTTGCAGCCACAGACTTCATTTCTAGGTGTCTCCATAACTGCTTGGTAAAATAAGATTGATGTAACATCAGGAAGCAAAGTGTGCTTCTACCTCCTGTGGTCTCTGAAGAGAGAGAAAACTCTTATTCAAGGTGTTGAAGTGAATTAATTTCTTGCAGCCTAATGTCAGATTTTGTTAATATTCTCTTTATAAAGAGTGGGCAGGCCCTGTGGGACAGCAGTGCATCCCTGAACAAGAGGCAGCAAAGCTCTGTGTGGGACTTGTGTTGCTCCCTGAAGATCTGAGCAGAAGAAAAATGCAAAGACTGAAACTCCTCATTCCAGAGGAGACTTCCACACTCAAGATCCTCAACTGTGGGCAAAGCTGGGCTGTTCCTTCCTTGGCTCTTGCACAGCAGGACTGCTGCAGGCCCATGAGTGCATCACACACATCCTGAATGTGTCCCACAGCCTCCAGCAGCCTCCCCTCCAGAACTGCTCCATGGAGGAAGGATTTGCATTTCTGATAGTCATGGACTGGTTTGCAAGTATTTTCACTTTCATCTTGTGAAAATACTTGGGTTTGCTTTTCAATCTGGTTTTATTTTTATGACAAGAAATGTAAGGTTTACTGGAAAAAAGTGTGATGGGGAAACTGATCTGCCCACTTGAACCCCCCCAGGGAATTTGATCAAAGGCAGGCAGGAGATTTGCTTCTCTATGGGTGACAGCCTTCCTCAGAAATCCCAGCCTATATCTGACCTCATTTCATACCTACACATACTGTCCTATGATTTTTGAGGCTATCTTAATTAATTTTCCATTATTATTATTATTTTTCCTTAAAAATATTTTATTTAAGGGTTTTACTGTGAACTAAGGAAACCAACAGATTTGTGGGAAGAGGTTTGCTGTGGAGTAACATCTGAAATCAGAATGGAATAAAGTTTCCATAAATAACAACAAAGGATATGGATTAATTCAGAGCACTGGTGTTTATGGAGAGCTCAAGAGACAAGGGGATGATGCTGATGGATCTTTTCCTACAGCTTGCTCTAGGAAACAGAAATGCATGTCCATACCTGGGCTGCAACATCATGGGCTGTGTTGGCTAAAGCAAGATGTTTGTGTGGTTACTGCTCTAGTGTTCATTTTTAAATTCTTCTTCTTGGCAAAGGTGGTTTGTGTCTGTCCCTCTGTCCCCCACCTGCCCTCTGTCCCTCATCTAAACCAGCAGTTCCCAGCGTGGGTTGAACACTCAGTGTCTGCACATCCTTATTTCCCCAGCAGGGTGTGAGCTGCCCTTTGTCCTCCTCAGACAGAAAAATTTACTGTGAAATTATCACGCCTCTCACCCCTCTTAGGCAGAGTGGTTGTTGATCTCTGCTGCTGTGTGGACCCTCAGAGTGTTGATTTCTTCCCTTGAGAGTGTCCTTGTGCCAATGCCAGCCTGAGACCTCTGAGGTTCACAGGGAGACAATGGAACTGCTCATCTGGGTACAGGGAAACCATCTGAAAATACTCCAGCATGCACCAGAAAGGACAAGGATGCTAACATACATCAGGAGATGAGTGTGCAGAGCTGGCCACGTGGTATTTATTCAGATAAACACCTCTGCCCTTTGCAAGCAATCACTTAGGGAAATCTTTAATGACTGATAAAGTTTGTCCTCCCCTGGTTTGTGTGCCAGAGGGACTTTTAGTTTTGGTTTATTTTTTTTTGATAGGTGCAAACTGGATTTTGTGACTGTTGAGGGAGTTCTCCAGGTGTGACAAAGAGTGAATTAAGTTGTGGAAGCTGTGATCCAGATAGTGGGAATGAGTTTGGTGGCAGTGGGATCTGTCTGCTGTGCCTGGCAATCGCTGGCTTTGGGCTTGCTTAAGAAAGGTAAGGATATGGACTCAAACTATTATATTCTGCACAGTCATGTGGCTTATTGGAACATGCTGGAAGCTGCATTTTCTCTTTAATGGGTAACTCAAAGTTTAGATAAAATGTGATAGTTTCAAGCAGAATAAAATTCTGAAAACAAATTACATACTAGTGGAAACATTCTTGTAAAATTGGCAGCTTCAGTTGATTTTTAATGCTGGAAACCTTGGAAATTTCTGATGAAAAGTCTTCTAGGGAAAAAAGCAAAAGTTCTCTGAGTGGTGAAAGAGGGTTCATGGTTGTTTTGTTTTCCCCTTTAACCAAGTGAATTTGCCATTAAACTCCATTTTTGAAGGTGAATGATGGATATTTACATATGGAACATAGGCCAATCCCTAAGCTGTGCTGCTCATTCACAATTTTATAGAGGAAGGCATTCATATTTTCCATAGGGTTGCAGTGGGAACTGTATTTTTTTTACTTGCTCCTGCCATGAGGAACAGAGCTTTTAATTAAAATGACAAAGTCAGAGCAGTCAGACTCCTATTATCATATTTAAAGAGGGCTTTGGGGAGCTATAAACATGACAAGATGATTTAACAGAGAAGTACCTAACTTCTAAGCTGTTCCTTTAGGTGTTCCAACATGCCTCTTGGGGTATTTAATATCTCTTTGCTGCAGAGCCAAAGGATGTGCTTTGCTCTGATATTTGTACAGGCCATTGTATCCTGATTAATTGTTCATTATCCTCTTAATTCTAGCCTCACAAGCCCTCCTCATTTCAGTTTGTGGTCTTCTGTGCTCCCCAAACCTCAGCAAACCCCGATCTTCTTAGAGCTAAAGTGTTTTTTAGGAAGAAATAGGAGCAAGACAAGTTTTTTGGAGTCCTGCAGTGAGGATTATGGTTGTTATGGTTACTAGATTAACCATATTGCTGCCACATCTGAATTCATCTGGAGCCTGATCCCCACTGGAGGGTGTGGAGTCCCACCCTGTGAGATGAACTGTGGCAAACCAGTCTAATCATTTGTCATCATTCAGAAATAAAAAAGGCCCACAATGATCTCTCCTGTTGTGGTTATTTCAGGCTCTGGAGCTGCATCCATGGGCTCCAAGAGAGTTGGATGGGACAGGTGATTGAAAAGACTCAGAAATCACTATTCTCAGAACATTTATTACTTCTTAATAAACCCAAAGTGCAGAATATAAAGGGTAAAGATATAAACTACAAATTCCATATAAGCATTCCCTTAAGAAAATGTTTTTGTTTTTAGTTTTTTAAAAGAAATTTAGTATGTTTCTGACCTGCACTCTTATACCAGCACTGTTAAATGGGAGGCTTAGAGACAAACATGTTTGAGCAGGGATGATCCTCAAAGAAATATGCTTTTGGCAAAAGGATCCTTTTATGTTTCAGTTGGGACTAAAACAAGTTGGCTGCACAAGAACTGCCTGTGGAAAAGCTGCATGGAGAACAGCAGATCTTGAACTGTAAATCTCAAAATTCTTGAAAGCAGTGATGAATTTAGACAGTGAAATGCAAACAGGACTTCTATTGCTGTTTCTTTTCTCTTCCTTTTACCTGATTGATGAAAATTCTTCTTTCTGTAAGGACTGATCTGGCAGAAGAATCATTATCCTTTGATCTCTGGAAAGCAAGCCTTGTTAATACAGCCCTGATATGCAAGGCTGGATTGCATTTTTCTACCTGCATTTATATTTTCTTATCTGAAGCATTTTATCTTCAGGATATTATTTTCCTTTCTAGCCATTGCTTTGCCTGCAGTGGTTTAACTCTGCCCCCTGACATGCACAATTTCAGTGGTTTCACTGCTGCACAGGTACTGAACTCTCTGGGCTGATCTTTCCACCCTGAATCCCTGGACCTAAAACCCCACCCTGATGGTTCTGTGAGCCCCTCCAGTACCAGCCTGTAGGTGTAAAATGAGGTTTTCAGTGGCTGAGGATAAAACTGTGGATGGCAGCTCCCTTGTGAGGAGCTGCCTCCTGCTTTGTTTGGATCAGCTCCCGCTTGCGTTGCTGGCTGTACCCACACCCCTGTGCTGAAAGCTGTGGGTGGGAATCACAGCCTTGTGGCATCAGCTGAGGGAAAACTGGGGCTACAGCATTTTAAGAGATGCAACAAGTGGCCTGAGGGATTAACTGCTTGAGTTAAAATAATCTGTTTCAGATCAGGACGCAATCAAAGTTCAACACCTCTGCTTGTGTCGGGACCTCAAAGATGATCTGGTTCCAAACCCCTGCCGTGGGCAGGGACACCCTGACCAGGCTGCTCCAAGCCCCATCCAGCCTGGCCTTCAACATTTCCAGGGATGGGACCTCCACAGCTCCTCTGGGTGATGATGAGGAGCCAGTGTTTCAGGTCTTTGTTTGAAAAGCATCGTCTTCAGAGGCACAGGGGCTCTCTGGACACCACTAGGAAACACTGGGCTTTTCCCTGCTGCAGAAGTCATGTGCATTTATTGGGTTTTTTCTGATTTCCTTTGGGCAGTGGGATTAGGGAAACAGAGTAAGAACAAATTAGAGAAAAGATGCACTGGAGATGAGAGAAACTCTGCTTTTTCAGCTTCTTATTCTTTTCTCATTTCTTTCCCTTCAAACAAATTGATGGCTCCAGTGCCAAATGGAATCTGAGGGAGGAAAACACAAACAAGGAGCCTAAAGGGTGGATGTTACAAGGAATTAGGTGTTCCTGTGGACCCTAGTGAGGCATGTGGGTGTTCAGCATATTGCAAATCAGAACCTGGAGTGTCCCAAACACACATGCAGCCTCACAAAGCTCCTTTGTGCTCCAAGAGGGGTATAAAGTGCAGAAATGACTCTGCAGATATTAATCAAACAATCTGGTTACATCATTTTGTTATAAATAATGTTCAGTGTCATTGGGATTTTATTCTTACAGAGCCACTGTCATTACAGATGTTTGTTTGTGATTATTACAGTGGATAAAATACTAAAGTTAGACATGTTTCAATGATTGTTAATGTTTCTGCAGTGTAAGGGATTCAAATTGTGTATGAAAGTTCATGTCTAGGACATCTTTTTATGTATCAGATTAACTTAAAGAATCTGCTAAAGTCCCAGTGATTTTTCTTGTTGATTTAGTTTCTGAACTCCTGAGAGCCTGGATTTTATAACAGATCAGCATGGTGCCTTTAAATTATCTGTGTAAATCTCCTTGGCTGTACCCAGCGCTGCTGGAACTTGATTACCTGAGTTTCTGAGATTAACTTGAACAACAAAAAACCTCCAGTGCCTGCATCAGACAGGTGAAGACTTGCAAGTGGGATTTAGAAAACAGCAGAAGGTGAATGACTCTGCTACTACTGCAAACAAAATTTAAAAAGGTTATTATTGAATATTGGCTGATTTTAAAAATAGATCCATCCCCAAAGCTGTAATTTACACAACCAGCTAAGCTCTGTGAGTAGAGCAATTAATCATAAAATAAAAGCTGCTAAAAGCTGGTGTCATCAGGGATAGGACTTTATGCACTCCAGGTTTGAGTCAGGGAGCCAGAGGAATGCACAAGACACAGTTTGACCTCAGCATGGGATCCCCAAGGCTGGAAAATGCAGTATGATACATTTCCCAAGAAAACACGCTAAGCAAATGATTTGGGAAACCATTGTACAAGGACTGTAAAGTCAAATGCTTGAAGCTGGTATTAGAAAAGATTTTTGTTGAGTAAATCCATTTCCTCCACCCAGAATCTGCAATGATGTGTTGGAAAGAGTTTCTTTCTATATCAGGAGCTGCTATCTGGATCTATATCTATACCATCTATATCTATATATCTATATCTATCTCTATCTGTGCCTATTTCTATATATTTCTATATCACCTCTATCTATCTATCTATATATCTATCTATCTATCTATCTATCTATCTCTATATCTATATCTATTTGTATCTATCTGCATCTATATCATCTATATATCTATATCTATATTATCTATATCTATTGTTTCTTATCTATATCTATATTGTTTCTTATCTATATCAATCTATATCTGCATCAGTATATTTCTATATATTCTTCTCCCACCCTGGATGGTTTTCAATGCTCCTCTGCAATGTCTGTGCTGGCTTTGTCAATGACCAGCCCTATTTCCATCCCAAAGGCTGCAATAGCCTGGCTATGAAATACCCCACAAGCTGCTGCAGGTGCCAACTTAGAAATGTGCTCCCCTGTGCAGGGGAAGAGCTCTGTGTGATTTAGGAATGCCTGCCTAAACTGAAGGGCAAAGTTCCTGGTTCTGTTTTGCTCACAGGCCTCTGACATGAGTGACTCCCTCGGGTGAACATCAATAAATTTGACTCTCAACCTCCACATGGCTGGCGCTGCAGCAGGCTCAGAATTTACTGGAGCTGTGCTATCTTCTTTAATGCAAGGCAAACTCCTGGCACAGGGAAAGGCTAATCCCTGTTCCTCCCAACTGCAGGAGTAAATGTTTGGCTCAGATGTGTAGGTTATAATTGATTTTGGAAAGAGTTATTTACAGTCTTGGTGTTCTGAGGCGACAGAGTGTGTAGTGAGCTGTTTGATGGTGTGAGGGGCTGCTCCCAGTTCAGGCAAACCTGAAGCTGGCCAACTCTAACCTCAAGGAATACTATTTTACAGATTTATGGCATTCCATTGGCAGCTTCAATCATTCATCTGATCCACCAGGATTGTTTTAACATCTCAGGCAGCAGCCACAGATTAATGCTTTCAGTGTAGCATATCTGTTCCCAGGTGTGCTGCTGAGAGAACTGCTAAAAACAAGTGTACATAATGTGAAATTGTTAAAGTTTTTTTTTTTTGCTTTCTGCTTGTTAAGGTGCTATCAAGGTGGTGATATTTAATCAGTCCAAGAGGCACAATCAATTACAGTTCCTGCTCTCAAAGTCGTGGTCATGCTCTGTTCTGCCCCTGAGTTTTCTACCACTGTTCTATCACTTTGGTATATTTTGTCATAAAGCCACAAAAAAGATCAGTACTGAAGAAAGTTCTCATAAAGAACATCCCTATAACACTTTAGCTGTTGAATTTCCCCCAGTCAGTCTATTATAGTTTTAAGTAATTTCAGCAGCACCTCTTTGGCATCTCAAGCTCCTTGCAGGTGTCACTTCTCTCACCTCTTCAATAAAATGGGGTCTTCTGGTCCAGTGATCCCTCACCCTCAAACAAAGCCTCCCCCTGCAATTTATGCACCCATTCTCAGAGCTTGGGCCATGGACATTCAACACAGATTTGTGCCAGCAGAGGCAACAGACCCCTGAGCTTTTTGCAGTATTCAAAATCCAGCCATTAGCATTTTAATCAAAACAATGACTCTTTTCTTGCTTGTTCTGAAAAATTCTTGGCCACAAGTCTCAGGGCTCCAAGGAGTCAAAAATTTATTTATTCATGTGACTTCTCAGATTCCAGGAATCATTTCTGCTCTTGGATTCTTTTTGCCTCTGCTGTGGATACAGCAAAAAGAGCTTCTTCATTCCCTGAATTCTTTTTTTCCTGGAATCCATACCAATGCCAGAGCTGCTGCACATTTTTTTTTAATTTTTTTTATTTTTTCCCAGCTATTTTCACTTTATCAAGGAGGGGTGAATTTGCTTCCACAGACAAGAAGTTACAGAAAAGAAAATTTCCCATCAATTGCCCAGAGTTGCTGAGCTGCAGCACTCCTTTGTGGTCAGCTGGACACGGAGTCACAGATCCAAGAGGTGTGTGCAGGCTCACTCAGCAGAACATGCTCACTGTAACTGGGGGATCCTGCAGCTTGGATGAGTTTACTCAGATATCTGGATATCTGTTAGTGTAATCCAAGCCCCATAGTTAAAACCAGCACTACAATTAAAAGTGAATTGGCATGTTTATTACACAAGGTTGCTCGTTAGAATTAGGGTTTGGTTTTCCCTCTAAGTCTCCAGCAGCTGCTTTCCAAAGCAGGCTGTGTCACAGTGCAGCTGAATGAGAGCCTGAGTGGGACAGAGACAAGAGACAGCTCCTGGTGTGCTCTGCTGGGGCTCACAGCAGTCCAGCCTCCAGAGACACAATTCCCCTGCAGTTTCCTGGACTGCTGGTTCCACTCTTTTAGCTCAAAATCTGCTCCTTTGGTTCCTTTTAATTTTTTTCTTTAGTTGATTTTTATTTTTTTCCTGAGATTCCTTTTCTCTCATATGTTTTCCTCGTTCTCCAGGTGTGGTTACAGCACTGGGATCAGTTCCTTTAACTGCAGGTTTTCCCAGCTCTGGCTGCTGTTTTTTCTGATAGGAGATTGGAAGTGTAAAGAAGCCAAGGTTCCATTCCCATAAAGCACCAAAATAACATTTTTCAAGAAATCAACTACCTGCAGAACATTTTGATGAGACATTACTTCAGTTACAGGGAAAAGAGAGTTTTTCCAGTCCTCCAGTTCCAGCTGGCTTTGGACAGCAAAACAAACAGAAAATCCTCAGACCTTTTGAGGTCCAGAGATGATTTTATTTTCTGTCTTAGTAGCAGTAGTAGTAACTTCATTTATTTTTGACTGATACTTTAATTAATGCTGTACTCCAAAGCTCTCATTTCTATTTCTCTGTGAATAAGAATAAGGCAGACTCTTGGTCCTTTTTTTTTTTCCCAACAGCCTCCCTGACAGTGAGGATCAGCTTTAAGACCACTTGAAGTCAATGGAGAGATTTTGATCCATTTTAAAGGGCTTTGAGGCAGAGCCATGAAGACTAGCTGGAACAACTGCTAGCATTTCAGGAAAGCCACAGCTGAATTTGGCAGCTTGTAATTAATTACTGAAATTCAATATTGTGTTGCACAATACTTGTCTCTTCACAGAAGCCAGCAGGCACATTTTTAATATTTCTATACCCCAATGCAAGACACATTTTAAAAGTCATTGCCATGAACAAGAATGTCTTTCATTATATTTAAAATGGAGTGTGCTTGGTTTCTGTCCCCATCAGAGGATAATGAAAACAGCTGGAGCCTAATTATTCTAATTCAGAGATATTCACTGTCATATTTCTCTTTTGATGTGCTCTGTCTCATGGATATGAGTTGTGTGGAGTTGAGAAGCTCAAGAGAAATTGTGTAGCAATCTCCAGCTGAACAGAGCACCTCCAAACCCGTGGGCAGACCCCTATTCCATGTGGGATTTAGCTCACCAAGCCACAAATATTTCCAGAAAAGGTCACCTGTCCACTGTTAGCCCAAAACTCTGAGCAGTCAGTAGATTGACAGGATATCTGTTTGATAATCTCTCCAGCAACATGAAAAAGCTGCAATAACTTCAAGTCCCTGACAAATTGTTGTGTAGTGGATTTAGCAGCAGGCTTGGCTGAAGGACAGCAGATGAGAACAACAGCAAATCTGGTTTATGGTTCACAAAATACAGAGCTGCAAAATACTTTGGAGAGCTGCCTCCTCTGTTAAATCCCAGTTTAGTGACTCAGACAGCAATGCTTTGAGGTTTATGTAGAATATAACAATCTTCTCCCAAAAGTTATCTTTGCTTCACTTTTACATTTGTATTCTTACAGTTGTATAAATTTCATTTAAAAAAAATGGCTTTACTGTTCACCGTCGTGGTGCTTGTCTGCTGAACACAGGATAATAAAACTATTTGTAATTTCTGTTTTAATGAGGCAGAAAAGGAGGAAAGGGAGAAAAACTGCTGTGATTTTATATCTCCCTAGACATCTACTTTTATCTTTTAATTTTTTACTTTAGAGCAGACCCAGAACGATGCTTTTTATTTAATTGGTCGTCAAGTATTGAATGAATCATAGCTTCCCCTTATTGATCTGTTGTTTAATCTTATGAAATGAATAGTCCTCCTTCCTCCTCAGAGTGAAAAATTAATTAGTATGAGAGAAGAAAGCAGGATATGAAACCTCATTGCTGGAGCAGCTTGCTGCCAGTCCTGTGGCCTTGCATGTCCCAGCCCTGTCTCTTGAGGTCCAGCTCTGACACCTCTGTTTTCACCTTTGGGCTTGTTTACATGTGGCAAACCACAGTGAAGCTGGGAGATGTGCTTAGTCAGGAGACAAAAGCAATGGAAAAGCATGTTGTCTCCAGAAGGTCGGTGAGCTCAGCCTGGGAGCAGAGTCTGGCTGTGCCCAGTGTGGGGAAGGGCAGTGTCAGTATCCCCAGTGCCTCTGTGCTGTTATATTTCTATTTCTGTGTCAGCTTCCCCCTGCATCAGGCCAACTCCTAACATGAGAGAGGAAATAAAGTGCTGGGTACAGCATGGCTGCAGATGAGAAAAGTTTCTTCTTAGCATGTGTGTGACATACTACAGTAAGCAAGGTGTTTAATTAAAATCCTGCTTGAACTTCGATCTCCTGCTCTTGCTCTCTTACCAGCAATGAATGTTTGAAAGGATTTTTTACCAGCACTTTGCAATGCAATTAATGTTTTCCTGTTTTTTATGTGTACCAGTATCACATCTCACCCTCAGTCCAGCAGAGAATTACTGTCTTTCCCAAGAATGCAGAAATCTGGACTGGTTCATTGTCTTACTGAAAAAAATCACAAAGAATAATTTTGCATTCCTCCTTAATGCAGTGCAATCCTTGTTCAGTCTGATCTTTTTATTATCTTACACCTTCCTCAACCTGTTTACCAACGTTTCAACCTCCTCATTAAAGGTGAAGAATTGTGCAACTGCTGAGAAAAGGCTATGAATATTGACAAATACTTGAAACAACAGATCTGTTTCAAAGAGGAACTGGAACTGGTTTGGGGCTCTGAGAACAGTGTGGGCTGGCAGTGCACATCCTACTCTCACTTTAGGCTATCATGTTAAATTCCCAGCTAGTGAAACCTCATCACAAGGTGGTGGCTTGGAAAACATGAGACAAACTTTTCTCTCCTCAAAGAGAAAGTGTTTTGTTTGCTTTATGTTCTTTCCCCTGAGAGCCATGAAGAAATATAGAGTTAGACCATTGAAATGTGCATTTGTGAAACAGCTTGAAAGGAATCCTGGAAGAAAACAGAAAATAATAAGGGTTAAGAAAATAACAGGGGGAATCAGAGGGAAGCAAGTGAAACAAACCCAGGATGTAAGTGCAAGGATCTCCCTTTTGACTCACATTCCTCATAACAAAATTACTGGGCATTGCCCAGGCATGGGGTGAAATAAACCTGGAGAAATACCACACTCAGAAAGGGTGCTCCTGGGACATCAGGACATCAGAGCATGCTACAGCTCCTGCAGAAGGAAACACCATTGTGTGTGTGTGCTCGTGTGCTAACGAATAGACAAAATTAACCAAGAACATGAGGGTTAATACAGGGTGGAGAAATAGAAATAGGAAAGCAGCATGGAAGAGAGAATAAAGAAGCTTGGCTGTGAGTCAGGAGCTGCCCTAAACATGCTCAACTGGAAGCTGAGGAGACAGAACAGGATACACAAAGGTTTAGATCTGTTTAAAAATTAAATCAAGCAAGAGTAATGTAAGGTCTGTGAGGTGGATGTGTTCTGTGGTGCTGTTACAAGCCACTTTAAATTTCAAGGAAAAACGATGCCAGTGAGCATTAATGCACTGGGGGAAAAAAAAAGGCAGAAAGCTCAGCACTTGAAAAGTGCCACTTGACAGGAGTGACATGGTGAACAGTTTAAAAGCCTCTGAATGGTTCTTGGAACCAGGAGCCTTACCCAACAAAGACACAGAAATTCCATAAATATTTTATTCCGGAACATCGTGTTCTTCTACTGACATTAATAAATATATGGAAAATGCACTTATTAAAGGTTAGGTGGAAAAACTATTCTGAGAAGGCTTTCTTTGCAAATGTCATCCAGCCTCACTGCATTTCCAATTTGGGTGGAAGGTTTTTACGTCGTTTCGGCAACAGCGTAAAAATACAGATGATTCATGTATAGAGTTATTTAAGAAAAATGCAGATGGTGTTTTAGACAGGAAAAGGTATTTTGATTATTTGCAATTCTGGAGAAAATGGAGTTGAAAAATCAGCATCCAAGCAAAGGGATTAGAGCCTGCATTTAAATTTTGTGGCTTTGCTTGGAAAAAAGATTTTATCTGATGAAGATATGAAAAGCTCAGAAGTTCTTAACAAAATTAAACTATGAAACAGTTGATTCATAGCAGTTAATGAGAACCATTACAGCTTATTGCTTGACTTTTCTCTCCCTCCTTTTGTCTCTTGAATCATTTAAAGAAAACTCCTTTGAACATGGGGCATTGAGATCAATTGATTAAATCTGATTGTCTTCTTGCTCCATTGGTTGCCAGTGGAAACGAGCACATTTAAAAAAAGCCTCCACTCACTCTTTGCAGTCTGTCTGACAAAGGCCAGCAGTGCTGATATACAATCAAAAGCAAAATTGGCCAGCTGTTGTCATTTTGCTGATGAACAGTTTCTCTATTACACTTCTTTCTGTCATAATCTTGGAAGACACCAGGTTATTCCAGCCAGATTTTAAATTGCCTGGGGGATTTGTTTTGTAATTGTCCCACAGATTAGAAACCCAGGTGGTGGAGTAGACCCAGGTGCTTCTTTGCAAATGATTTATGGAACTGGATTGCAAGGAAACAATGAAGGATTTTCACAACTTTTCCTTTGAAATCTTGTCATAGGAGCCAAATATTGACAAAACAAATATTTTCCCAAATTCACTGCATTCTTTACTTTGTTATAGAATGATTAGAATAATTCTTTAGACCACGAATTATTTGCCATTTGCCAGATGGGGTTCTGCATGAGATAGCCTTGATTCAAGCTGAATTCCTGTGTAACCATGTGTTCAGCTATCAGAGTAGAAAATTAACAGGTTTGAGGACTGGAGGAGGAACAAGAGAACAATCACTATCCAGTCTGCTCCTGCCTACTGTGATATTCCCCTAATGCCACTGTGGCTTCCCTTTTTAACTTGTGTAAGGTCTGGACAGCCAGAACCACCAAAGTACAGCCATTATTTCAGGTCTCATTGCTGAGTCTTCCTCCCTGATGGAGGACAGGAACATGTCATTATTAAATTATTACCAGGTTTATTAAATTGTAAGTTGGTGAGGCTCCTGTTGAAGCCTCTGTTCAATTCTGTTGAATTAGAACCAGAGCTTCTGGAATAGGAACATGGGACATGAACAGAAATCGTGCATGCTCTGAATATTTAGCTGAATATATTTATTGAAGGGGGCTCTATTAATTATCTGGGGGAATTATCTTAGATTTCCCTTCAAGTCCTAAATTTAAACTGTCAGGGAATAACCTGGAAGAATATTTCAGATTTGTGGGGCTTTCATCTTTTAGTCAGAATACCAATTTTATGGACTAGAGATACTTTGTACTACAATTTCTGTTCAGGTGAAAGCCCAGATTTCTGGCAACATTTCTGTGAAAAATATCAACAAGCACTTTGTATTTCTTCTCTAGCAGAGAAGTCATCTCCCCAGGATCACTCCTTGCCATGTCAGTTGGACTTACTTGGAAGAGAGTTTGATTTAGTCTCTTTTATGAAATAAAATTATCAGTCAACAGTTGGCAGTTGTTGTTGTTGTTGACAATTGACAGCTGGGCTTTTTGCTACTTGTGTTTGCCACTTGGCACTGCAAGCCCCAGCGTAGCCCTGCTTTAGTCATGCAGTGTGGACTGGGCAGCATTGCCACCTTCTGAGAAAAGCAGCAGTCTGGACAGGATAAATCCATTTAATTTCAGAATTTACTGTGCTTGTTGATTGAAAACTCCAGGTTTTTTTGCAGGTGGCCATAGGGCAATTCTTCTTCTTACTTGGCATTGTTGCTGTGATTTTCTTGTTCCTTTCAAGGGCTTGCAGTGACGTGTTTGAGCTGAGGGCTGGTGATGGGAGGGATGTGCTCAGCACTGAAACACTTGGCAGCTGTCTGAGGGTACAGCACGTGAACTGCAGGCACAGAACTCCAGCCTGGAGAGGAGATGCTCAGCCCAGCTCTGCTGACCTCAGCAAGGCTCTGCCAGCCTGCTCCAGGCAGGGACTGGCCTGGAGCTTGGCCCTCATGAGGACAGAGCAGTTGCTGCTCAGAGGAGCAGAGTCATTATCCGAACGGCGCCGTGGGTCTGTAGGCATGACAACCCCAGGAATATTAAAGTTAATTGAGGAACATGAGCTCAGAGATTAAACTCAGTGTCCCTGCTCCTGTAAGAACATGATTTACTCCTTGTGGGCAATGGATCTATTTGTATGGATGGGCACAGAGTGTACCTGATGGCCATCATCTTGACAGGAGGTTGCCAGGAGGGTGAGGAGGACAAGGGAACTGCTTCCCTCCATCACCCCTTTTCTGGTGTTACTGATGTCCTTTCTTTCATAACACTGAAAAAACTGTAGGGAGGAATGAGAAGAGGGGAGGATGCTCCACCCTAATCCTTTGTTCCATGAGACCATCTAACAAATCACTGTTGGAAACCCCTGGCTCAGGGCTCAAATCCCATCAGGAGAATTTGGGTTTTTATTGGACTATTACATTGAGGAGATCCTACTATCACAGAATCTTAAAGGTCATCTTAAAGGTCACCTTGTTCTACCCCTTTCCATGGGCAGGGACACCTTCCACTATCTTGACTTGCTCCAAGCCCTGTCCAGCCTGGTCTGGAACATTTCCAGGGATGAGGCATCCACAGTTTCCCTGGGAAACCTGTCCCAGTGTGTCCCTACTCTGAGTAAAGAATTTCCTCCCAACATCTGTTCTAAATCTCTCCTCTTTTAGTTAAAGAACTAAACTCCTTTTCTTATGGTTACCTGACCATGGGAAAAGCAATTTTCCTTCTTTTTTTGTAGCTTCTTCCTGTTTATATTATTTCAGCTCTGAACAGTAGCAACTCCTGTGTATTTTAAGTCTTTCAAGTCTGTCTTGTGAGTAGCAGATTCACAAGGCTGGAGGGTTTCTTGAGAACGTGGGGAGGAGAGAAATTACTTGAGAATTTCAATTGAACTTAGGAAACAGATTCTGCCAGAGGGGAAGAGAAGGAGAAGGAATGTTAAAAACCTGACTTTCCTGAGCATTTTGAAAGAGCTTCACTCCAAAATTGTCCACATGGTTAATTTTCATGTTGCTGTGTTTTTCTCTCAAAAAGCAACCTTGGCTTTTCATGCTGACATGTTCTATTCTGATGTTGGATGAAAAGCTGAAGCTGGCCCAGATGGGCAAAGCACAGACCAGAATGAAATTTTTGCAGATTCTTTTTTGTTTTACCCCGCCCCCACTTTTATTTATTTATTTTTCTCATAAAGTTCATCCTCGACCACATTTTTAGGAGGTTTTTTTTTTATTTCCTACCTCAAAACTGTCAACTTACGGAGTGAGCAGGAAGAGCCATCCTGCCTGGCAGTGCACTGAGCTGCAACACCACTTTCATCAGCTGCAAAGAGGCAGCTGCCAACACTGGGAAAGCAAAAATGTGCAGGGCTGTGGCTTCAGCACAGGAGGGGGAGGTTTGAGCAGGCACTTGAACCAGCTTTGTGGGCTCCAGGGGTTTCAGTGCTGTTCCTTACCCTACCAAAGGCATGCTTTGGAACGGGTATTCCCACATGCCATGGACCCCTTTGGGAAGATTCAGATGCTGGGATTTGAGTAGGCATGTGATAGACAGAAAGCAAAAATTATTTTGTATTAGTAATGAAAACATTGCACACGTTTTATTTTACATTGTTGGGGTGTTTTTGGCTAACTATGGATCCATTTAAGGTTTTTACACAGTTCTAATGCCCCTCTGGGATGACATGCTAGAAATAAATCCAATGGGTAGGAAAAATCATGTGTTTCTTTAACAGCTGGTGCTGAAACAAAACAAAAAACCAAACTGGAGTGCTAAACCAAATTTGTGTGATTTTCATTGGTTTCAGGTACATTGCACTGTTAACAAAAAATTGTACTGAAGAACAGGTCAGATATACAGTGTGCTGTCACCAGCAGGACATTTCCATGATTATCCCTCAATGTGGGAGCAGGTCCCTTGTTTAGCTCATACTGAGCTGGAACTCTTGCCTTCCCTCACCTTAAAATAAAATCTGCAAAATTCCTCTGCTGTGTGGCAGTTTCTCTTTATGCTGGGGAAAGTTACAGATGGAGCAGAATCAGAGGCACACAGAGAAGAGACAGCCTGGTGGGAGAAGTGTGTCTTAATTCTGTGTATTGCTGCCTGATTAAAATAGCATGAGGAGTGAGGCATGCTTTTAGCAAGTACAATGAACACCCTCAGAGTTCTTGAATTCCTTCTGTCTAGCTTTTAAAAGTGTCAAAATTCGTTCCAGCAGCAGTCTTTTGTTTAGGAAATGCTCAGCTGCTGTCCCTGTAGTTCAAATTAATCTCACTCCTGAGCCTTTGTCGTAGCAGATGCGTTTATTCCAGGCTCAATATGAAATTCCTGTGCTTGTCACCCAGAGATGTGGCTCATGATCATCTCTACCCATGGCTTTAAATAGAAGTAAAAATACTGTAGCAAGATGCACAATCGAGTCCCAGGCAAGGAAGAAGGGCATGAGCATCAGACAGAGATGCAGGGTTTAACTCTTAGTGCATACATGAGTTTATACTCCCCTCACTTCCATAGGAGTGTATTTTCCTCAGGAAAGGGGAATGTTCTCTGACTAATTGGATGCTGTGTATGGCACAAGCAGCCTCAATCATAACTTAAAACCTGTAAACTCTTAGTGAAGAGTGGAATTTCTTTTAGAAAGTCAACAAACCCTTAAATTTTATAACCTTTAGGAAGACTTTGACCAACAATAAAACCCATATTCTCAGAAAATTTCTCCAATTCCCAATAAACTTCATAGTTGATGCTTTGTGCCTTATTTTTAGCTTTAATTTTTCCAGCTCCAGCTTTGGCCTCCAGCTCTCATTATACATTTTGCAGATTAATAGTCCCTCCATTACCAGATGTTCTCATCATGTCTGCATGAATTAGAACATCTTCACCTTTTAACCTCCTCTTGCATGAACTCATATTGATGTGCTTTGAGTCTTTCCTGAGAGCAGTGAATTCTAGGAAAAGCAGCTGCAGAGTATTTGGTTTCCTGGCACTTTTTAGAGTGTATGGAGAAGCTGAGAAAGAGAAAATAGCCCTGCAAATATCCAGCACCCTGCCATGGTGCTATAAATGGCAGGAGTGTGGCAGGCACAGCCAGCAGCCTGGTGCAATAGGTTTTTTTTGGTTATTTGAGGGAGATGGGCACTCTGGGAAGGCTAGGATACCTTGGGAGCTGATATGCATCTCAAGAAATGGGATGGTTTAGGCTTGAGCAGTGGGGCCACAAAAGGGTTGGGAAAATATTGGTTTTCAGGACTGCAGCTGGTCCATCAACAAGACCCATGAGAGCTGTCATTAAATTGAGCTGTGGCTCTGAGACTGGATCAGCAAACATTCCTCTCCTCAGCAGGACACTCCTGTGCTTTGATCCCAGAGGCTCCTGTTGGACCTCTGGCACCAGAGCCTTCAGTGGCTGCTCTGTGGTAGCTGTGCATGCACACAGCCTTGCTTGGTGACTGTGGTACAATCCTCTCTCTCAGCTTCCTCGGAGTGCTACTTACTCATACCTCAGAGTTAAAGCTGGTCACAAGACAGTTTTGTGTTTGACAAGTGGTAATTTGGGTTCTGTGGCCATTTCTGCCCCCATACTCATAGCCAAGGCTGTAGGAAGCCTGGCATGTGTGCAGGGGCATTTTCTGTCTCTCTGGGATACAGGTCACTGCTTCATTCTCTGCTGCTGCTCTGTTGGTACAAACCTATCCCTTGTGGCTTCTGCACATTTTATAAAACATTTTATAAAACAACTGAATAAACCTTTACCCAGAGATGGTGTGATAACCTCTTGCTCTGTCAAGTATTTATCTCTACACTTGAGCTCACTTTCTACAAGATATTGCTTTTGTGTATATTTTTGGTTTTTTTGACCCAAGTGCCATTTGCCAGTAAATTAAATGTTTTACAAAAGCTTATATGCATTAACACCCATTTCTTTATCAACCACATTTGTAACTCATTAAAAACATCAAATGTATTTGTGTGTGAATGCTCATAACTGTAAATATTTCTGTTCAAGACACATGGGGACTTTGTCTTGAACAGAACATGGACAAAGCAGATATAATGTGTTAGAAAGAGTTAACATGCCTCCTTGGAAAATACTCCCAGGCCTTGTGATTGCATTGGGTCTACATCTGCATAACAATCACCTTGTCTAACTACTTTCCAATAATTTGTGTAGATGAAAGGGTAATTTTCATTTCAGTGTTCTCCATTTAATTTAATTTCTATGGATGTCAATAGAATTATATTTTTTTAAGTGTGAATGGTTTTCAGTGTAATTCACTCCCTCTCTTTATTTACTTCTCTATTTGTTTTTATTCATTTTACTCAAGGAAACTTTAAATACTTAGTCATATTTTTGTGGAAATGAGCATCCCTTTTATACCTGATTGTACCCATTAAAGCTGATTGTTATACTGGGCAGCCAGGGCTTAAAAGAAGTAGTGATGACAGTGTAAAGTGTTAAAAAATAAATCATCCAGTGCAATCATTGAACTGCAGTTGAAAGGATTTCTATTGATCATCTGAGGCAGTATATTGGTGAATCTGATTCCCACCTTAAGGGACAAGACTTTTCCAATGGGACACTGCTGTGTGACCTTTGATGTCTGCTCTGTGCTGATTCTCTGCAAATTGTGGGTTGTCC
Source organism: Parus major (assembly GCF_001522545.3). Classification (NCBI taxonomy): domain Eukaryota; kingdom Metazoa; phylum Chordata; class Aves; order Passeriformes; family Paridae; genus Parus; species Parus major. The sequence continues at coordinate 28,520,434 of NC_031775.1, read as the reverse complement.
CATCAACCTTTGTGTGATCAAAGGTGTGTGCAGGGCTCAGTGTGACCCTGGCCAGTGGGAGAACAGCAATTCTGCACGGTTGGTTATTCCCTCTGCAATCATAACCAGTCCTTGCTGTCCTGCACATTGGTGTAGACAATGCCTTGGAGAAAAAAGAAATATTTGTTGCCTGACAAGTCTGAAAAACCTCCCTAAAAGTTCCTCTTATTTCTGGGTGTTGATGAGCTGGGAAGAGAAGAGGAGAAAGAGGGATTAGAAATTATTGTGTGTCATGCACACACAAAAAAGATTTTTCTGGTTTTTAGTTGTCTCATAAACCAGCAAAACTTTACTCCCTGCAGATGTAGTAGTTCTGCATTGCCTGTGTTTTGCAGATTGCTTCTTCTGGGAAGCTTAGAAGATCATATTTATTTACCTGTGGTTTGATTTAGTCACGTGGAACCAGATGAATATTGCCATGGCCTCACTGAATCTCTGCTGAAAACAGCATTGAGCCTGAGCCGGGTTTCTAACACAGACCTCATCTCCTTCTCCATTCCCATGTGTGGAGAGGGAAACAAGCAGAGTGTCAATAAGCTCAGCCAAGAGCCAGAATCACCCTGCTCACAGCTGGGAATTGTACAGAAAAGGCTCTTTCTCCATCACCACTAATTGCCACATGTATGAAGCAACCTCTTACCGGAGGGACTCGGCAGTGCTGGTTGTTAGGAGACAGCTGGAATTTTGTACCCGTTGGAGCTTTGTAGGAAAAGATAATTTCTGAGGATGAGTCATGTGGATCTGGCTGACACTTATCAAAAATAGGTGTGCATGTGGGACGTTGCAAAAATTAACTGGACTCACTGGGTAGCAATAGAATACGTGCAGGGAAAAGATAAATATGTGAACACTGAAATGTGGGCAGTGGGGACAAATAATCTGGTTAAATAAGCTCTTCCTGGGAACCAGTGAACTGTTAATAGAATCTTCTGAATTTCAGTCTGGAGACTTCTACCAGAACTGTGGGTGCCCTGGGCTTTTTGTGGCTTCCCAATCACCCACGTGTTTTCTGCCACTATCAGGAAGGAACAAAGGATGGTGTCAGGGTCACAGTCTGTCCACCTCCAGCCTCTGGGACTGTAGTGAGTCACAGATGCAGTGCTTTGAGAACAGCCTTTGAACCAACCCTAATTATTAATAATTCTGTTTTTCACATTGTTATTTTTGAATGAGACCAGTTTCCCAACCCAGTTCACTGGACAGCTGCCCAAAATCTTCCAGCAGGTGACCTGAGGGGCAGGAATATTTCTGTAACTGGGAGCTACATTAGCTGGATCTGCTATTTAGAGCAGTTCTGCATTTCCAGGGAAAACAACTTCTGAGCTCTAATGGCAGCTGTGACATTACAAGGGGTTGGATGGTTAGGTCAGCACAGGCTTTTGGAAATTTGGGTCTGGACATGATCATAATATCAAAAGAAAAAAATAAACTCTTCCCTGATTTCCCTTCCAGAGTTGAGCACAGGACCAGAAGTGGGAGGCTTTAAGGATGGGAATGTTTGACACCAAATTAGATGGGTCCCTGATCAGCCTGGTCAGGTGGAAGGTGTTCCTGGTTCCTGCCCATGGCAGGGGGTTGGAATGAGATGATCTTTAAGTCCCTTTCAACATAAACCATTATTCCACTGTTCTATCACCTATACACTTGTCATGCAGTCACCATGAGCTGGCAAGGGGACTGAAACTCCAAAAGGAAGGTGATTTTCAAACATTCAGAATTCAAGTGCTGAGTCAGTCAAATTCCTCTCCACTGACAGGTCTGGGAAGGTCAAAATATGTAACCTTTAGCAAAGCACACATTTTTGAAAGGTCAAATACTGTTTGGGTAGGTTTATGAGAGGATCTGGAGTGCTGGTTTCCCATGCAAAGTCACTGCTGTACATCCTCAGAATAAAGTCCTGCTAAATCCTTGTTCTTTTAATACTTCAGAATAGAATATTCTGTGATTAATGGTTGCAGGGGTAAGTGCCTGAAGCACACTGTATGTTTAAAAGACCTTAAGAGACAGCTTTCTCTCTTGAGGTTCAAGCAAAGGTGTAATAAGGACAGCACAAGAATTCCTGACTGCTAATGCTGCTCTCCTCAGCTGACCTCAATCTGATGTTTTAATAGACTATTATCACAAATAAATCCTCTCTAACAGAGATATTGGAGAATGCACCTCTGTCTGGGGTTGTGAATTTTACTAACTCTTATTTTAAGACAGTTATATTCAGGCTTTTACAGTGTGATTATTATTCTGGAAACAGTTTGAGAAACTCAGTGTTGAGATATTAGCTTTCCAGTCATCCAGTAAATAAAATAATCCTAATGCTGTTATCAATAGTTTTAAATTACAAATTAGTTTAAATTCCAATAAATTGCCTAATTTGAAAACAGTGGCTCTGCTGGGAAATGTGTGAATCTCATGTAGATAGCACTTGAAGAAAAAGATCAATGATTCAGTTTATTACTTGGAGAAGGAAGAAATACTTTTAAACCTATTTTGTGTTTCCCCAGTAGTATTTATTGCTATTAGCACTAACCAGGCTAACTAAATCAATATTGTTTCCAGATCATATGTCTGGAGTTTTCAAAAATATTAAGTTTCTTTTCATCTGAGATTTAGCATCTGATCTTTTCAAGATGAATAATAGATGCAAGATACTTTTAATTATTAAACCATGACTTTATAAAGTTACTGGAGGACAAATGATAAGTGATCATTTTATGAAGAAATGAACACTGTCATTGATTTTGGATGAGACTCATGGTAAATTATTCCAGTGCTAACGTTGGAGAATGCCCAGCTCAACATGGTTTCAGGGCTGCCTTCTACTGGTTTTTGCAGAGGGAGTGAAATTACAAGTCAAAAATGCTGAGCTTATTCACGTCTCTGGTATCTTAATGATTTGGAGAAGCTCTGACTCTGTGCTTAATGTGTTTATTCTGTGGCATTCAGCTGCTCTGGAGAACTTTTTACAGCAACCTGAGACTGAAAGTGTTTACAAGTTCACCTGAAAGGACCCCAGCAGCAGAGTCTGAGAGTCCTACAGGAATTTATAGCAAGAATTTTCAAAGTGAAAAAAGGCAAGATTTGTAGGTTAGCATGAGTGAACAAATGATCAAAGCTTCTGAGGGTCTCTTGAGTTACTGATTTTCTGATTTTTTCTTAAGCATCACAAGCTTACTGCTTCAGGCAGAACGAATTAACTAATGAAGGCAGGAGAAAACTGCTGAGAAAGGGATGGAGAACAAAAACTTGCTAAAATTTAACTCCTAGATATTTGTATTTCATATAATATCAGTTACACTGATTAATTTTCAACATCAAAACATTATTTTATTCAAATTGCGCAGAAATGCCTGACATGCAGGTTTACACTCTCCTGTTTGTAAGTTCAAGCTGCATCTTTAACAGTACTCAAGAATAATTCTTTTTTTTTTTTGGGTTTTTCAGTAGATGAAAGAAGGCAGGAATTCAGATGGATGCCTACCAAAAAAGAGCCATGTTTTAATTGCATGGCTTTGATTTTAAGTTTATTGCCTTGTGGATGACTTTATAGGTTCAGTGTAGCAAGCAAACTGTGTGGTGGAACCTGAGGAAGCAAAACAAATTCACCAATCAGGTGGTCAGCTTAAAACCCAAAGTTTCAAAGTGAAAACATGGCATGTTTTTGGGGGGTTGTGTTGGATAGGGATGAATAAAACCCAGAGAAATCTGTGGGAGAAAACCCCACAGAACAAATCTCTCTGGATGAAACCATTGCCTTAGAGGAACCTGGAATGTTGATTGCTGGGTGGTTTTCACAGGGAAGGCATCAACATATCCTGTTTCTCTTCCCCTTTTCTTACTCCCAAAAGTTGCTACCAGAGATAGGCTGCTGGAGCAGATAAATTAACCAATTCCTGCAATTCTTCTATTACAAAATTTAAATTAATCACAAATGTAGCTTGTTATTTCAAAAAAATCACAACATTATTAAAGGGGAAAGAACAGGAAGGTTTGATCAGTGTTGGTTTTTCATTACCTTGCCACACCTCATTCAATATTCACAATTTGCCTCTTCAACCTGCTGTTATGGGACTATTTCTCTCCTCCCATATTAAAATCTTTGAAGTCTCATTTATGCACCTGAATCATATTCCTAATGAGACATGAGCTCAAATTATGGAAGTATTGAAAGCATGTGTGAGTCATGCTTTATATATGGCATATGAATAATAATTTAAATATTCCATTAACTGCATTATTCTTCATGTTCCTTCATATAGACCTTTCTTGATTCATCATTGTACCTCTGCCACCCAGAATTATCTATGTCAATTATTCTTTAGCTACTTGTGTTTTTTCCTCTTTTCAAAGTGTGTGGATATTATAACCCTGTATGTGTAGTAACTGTGTATACATAGATAATATCTGCACTAAATAATTAGGCATCATAATTTTTGGCAGAAATACCAAGTTTTCAACACCAAACTTTATTGGCTTGTAAAATTTAGCAGCTGTTTGTGTGTTGGAGTGGGAGTTCCTGTGACATGTTATTTTACTTTGGGATTAGAAAACCTGGCAAACATCTGGCTAACAAATGAATTCCACAGCAGAGTTTGTTTTTCAGTGTCTTTTCATCTCCATCACTAATATTAACTCTGCTGTGAGAGATTTCCAGTGCCAGAGAGCCCTCACCAGTTGGTGGTTTTAATGGGGAGCTGAGAACCATGTGGTGAGAAGGTCATAAGGGTCATGAGTTTTGAGTCAGCTGCTGTGGTGTGAAAAATCCAAGATATCTATCTGTGTGACCAGAATTCGGTAATTCTGATTTTTCTTGAACAACTTATTAGATGTCTGGGATAATGAGGACCCTAAGTTGTTTAAGGGACAGAAGATCACTAAAAAGGAAGACTCCAAACACTTCATCATGTGTGGGGACAGTACAGACCACATTGTGCCTGCCTGATGTCAAAAACACCCTACAAGCAGCTTGAACCTCCCCTCACAGATCTTACAGCAGGATAACTCTTTCTTTGTCTGCAGATAATGTCTTGTGCTTCCAGCTGAATAATTTTAGACTCTCCAGCTGGATAATAAGTAAATATCCAGTTGGGTAATTACCACACATTCAGACTCTGGGAGCCACGGAGCTGCAGCCCTTTGTGGCAGCTGACTCAGGCAGTTTCCAGCTGTGCTCTCAGGGCTGATGGTGGCTATGAACAGCAAGGCTGTGGCCCTGTTAGATGACTTGGAAGACTCTATCAGTCTGGTGTAGTGAGAAGTGAAGGAATCTACAGGCCTTCTTCTGCCCCCTCCTCTGCACCCAGCACACTCTGCAGAGCCTTCTAGACCTCTCTCTCCATGTTATGGACAAGGTGTTTAATACTTGATAACCTGGTGCACACAACGTGCTCACCCAGCTCAGATGTGCCTTCTCCCATGGCAAGGATGTGCAGCTCTCCCAGTCTTTGCATTCCAGGCTCTCAGAGCTCTGCTCCCCTTTCATGTTTAACAAATGAGCAAACGCTTGTGAATGTCTCCTCCAAGCCCCATTGACATGAAGCAGGTTTTTCAGCTGGTCACTGCTCCTGTGATCTCTTTGATAATCGTGCTTCTCCCTCCCTGCTTCTGCAGAATTCTGTTAGCCTTTGAGCACTGTGTCATTTCAGTGATGTGAAATAAATCTGCGTACAGCAACTAAGCTGCTGGACCAGGTAGAGGCAACTCATGCTGGATGTGGAAAAAGAAAAGAATAACTAAGTGCAAAAAGCATTTCAAGTGGGTCAAAAATTGCTTTATTATGAATTATAGACTACTTTTGCTGCTAATGGGGCACTGTCTACTGTGATTCATCGTAGTCAAGCAGCACTAACTGCAGAGAGAAATGGGACAGAAGGGAAACTGCTCTGTTGGTAATGGGGTGTTTGTGTGGGCAGGCACTGTGGCTATACTGAATTATTGTACTCTGCTCACTCAGATCTGACCTTCTCAGCCCATTTGAGGTTGAAGCTATATGCTGCACAGTAAAAAGTGAGTTAAAGAGAGTCTGAGTAATCTAATCAAGCATGTTAATAAGAGAATATAATCCTAAAACCTATCATGTTTTAAAGTAGTTACTTTAAGCAGAATAACTAAGAACCCCAGAACTAAAAAAAACCCATTTGATAAGGGACTGATTAATTTGGGCTCCGAACACTTCAATAGATGAATTTTGCTATTTTTAACTGCCTTCTCTCAATGTCACACTCGACAGACCCCAGATATATCTCACTGGAATCAATTCAGTCCTTGTGAGGCTCTGCCAGAGAATATCATAGTGTATTTCTTGACATCCATTTTAGCAGAAAACTCTCTTGTTATGACTCATGAACACTGAGAGGCATTACAGATTATAATTTCTTTTTGGGAATGTGTGTATGTGTTCAAATTCAATCAGACTGATATGCCACAATGTGCCAGTTAATTGAAATTGAATTAATCAATAGTCACCTCATTTTAATAATGTCTTGGTAAAATCCTTGGCCTGTAGAACTCAAGGAAAAGACTCTTCAACATGATGATAAAATGACACCATGGCATCAGCTCTTTTGAAAAATTAATGCAGCAAAATAAATTACTTCTTTCTTCCCTTGTCATTCTTCAAGCCTTGAACTGCTGATATTTGGACAAACATCCTCCATATTCTGTTTTCATTTACGGAGCAAAGGTATTGCAGAGATTTGTACTGAGGGGTTGAAACCCCTCCCTAATTATTTCTGTAAGAAATGGTGAGAGCTGTTTGTGTTTTGCAATGCCCAGATATAGAGTATTGTGGTTTTACTTGGAAATTTCATTTTGTTTCAAGGGAAAAGATGATATTTTCTTGATGTGTCTGGAAAATTCAAAGATGTGGCCAAGTCTCAAAGCTCTTTTTATTTAGACGTGAGTTTTTAATTTCAATTAACTGTTTAGTTATTATGATGGATTATAAGAAAAGACTTGGGCACTTGGAGGGCAATTCTAACCTTCCTGGAGCTGAAGTTTATAATTTTTTGGTAAATGAACAGACAGAACTTTGTGTAATGGCCTGAACAAGTTTATTAAGAGAGCTGGGTGGTGAGAAAGGATCTTGGGAAAACTGAATTCAGCTTCACTTATCCATAGGACTTAATTTCAGTCATGGAGAGGTCTTGATTGAATGATTTAGACATCCCATGGCCTTTTATCTATGAGGTCTGTAGGGTCTATTATATTATCTTATAATTTCCATTCTGCCTCGGGTCAAGTGCAGATTTCTATAGTACTTGGAGAACTAATAATGGGAAAGATTTTCCTCCAGATCAACCAGAGCTGGTCCCACGCTAGAGATTGTTATTTTATATATGTGAAACTAGGCTGGTAGTACTTTTTCATTTTCACTTTTCAGTGTGCTTTAGTTATTTATGACTTCATGCCTAAAATTTTGCTATACCTTTATAAATCACCAAAGAAATATTTGAAAGGTTGCTTTTCCCATTGAGTAAAAGCAGTCATAGCTAAATGGTTTATTTAGCTTATTTACATCTGGATTATTTTTATCAGCCTTTTGTGCAATTTCCATTTCATTTTGGCAGTGTGTGCTGCATAGTCTACAGATCCACAGCATTATAGCTGGGCATTCTGTAAACAATACATTTCTTTTAATAGGAACATTATTTTTTAAATATGCTTTTGGAGATAAAAGGAAAATTCTCTGAATGTAAATTTGGCTCTGCTGAATAGTCATTTAAAAGGAGTGACTGGAAAGTGACATGTGTACCCTTTTTAACTTGTATAAAATTGAAAGCCTTAGAAATTTTACCATCATTCACGTTAACACATCAAAGTATTGCTGGTTGAACTCAAATCTCTCTGAAATGCTAATCCACACCCTTCACTGTAGTGAAATGAACATACAGATGGTTCTTCTAATTACTTGGAGAAAGAAAAGGGGATGATTTCCTTTAATGATTTCCCCTTCTTTCCTGACTGAAAGCAGTTCCAGCTCTTCCCTCCAGCTAATTTGACGATTAAAAGATGCCTTTGTCTTCCTTTCAGCTATTGAGGTTTCATCACAATTTGTTAAAACTTTCTGTCATGAAGTGAGGTGTGAACCCAGGGCTATGTAGGTTTGGTTCAGAGGTCATGTGAAGAGGAATTACAGCCTTGAATATTTAAAGCCAGAATGCAGGGGGTTATTATTGGACCAATGGCAAAGATGGAGTTTTCAGATTAAAATCGGATCTTGAGTCTGAGATGCAGGAAGTTATTGACTGAGGAATACGCGCCAGGTATTCATACCCCAGACTCATGGCAGCTCCATTTTCCCAAGGATACAAATCAAGAGATTTGAAACACATTCCTCTGATATGTTGACTTCATTGGAACTTTGTGGGGTAATATGCTTCAGGTGAACTGGAGAAAAAACGGTTTAAGAATAATTTCAAAACTCAAATAATAACAAAGGCTGAGATTTTACAAACTCTATCCTGAAAAATGAGATCTGCACAGTAGGAGCAACTGGTGAGAGCACTGATCTATTGGCCCACTACCTCTCTTGATTTCTTCTGGCTTGAGATCTGGCTGCAAGGAGTAGCCCTTTCACTCTGTTTCAAAGGTTGTGACCAATGGCCTTGCAAAAAACCTCTGTGCCGATGGCAGTGGCATCTCACAACTCCTCCAAGTATTTCACTTCCTTAGACATGGAATCAAACTGCTGCTGTTTCTTCAGGATTCCACAGAATGAAAGAAGTTACCATTTGATGGCATGTTTTCCTGAATATTCTAGAAACTCTTGTGTATTTTTCAATTAAAATACTCAATAGGAACAACAACAAAGAAAGAAAAGCTTAAATAAATACAGGTACTTCAGTCCTTCTGAGCTTTTAAATATACATCTTACATAATCACCTCCCCCCCATCAACAATGCTTTCTTTGCTGTTTTTGAGGTACACCACTTCTCTCCAAGCTTTCAAAAGAATGAGGATAATATTTCAGTGCTCAGAAAGAGTAATTGAGACACAAGAATTCAGTGGGGCTTTTTTGCTACTTCATTGTCTATTAGACAGAATATTGTGTAATACTTTTGCTGAGTAAAACTCTAACCAAGCTTAAAAGCTCTTTTTCCTACTAGAACAAAAATAGGAACCATTACTAATACAGAAAAGAGTTTTGGCCTTTTTGAAGGTATAATATTGTGGGCATCTTCAGAAGAGGCTTTGGAGTAGTTTGTTGCCTAGAGCTGCATATTTTGATTTTGTCTGCTCAAATCTGTATTTAGAATGTTGGAAAAGAAACAGGAGAAAGGGAGAATGGTTAGTTAGAAATTCCTGTCTTCTTGTTCATCTTGAGTGATGACACCTTGCATACTAGTAAGGAAAGGTGGTTGTGTACATAAGATATCAGCAGATCTGGATTCCCTTGTCAGTTCTACCAGGAATATCCATCCTGCTCCAGGGTAAAAACTACCCAGCCTCAGTTTCATCCTCCCTGGAGTGGAGTTGACAGTGATCTCTGCTTGGTGTCAGAAAGACCTATTCATTATCGTGTTTAAAATGCTGTGAGCTTCTGGGCTTGTTCCATTTGCGGAGATTAAGTTGTCTTCTGTTTGGGCAGGTCTTGCCTTGTTCAATTGCAAGTCCCTCTGAACACCTGGAGAACAGCTTGAGCAATAGGGTTAAAATAATAAATGGGTCCTATATAACACCAACTCATTTCTGTGGGGCTTTTTTAGATTACTCTAATTAGGATATGGATCTCATGATTCACTACTACTAGGAAAGAAATATCTGGAACAACACACATGTTTCTTAACAGGAAAGATTTATTTTGCTGCTGTAGTGAAACAAAATATATTTAAAGTGATGTAAGAATTGTAAACACCTAAGGCATGCTGGACCTCACAGATTTCAGCCAAGCTCTCATCCATTAGTTATTTTGATATTGCAGTGCTTAACTGCAAGTTTTTAGGAAAAAAAAAATCCAGGTTAAGGCTCTCAGCTGCTTTGTTTGATGAGTATGATTTCACTATAATTCATCATCATCAGAGGGTGGTCACATCTAGCCCTGAAGTGAGTGACCATGGGATAACAGACACTTAGAAATCTTGCAAATTAAAAAAACTGTGTTCTTTAGAATAAAAATACTTGTGTAAAAATGGATACATTATGGGATAGATATTTATAGTAGCAACTGCATGTTGAAGTCTTTTAATTGATGGGAGTTCAACCAGTGCATTCAGTTGAAACAAGAGTGTTCATAAAATTAGAGCTAACCCGTGGCTCTTAGTGCTGTTCACGTACTTGACAGAGCCCATAGATACAAACAATTCTCCCATCACAAATCCTTTCACAAAATAAACAAAATAATTCTATAAGAAAAACATTATGGGAAAGTTACTATGAGATTAAACTCTTAATCTAAGAGCAATCAGATAATGGGAGAGTATCCATGGGGAATAATATGATTTACAAACATGAGCTGAGAAGCTCTGCAGGTGGGGATGGATTCCTTCTTGGTAAGACTCATTAAAGAGTGGAAGAGTATCCAAAGGAGGGGCTGACAGAGGTGAGACAGAAGGAGTCACAGTAAAGGAAATAAGATGGTCTTTGTGGTTTCAAGCTTCTTGTGTTAGATAAAAAGATGGGGGAAGCTGACAGATCTGGAGAGAAACATTCTAAAACAAATACATTAAAGAAAAGGGCAGGGGAGAAGCTGGACAATGTTGAAATCTTTATCAAAATTCACATTGATTTTCACAGGAAGAGCATCTTTAGCCAGTAATATTGCCATTTTTAACCAGCTACACATATCAGAATAACATGAAAGAACAGCAGAAGTGGTGTGTGGGGGCAAGCCATGGAAGTAGGAGTCATCATGAAGTGATCATTCATCTTCTATGTTCCTCTAATTTCTTCCACATTTATCCCTTTTGACTTATTTTACTCATCTGACAGTAGATGCTTTTAATGGCTACAGTAAGCAGAAAAAAATAAACAACCAAATTCTACTATGGAAGAGAAATGCAGAGAAAAGAAGAGAATAAACCCAGGTGTTGAAGTGTAGGTAGAAGGGATCAACACACACCCACAGAGTGAGGGAATAGTCCTGAAAGCAAATACAGATCTATACATTTTAAGGGGAGATGATAATAAACTAGCCTGGTTGTGAAGATACTATAAAAAGTCTTATTTTATTATTTAAAATGTCCCTTCCTTATTATTAATGTAACTGTACTGAAAACATGCATAAGCTTTCATTAGAAGTTCTGTTAAGTTTCATTTTATTCTGTTGATGTAGGTTATAAAAGTCCAATCTCTCTTATCCCCCACTTTTTTTTTTCTTCTTCAAACAGGAATTTGCATGAGAGAGCAGAACAACTCAATTCTAAATAGTGTTCTTATCTCTGCATAATGTTATTATGCAAACTATAATCAAACTAGATGACAGTCCTCCAGACAAACTCTTAGTATTAAGAGCTTTTAAAGCTCCCAGGCAGATTGTTGTTAGTGGGATAGTTAATTAAATGGAAGTTGAATTTTATTACTTTATATAAACAACTAAGGGCAGCTGGAATGATGTTGGTCCTCTGGGTTTTTTTCCTTTCTGTTTGACAAATATTAATTGAACTCATCGTTCCATGAAATCAGCAAGTTTGCTTATGGCAACATGGTTGCTAAAGATCATCAGGTAGCTGTTGATCTCTTCTGTCCTTTACCCATCACCAGGGTAAATGGGAACTTTGGGATACTGCAGTGTGCTGGGTTTTGCTGGGATAGAGTTCACGGTGGCTGATACGGGGCTGTGTGCTGGATTTGAGCTGAAAACTGTTGATAAAATGAGAGGTTTTTGTTACTGCTGAGCAGCACAGGGTCAAAGCCTTTTCTGCTCCACACCCCACCCCACCAGTCAGGGGGCTGGGGCTTCAAAAGGAGTTGGGGGGACACATCTGGAACATCTGACCCAGCTGTCCACAGGGGTATTCCCTGTTTTATGGTGTCAGGCTCAGCATGTAAAGCTGGGGAAAGAAGGAAGGGGGGGATGCTTGAAGTGATGGCATTGGCATTCCCAGGTGGACACTGAATATGATGGAGCCCAGCTTTCCTGGAGATGGCAGAACACCTGCCTGCCCATGGCAAGCAGTGAGTGAATTCCTTGTTCTGCTTTGTTTGTGCACGCAGCTTTCACTTTAGTTATTTAATTGTCATTGTCTCAACCCATGAATTTTCTCACTTTTACTCTTCTGGTTCTGCTACTATCAGGTGGAAGTGAGCCAGTGGCTGTGTGGGGCTTAGCTGCTGCACCAATGCATGGTGGATAAACCATGGCATTCAGGAAGCAGGAAATGCTTTTTCCCTTCTTTAGTTCTCGGGGAGAGATCCCCACTGAGGGCAGAGTTAGTTCAATACAACTTCTGGGTCTGACATTTTCTCATGGATTCCACACAGAGGATTTCGGTGGGAAAAGTACACTTTGTAGCTGGTGGGAGAATCCCCAGGTACAGAGGTGGCTCTGAGAGCCTCATCCTTGCCTTTCAGGGCCGCTCTGATGCCCTGCCTTGTCACACGGAGGGGGACACAAGCCCACCCTGGGGTGAAGCTGTGGCCCTGCGGAGCCCGGTGGGGGTTGTCCGTGGTGCTGGGGGATCGCTGTCCGTGGTGCTGGGGGATCGCTGTCCGTGGTGCTGGGGGATCGCTGTCCGTGGTGCTGGGGGATCGCTGTCCGTGGTGCTCGGGGATCGCTGTCCGTGGTGTTCGGGGATCGCTGTCCGTGGTCCTGGAGGTGCCGCTGTCCCTGGTGCTGTACATCCGCGCTGTCCCTGGTGCTGCACATCCCCGCTGTCCCTGGTGCTGTACATCCCCGCTGTCCCTGGTGCTGCACATCCCCGCTGTCCCTGGTGCTGCACATCCCCGCTGTCCCTGGTGCTGCACATCCCCGCTGTCCCTGGTGCTGCAGGAGCCGGGAAACCTCCTGGAAGGTCTTCAAAACCCTCTGCACACTCCCATGGTGCTGCAGAGGTGCTGTTTCTCCGCCGTGCTGCAGAGCAGTGTCATGGGCAGGGCAGAATTTTGTCCCTCAGCTGCTGGGTTTTCTTGGCTGCCCCAGGCTGAGCTGGCTGCAGGGAACAGCTGGAATACGACATTAATCCAGGGCTCAGCACCCAGTCTGCAGGTGTTTGTGGCAGCCCATTCCCACAGTCTGCTCTGGCTCGGGGCACATTTTTGTATTGCACTCTGCATCCCCTCGGGACCTGTGAGCAGAGGAGAAATGCCAGTTTTTCTGGAGTGGTAGGAATTGTTGGATCTGAAGGGTATGCAAATCTGCCTGCATACTTTTCCATTTTTATCCTTCCTTGTAACAACCTTTAGATCAGAGACATTCAGATACCTTTTCCCAGGTGAGTTCTGACTGAGCTATAAAAACAAATAAGCACATTTCACCACGTGTTAGCACTAAAATTATAGATGGAGAAGAAAACTTTTTCTATAATATGATATTCCTAAGAATTTGCCCCAGGGATTTGTCTGTCTGTCTGTTTGTTCGTTTCTTAGTCCTGTCCATAGGAATGCGGAAGAAAGCCTACTGCAACATAATAAGTGTCCATTTCAGTCATGGGTTTACAGAAGAATCTGTAGTAAAAATCTGAAATTCTATTACTGTCTGTCCAGTCAATTCAAGATGGTCAGATTTGTTAGCCAGGCCCTATTTTTCAGCAAAATTCTACTTTAGCATTCTCAAGCAACGTATTAAACACAAATACCTCTTTAGTCATCCTAATGTTCAACCAGTGTCTCCTGTGCTTACTTAGAAATTAAAAAAATACCAACTACCCTTCCCCCCCAACAACAGTACACACAGAGAAACAAAAAAAAATCCTTCATAACTGCACACTAAAACCCAACATTAAAAAAAAAATAAAAATCAGATTCTTCTTGGTCATTAATTCCTGCGTAGGTTTGGCTGAGAAAGAAAATATTAAGGGTTTGGGGATGTGGGGGAATCAGGGCTGCTTGTATCGTCTCTCAGCAGCAGTTTTGCAGTAAGGCAGATCAGAGAAAGAAGAATCAGTGATTGTACTGACTGAAGTGCCTCGTGGCTGAAATGATTTTACAGAGTGACTGTGCTGACCCTGCCTTTCTCCCTGCTTTGAAAATCAGCTGCTCTGAGCTGGTGCTGAGGCCAGCAGCAGGAAAAGTTTGTCTGGCAAATGTTTATGTGCTGTTCTAGTAGATCTTCATAGGCACTACTGCAACAATCTCCCCACTGAAAAATGACAAAAAATACTAGAAACATACTAAGATTTAGTGTGAGCTGTTCCCATGTGGGTGGGTGTGAAGGTATATAAATTTTAATTCTATCTTTTGAATTTTATCTTCCTATTATCAATGGGAATACTGCTGAAAAAGGTGATAGTGGAGTTATTTTCTAGTGGGAGTGAGTACAGTCCTAAGCCTATGTTGATGAAGGATGGAAAAGAACTGCCTGAAAGCCGAGCCCCATGCAGGAAATCAGTCCACATGGATATTTTTATCCCCCATAATACACTGGTTGTTTAAAAGGCAAGCAATTACAAGGGGCAATTTGCTGCCCTCCAACCTAGAAGTGTTCTACTTTCCATCCTAAATTTGCCCAAAGTGAATTTGTTTTCACTAGTGTTGTTCCTTTCTCTAAATATGTGTTTTCCTGCCCTGGAGTTTACCATCCTCCCCAGTGCTTTTAAAGAATACAGTCCAATTCAGCTCTGCTGAATAGACACTTATAACAAGAAAATTGTCCAGGGGTGGTAAGAAAGAAGAGGCAAATTCAGCCTGAGAACTCTCACAGAGCAGTAGATTTTTCTTTTGTTTGCATTTCAAATGCACTGCCTGATCCTTTCTATAGACCCACGACCCAATTTGCTTTGTCATAAGCCACAGTGAAAATTCTTATTATGGTGACCTTGATTTTGTCTTTTATGACAGGTTTTCCTTCTCCCTCAGATTTTCCAAGTTTCTCTGTTTAATTGTGCAGTGATCTGCCATGTCATCTTTGATTTCAAACTTGGTGTCTCTACCAAATTCACCTGGTGCAGTCCTGTTTTTTGTGTTAACATGGTAAAATGAAAAGAGTTACCAAGGCTGGTCAATCCTAAAAAGATTCTTGAGTACCATGAATGGTTGCTGGATTTTATTTTTTTTGTCCAATTTCTTCATAGGTGCTTCTTTTCTTTGCATGCCTCACAGTTCTTAGGATATTTCCTCCAATATAGAGGATGGCTTCCTCATAAGTTACACAAACAAAAACTGAGAACTGCTACATATTCTATGTTGAGAAAATCATTTTAACAACATAGATGGAAAGTTAATTTCACAAAATCTTCCTTTGTTATCCTATTCTGTCTGCTCTCTCTCTTTTGTTTGCTTTCTTCTGTCCTTAAATCTAGTCTAAAACCTCCTATAAAACTGCTATCACACTACAGTAGCTCCACTTTATGTGCTCTTTTTCATTTATAGTGAATCATTTTAATCTAATTCCTGTGTTTATCAAAGTTTGATCCTTTGAATTTGAGAAAAGCAACAGCAACAATCAAAAAACCTCCTAGCCAACAAAAAACACCCCAAAATAACAAACACCCCCAACACCCCCCCACCCCCACCCCTCTTAGTTGTAAACATGGTTCTTAGAGTTTAGGGACTGTGATGTCTCAGTCCACAGCAGAGACAGACAGGATGCATTTGTATGCTTCAGTGGGGGAGGGACAAGATGTCCTGACTTAAAATTGTTGTGTGAAATAAGATCTTGTTCCCTGGCTGGCCAAAAGAAGAATTTGGTAAAGGAACCACCAGCCTGACATTATTCAAAATATGCAAATCATCTGTTTTTATTATAGGCTCTGCAAGAACTGTGTGATCACAGAACATTCCTAGAAGAATGTGAAAGAATTATTGAAGTAGCTTTTTGATGCAGAAAGAGATATGATTTATAGCAAAAAAAAAAAAAAAAAAAAAAAAAGACAAATAAATAGGAACATAGAAAAGTAACAGCTGAAATTGTGAGACTTTAATGACAGAAGAAAATGTTTTGGTCTGTAATACCTAAAAGCAACTTCCAATGTTTGTACTCAGAATTTCTCTGCAAAGCTGGACAGGTTAGCATAAGAGATAATGAAAGCTAAGCTGTGAAACATTTCTGTAAAGTGTTGGTCTACCTCTAAATCTAACATTGTCTGTTGGCTCAAGACCAGGGCTTCAACCAGACACTCATCATCATTCCTGTGCGTGACACCCTTATACACTTGGAATGTCAAAATAGTTCTAATATGACAGTAATGCAGCTTCTGTGACCTTTTCTCTTTTAATGAGGAAATTCTGTATGTGAAAAGGACTTATAGTCTGTTCAGTAAGGACTCTGTCAGATAGCCTTGGAAATTCTAAACAAAATTAATATTTGCAGTTTTAGAAGGAGAAAATATTATTTCCTTGGGATAAATTGCTGGAATATTTTTCTATTCAAGTTCCTATTAAATATTATCTTTCCTGACCTTGGCTGTGGCACTCAGCTGAACTGAAGACATTTTCTGCCTGAAGCCAAAACAAACAGAAAATCACTAGGAGAAATAGGTGGGAGCCTTCAAACAGAAGATGTACCGGTTACTGGTTTCAGAGACGAAGAAAATAAATTTAAAGGCAAGGGAAAATGCAAGTTTTCCTGGTACAGCTTGAAATAAAAGAAAATATAAGGTTAGTTTTGTGACCTGAGCCTTAAGGTGACCTTGAAGTCTTCTTGAGATGATACTATGTTTGATTTTTCTCACATAGTGAAGAATAACCTTTTTCTTCTTTATAGGAATACAATGAGGTTATTTATGGGATCTACTCTGCAGCTCTTGGGAATGAAACAAAAAAACTGCTTAATTAAAAATTAAATTTTCAATTGTTTTGTTTGCAATGATATTACTGTGAGGCTTCTTTCCTTGCACTAGCCTTGTCATTCCAGTAGGATGTGGGCAGTATGAAGGCCTATGTCTTTCATATATGCCCGCCCTTCATTTTTTTATGTCTTGGCTTCTATGAGAGGCCATGGACAAAGCCTTCTGCAATCTTACTTTAAACCAGGCTATGTTTTTCTCCCACATTAAATGGAGTAATTGTATTTATGGGGTTTAGAAATTCTGCAGCATGCTGCTTATCACCAAGCAGTGTGGTTGTGGAATTTCCTATGTCCTTGCCTCTCTGCAACCTCTACCCTCAGGTCCCTCTCCTATTCTGGGTTTGGGTACGTACAGATAAACCAGGTACTGTATTCCCCTGGCTCCCATAGAGCTCACAGAGGTGAGACTGGACTCTGCAGTGGGCAATAACATCCCAGTTTTAGTCTGGGTCATGGGTAGGTGGCTGTAGCCATGAAGGAAAGGATGACACTCCTGAGCAATGGGGCTACATGCTCGTTGTTCCCTCAGGCTGAAATTGCAGCCGTCTTCCAGTCCAGGGCATGATCTACCCCTGGATGCAGCAGCACAGAACCAGCACTTGCCATGTTTGAGTTTCCCATCCTTCACAAGCAGAAGGTCTCTGATCAGAACAAGGGCTACACAAGATTAGCTTCTGTTTTAGGACGAGGGAAAGGAGTAGGACAAAAATGAAGCCTGTTCTCATTTATGCTAAATGACATCAAATCAAAAGGATATGGTTCTGCCCATAGCCTCCTAGAAAATAATGGGTTAATATTTCCGAAGTCTAACTGACTAGGACATAAACTGTCATTTAAAATTGTGTCTAAATCCCCTGAGTGCCTTGCAGAACCTAACAATATTATCTGTTTTGAAGGATTCAGAAGTTAGGCTGCTCCATGGATTTTTTTATTTTTTTTTTTAGTTTCTGTAGCCAGTACAAATGGATGCAGTGGATTTTCACTGTTTTTCACCAGATGAGGTCCTGGGTTGAAATGGAAAAGAGTTAAGGGAGACTTAGAACAACAGACAAGAGCCAGATGAAGATGTCTAATTAAATGTTCTGTAAGTACTTATCCTGATTTTTCTGCTTTCTAATGTCTCAACCAAGCAAAACAACTATAGATTGTTTTACAGACAGGTTAGTACTTTTGTCTGGTATAGAAAAGGTTAAAAAACCTAAAGCAGGAATAAAGAAACACCATAAATATTTTCTGTATTCTGTAGTTCTCTGCAGGTAAACCCTTACATCTAACTCATTTGTATGGTAATATTTCCTCTGAGATGCTCACATGTTTGTTTTCTTTTAAAGATGTGTAAATCCTACTGAAAATAGTCATAGTGGGTGAGCAAACATTGTAGCACCAGTGGAAAATAAATTTAAGTAAAATAAGATCCTTTGTGCTTCAAGCTAAATGCACATTTCTAATCCTAACTTCGTTCTCAGGTACATAGCTGAGACCCTCTAGTGGCACAAACATTTATTTGCCTTCGGGATGTGATTAAAATTCTGGTTTACAGTCACATAAATTACAAAGCAACAAAAGCAACAAAATTACAGGTAGTATTTTTGGACACTCTGGAGGCTCTGGCAAAGCAAATCTGGGATTAGATACTGTGCAGGCTAATGTTAATGAAAGTAAATTGATTTTTAGCTTTGAGGGGCAATTATAGATGCACTGGAAGGAGAAGGGTATTTTTGAAAGGATATTCTAGAACTAATTACTACCAGCAAAAAACACACAAAGAGCAACGTAATACCCAGGGCAGCCAATGGGGATAAAAGCTTATACACAAATCTGTCACGACCTAGTAGTGAAGACTATTTAAAAACAGTGATCTCCACTTAGCTTGTAAATGCGCATCGCCCTCTTTCTCACTCATATATTCTCTCTCTCTCTCTCTCTCTCTGACACACACACACACACACACACACTCTCTCCTGGATTTGCAGAAGACAGACATCTAGGGCACTTCTTGGCATCCACAGGAAAATCATATGGGATTACAAACCCACAGCAGTAAGTACTCACTGCATTAAATGTTTATTAAGTGGCATGCTGTCAAAAGCTAGATTTAATAGTAAATACTAAAGGAGGACTTTAATGGAAATTGGTTGTATTTGATTTTTCTTAGGAATTGCTAAAAGCTGCCCCTCGAGGATTACAAGTTCACCTTCTGCATTTACGGCTGCTTGTTTACCATCCATGTGGTAACCTCTGGACAGCCAGGAATCCATTCATTATCCCAGCGACCGAGCGCGGGAGCAGCGCCGTGCTAACTACTTCACTCAGCTGACAGCAGACAACAAAAGGAGGAAAACGATGAATTCGGACAATTTAACCTCCCAAAGCTTCCTCTCTGCGATTCACAGCAACACCAGCAATTTGTTCTCGGGGCTCCAGTTTGTTCAGTCCTTCAAGCCACTCATCATCCCCTGCTACTCGCTGGTGGTTTTTATTGGAGTCATTGGGAATTACCTTCTCATTTATGTCATCTGCAAGACAAAAAAAATGCACAATGTCACCAACTTTCTGGTAGGCAATCTGGCTTTCTCAGACATGCTCATGTGTGCAACCTGTGTGCCCCTGACCCTGGCCTATGCTTTTGAGCCCCGGGGTTGGGTTTACGGGCGCTTCATGTGCTACTTTGTTTTCCTGATGCAACCTGTCACCGTGTTTGTGTCTGTGTTCACCCTGACTGTCATAGCTGTGGACAGGTATTGTGCCACGGTGTACCCGTTCCGCAGGAGGCTCACCATCCCCATCTGTGCTTACATCCTGGCTGCTATTTGGCTGCTGAGCTGCACTTTGGCTGCCCCAGCCTTGGTCCACACCTACCACGCAGAGTTCCCGGAGCTGGACTTCTCCATCTGCGAGGAGTTTTGGTTCCACATGAAAAGAGATCGCTTGGCTTATGCCTACAGCACCCTCATCATCACCTATGTGCTGCCCTTGGCTGTCATCTCCCTGTCCTACCTGAGGATCTCAGTCAAGCTGAAGAACCGTGTAGTCCCAGGCAATGTCACCCAGGGCCAAGCTGAGTGGGACCGTGCCAGGAGGAGAAAGACCTTTCGCTTGCTGGTCTTAGTGGTGGCTGCCTTTGGAGTCTGCTGGCTGCCCCTGCACATCTTCAACATGATAAAGGACATCGACATCAGCTTGATTGACAAACAGTACTTCAACTTCATCCAGCTGCTGTGCCACTGGTTTGCAATGATGTCTGCTTGCACCAATGCCTTCCTCTATGCCTGGCTCCATGACAGCTTCAGGGGAGAGCTGAAAAAAATGTTTGCCTGGAGGAAGAAGAAAATTGGACCCGCTACAAACTGCATTATGGCCAGTGTGGTGCTGTAAACGAGAGCTGGTGGGAGTGCACTTCCTTTGTATATTAACATTGTAAGTATTTTCCGCTTTTAATTAGCCCTCATTCCTGACATTTGCCCTTAGGGCTCAATTATAACAACACAATTCCCGTGTGCATCTTCCCCAGCACTTCTACTTCTAATGGAGAATGACAGGCAGATGTCATGCCTCAAAAATATCTTTATTTCTTTGACTGGAGTTAGAAGCCAAGGAGATGTAAGCACAATAAGATACAGGGATCCTTCCTATCTGTTTTGTATATTACTGTCAGTACAGAGATGGGTTTTGGGGACAAAGAGAAGCAAGGATGAATATGAAACCTAAATACCTCAAAGAGGGAGAGTTTTGGATTGGGTAAAAATTAAATTTGTGTGTCTACCATTCCTTGGCACATGCTCCAGGGTAGAGGACTCACAACACTCCTGTAGTCCTTTTTGGGTTAGGGCCATTGCCTCATGCAGTCCCAATTCTCTGACCCTACTGCAAGTCAGCTGCGTTGTCCTCACAGCCTTGTCAGTGCCGAGACGGATCCCATTCATTCCTTGAGGAACTGATTTTGACATGTGGCAATGCTGCCATCAGCTTTGATCTCCAGAGAGAGCCAGAGGGTTTGGCTCTGCCCTTCTGGAGGTGCCCTAAGAGACAGAAGGCTGAAGGGGCTGTGGATATTGAGCCAAGCATGAGCCAGTCAAAGAAAGAGCTGCCAAACAAAGAGGAGGGACAGGCGCTCTCCTCTGGAGCAGTCTTTTGGGAAGAAACAATTTCCTTTGACATTCACCTTTCAAAGGGAGTTAGAAGCTATAATCAACCTAACAGTTTCTAGTCTCTTCCTCCCTGAAAATATCTGGTATAACAGTTAAGTGTACAGGACAAAGTTCTGACAACAGATATTGGTTCTGAGAGGTTCCTTCCAACCTGCTCAGCTGGAGTCTGGGATAGCACGAGAAACTTCCTGGTACTGAACTGACACCAGCCAAAAAAGCAGCACAGTCCAGGGGCAGTTTTGGCCATGGTCAGCAAGGGCATCTCTCTGACCATACCTGCACAAGGCCAGAGAGGTCTCTACTGGGGGCAATACCAATGGACATGAGGGGAGGGGAGAGAAAGGATGGTTTCTTTGGTTTGTAGATGCACTCCCACTGTGAAAATAATTCTGCTCATTGTGTTTCAGTAAAATTAATCTGATAAAAAATCCCCCAGATCCGTATGCATGCCCTGGGAAAAGTGTTGGGAAAACATTTTAAATTTCTTTTCACAAACTTCCTGCAATTTCAAGTTTTTCTACTCCTGGTGATGAGGACATTAAGAGCTGATTACAGAGGCACTGAATGAAGAAGGTTCATTTAAATTTGGCATTACTTGCTTTCACTCTGATTATGTGTGTCTGCCTTGCTTAGCTCAGTTTAAAGATTTGAGTGACCTTCAAAAGAATGTTTTGCTGAATTTCAGGAAATGGTTTTTCCTTGAAACTCATTATAGTAACTTACTTGAATAAGTGGTCACTTTGAAAAGTCAAAAACCCACTTCCAAACAAACCAACCTAATTTTAAAAGCTTTTCAATCTCATTTTCAGGACTCTTTTAAAGAGTCACAGAGCAAGACAGCAAGAGAGCACTGAAACAACAATGCAAAAAGCAGCTTCAAATAACAAAAAAAATCTTGATTTTTAGAGATTTTTCTTCTGTGGAATTAAGCAAGTTCAAACTGCTAATTTTTCAGTTTGTAAAGGTTAATTAACATTGAGCAGGCTCGTAAGGTCTATAACCTCCTGAACTGAATACACACAGTGCTGTCACCCAGAGGGATCCAGAGCCCAGTGGAATCTTCCCAGACTTTCATAACTACAGCAGGCCTTGGATCTTTTCCTCCTCATTTTTTCCCTCATTTACCATTGTTGCAGTTTGGTTTATTCATGTTCTCCTGAATGACAGTGACTGGAGAGGGTGACTGCAGAGAGCTGCATGAAGCAAACAAGGATTTCTCTCTCTGTTTGGTTGCCCTTGAGACAGAAATGAAGGGCTGCTCAGTGCACAGATTGTTCCCACAGTGATGGATGCATTGGGAATATCGCCCTTCCAGCTGCCTCTGGAGCTGCTGTTAGAGCAGTGCCAAGGTCTGGCAGCTCCTGGAGATGCCCAGCACAGCTGACACCCTCTGAGTGCTGGTTTAACCTGTGCATGCCTTGATTTTGTCAGGATGTGAATTTGCAGCAGAAAGCTCACAGCCTGCCCTTGTTTCAGGCCCTCCTCATTAGCAGGATTTCAGATGCACCCTGAAATGATCTGCATTCCCCAGCTGTGGGCTCCTGAAGCTCCTTCTCTCTCCTCCACAGCCCCCTTGGTCCACCTCAGTCCTGTAATGCCATTTCCCCAGGCTTTCTCTGCACAAAGGAAGTCCAGTCCTGAGCTTGAGGTCTGGGGGTTCCACAGGGCAGAAAACAAAGCACAGCCACATTTGCTGAGTCTCAATTTTGTCAACTGAACCCCAAGAATCTCTGCCCAATTTAATTATTGTTTTGACTGATATCTTGAGTAATAAACAGTAATAAGATTTAGAGGCACATTGATGCATTCTGTAGTCCAGTTATGCAAATAAATATATTGAAAGCTGTCATGTGAAACGTGTTTGCTAATCTCCACCCCTCTCCAGTGAACTGCTGCAGTTCTTGGAAGGACCAGGGCTCATCACTGAAGCATTTTTGGTGGAATACTTTTTAACTGCAGTTTAAGAAATCATGGCATGCTTTTATTTTGTAGAGTAGCTCAGTTCAAAACTTGATAAACCTTTTTATTACACTAGAGCTTGATCAAACATAAGCTATTCCTGTGGTCAAGAGCAGGGCTGGCATTAAAAGGCAATGTACTCATGGAACACATAGAAAATAAGTCAGTGTTTGATCAGGAATAAGATTAGGAAGTGACCAAAGCTTAATAAAGTTGAAATCAGGCAGCCAAAGAAGAACAACAAAACCCCAGTTAGGGTCAGGTAGAGTTGGTCTCTCCCCCACCTCAGGGATATCTCAGAACAGTCACCAAAGACTAACTGGTCTGTGTAATGCATTGCCTTAAATCAATTTTCCTTTTTTCTTGGGTGGAGAAAACTCAGGGTTACATTTGTACCACTTTTGGGGAATGGCAGTTCACCTGGGTGGGCAAAAGCAGCTCCTGCCAAGGGTCATTACTGACAGGAGCAGGGTGAGTGCTTCTCAGCTCAGAGGTGTGCTGGGGAAAGCTGGTGTTTTTCATACCTGCTGAGCAACAGGTGCTCTGTACAGCTTTAACTGAGCAAACTTTGCTTGTTGAGGTGTCAGTGGTGAGTTATAATTAGTTGTCTAATGGTGAAAATGGTGCACCTGCAGTTGGGGAAGAAAAGTGCAAAACCGGAGAGAACTGTACAATGCATCAATCAATCTCCCCACCAGAGGAGAAGAGGGGACAAAAACAACATACTGGTGGTAAAGCCACTGCCATCCTGGCCATTTCTGCATGAAGAAATGTAGTAAAAACTTTTACCTTCAGCCCTCCCCTCTCACTGCTCACTATCTTTTTCTTTTCTCAGAAAAAAAAACCAATCACATTCCTCCTCCTTACCCTGGAGAAAAGGTTGCTCAAGGGTCAAAGCAAGTGTTTCTGCCTAATGGAAAAAATACAGAGAGGGAGAGCTTTCTAAAGCTCTTTCTTCCTTCTGCAAGACACACAAGCTCTGAACTGAACCATTTGCTGTGGGGATCTGCAGCTAGCTTGGCCTGACACTTGTAGCTCTGGCTTTTATGTTTACCTCAAGTAAATACCTCTCCCCACGCTCAGTGACCTCATTTTGGGTCACAACCATCACTAACTCTGATCCTTTGTACCTGATTTCTCTCCACAGCAACAAGATGCTTCACTGAAAGTCCCATGGAGGAGCTGCAGATGCATCTGAGGTATCCATCCTATATTAATGGGACTTTTCCTTTGGAAAGTATTATCACAATCCCTGTCTCAGGAGCAGGTTTGAAGTCTATTCTTACTGTGTGGTGACATAACCAGATGGAACAGGCTTCCCCAGGCTGATTTCAATAAAATTTTGTATTATTTGTTTCCCTGCTCTCCTAACTCTGCCCCAGACTTTTGAAGTTATTGATCAGCTACTCAGTGGAAGCAGGAGCCTCAAGGTTGTTGCCACTGAAATTAGGAATATTGGCATTTTCTCATTGCTCCCTGGGGAAGAAAAATAAAGATTAAGTACTTTCTCTTTTAGGAAACCATACAGATTTACACAAGGATTGGATTTTAGGAAAAAATTCTTCACCAAATGTCTGGTCAGGCATTGGAACAAGCTGCCCAGGGCAGTGGTGGACTCACCATCCTTGGAGGGACTTAAAACATGTGTAGATGCACCTGGGGTCATGGTTTAGTTGTGGGCTTGGCAGTGCTGGTTTAACACCTGGAGCTGATGTTCTCAGAGGTGTTTTCCAACCTAAATGATTCCGAACTGATTACTTGATAGTCAGGCTGCCTCCCTACAGGGCAAAACCTGAGATATTAAGGGCATGAAGGTCAAATGTATCTCATTGGGAGTTATGTCCTTTTAGGATCTATAAATTTACTCTCTTCACCAAGAAGCAGATGGGATTGACTTTCCCTTTCTACAGCTTGCTTTGTCAAATTAAGTTAATGAAACTAGTAATCTATATAAATAACAAAACACACACTCAAGAGCTCCCTGATTCATGTCTCCAGCCCACTGGAAATCAATTTGGGATCATTGCTATCTATATCTATATTTGCAGCTGACTGGGCTCTCCATCCTTTGCATCTTATTTATGTTAATTATCACATTGTAATTTCCCTGTGTTTTGTTGGTTTTTTTTCCCCTCTTTAATTTCTGCAGGGAATATCCAGAAGAAGATAATGGCAAAAATCTCTACACCTACATTTCCTACAATTTCTGCATTTCCATGAGGCACTGGAGACACACAGCAGCAAGAGGACTGCAAAGAGAAGTTTGTGGCTTTCCAGGGTGGAGATGAGATCTGCCCCTGCTGCTGAGCTCGGCTCTGGGTTTCCAGGTGCTGGAAAGGCAGCTGGTGGCTCCCAGCAGCAGGAGGAGTTTGAATGCTGTGGTTTGGAAGGAGCTGGTGCTGGGTGTGGGGCTGAGGATCACTCAGTGCAGCTCAGGTTCTCCCCAGCAGCATCACCAGAAAAGTGACGTGCTCAGCTCGAGGCAGCTCTGCTCTGGGGGGTTTGATCAGCTCGAGGTGTTGTGTCTCTTCTTAGAGCTTCTCAGCCACAAGGAGATGTGTTTGTTTACTCCAGCACTCCCACAAGAGAGGTGAAAATGTGAGAGCAAATGACACAGGAGCCACCCTGCACTGTCCCAGGCTGCCACCACCCACAGCTCGAATTTGGGAGTGGGAAGGAGAGGCACAGACTGTGCTGTGAGCCAACCCCCTCTTGGGCCCGTGCAGGGCAACAAAGAAAGAAAAAAAATAAAATTTCTGAACTTCAAGCTATCAATACCAGCCAAAGGGTAAATGTGTAATCACCCAGAGGCTGTTCCTGAATGAATGTAGGAGCCACTCAAGCCTTCTTGGTCCCTCACTTGTGGCGTGTCAGCTCCATGTGTTTGCTTTGTGGTATCTTTCTTCCCTCCCCTCAGTGCAATGAGGGCAAGCCAGGCAAAAGCAGGAGCATTAGGGTGAGGTCCACATCCCATTTCTGTGCAGTCTAGAGGCAGAGGAGTTGAGGGCAGATGCACTTGTCAAAGGGTTTTTTTAACAAAAATAATGGAAAGGTTTGGGATGGAGTTCCAAGGCAAGTGCTCAACCCACTCCTCAGCAACTAGAGGAAACTGGATGAAGTAAGGTGACAAAAATTAAATATCATGTGCAAGAGTTATGAGCTAAATAACCAATATATAACACATACAAAGTATTTCAAATCATTAACATGACAAAATTATCACTCAGCTTTGGAATGATTTCCCCTCAATTATTGGATCATTTTAAAATTCAACATCTGTTGTTAATATGCATAGATTAAAAAAAGAAAAATAAATTTGAAACCATCTGAAGCACTAGACAGCATATGGCAGACCTGTTTAATCTTAACAAATCAATTATACTATCATTGTGAATCACTTCTTCATTAAAACATGTATTAATGTCTGTTGTATAAAATAATGTCTATTTGTAAAAGCCTTTTGTGCCACCCATGCAACTGTCACTTGTCACAGCTAATTCTAGATTGCTTTGATACTGTCTCCTCTTGGAAAATTGTCACAGACTGAAGGCAGAGGAAATGCAAATCATCACCTGTCAAAGTTCTGACAACAACACAAAGTGCAGGGAAGATTTTGAAGACCTGTGTTTTGTTGCAGTGACAAAAATATGAGTTTCTTTGCTTTTAAGGCATTGTGAAAAGCACTGTTCCAAAGAGTTCTGACCCAAAAAACCCCCCTTGTAACAGTGTCTGACAACACTTGCATTATTTCACAGTTCTTAGCACTCTTTGTTTATTGCTAAATGACGAAACTGTTCACATGAAGTAGTTTGGAATGGCACTACCCACCTGTAAGTGCTGCCTAAATGTCTGCAACACCCGAAAATTTAGAAGAAATGGGGATTAAATGCCAGACTGCCCAGATCCTGAAGTCATTGGTTGGATAAAGGCATCAGAACATTGAAAAGTTATCTTTCCACTGTTGCCTGAGAAGACTTACCTCCTCCCCCTCTCCCTCCCCACGTATTTAAGGAAAGGCTCTTGAATTTCAGGCTATTATTTTCCATGCAGAGATCTCCCTTCAGCTCAGTATGAGGCACCCAAACTCAGAGATGCAGGATTTGAAGTCACATCCTCCCTTTTCACCCTCAGCAGGGGCTGAGAGCTCGTCCAGGCCAGGCAGGAGCTTATTCTGCACATCTGCATTCAACATTTTGGGTGAAACCTGGCCTAGAGCATTGCACAGACAAGTGCCTTGGGATGTTCTCTATGCTCCCCTGCATTCACTCACTCTTAAGAAGTTTAAATCTGATTTGTGGGTTTAGCTCAGATCTGCTTTCCAGAAGTGGTACAGTAACCAGCAGCCCCAGGCTAAATATCTTCCCTATACATGTGAAATTTATAACCTAACACAAAAACCAAGCAACCAACCCCAAACCCCTAACATGTTAAAGGAATGGATCCACATAAAAAAATGAATAGTTCTTAAAATGCCTTGGTTCCTGGGGATTAGATCACTTTTAAGAGGGGTAAAAGATGTTCTCCTGTTTGTTCAACATTGAAGAAGGCACGTCTGGGGGAATATTTGGTGGCTTTCTAAACCATTATGGGTTTGCTGAATAAACAGAAAAGCACAAAAGGTTTGAGGGCAAGAAGGAAATGCACAGGATTTTTAGTGTTAAAATTATTTAGCTGGATCTGCAACATGATGTTCAACAAACAGCTTCATTTGCAGTGCTGAAAATAGAGATAATTAGGCAAGCACTTTCTCTTCCAGTCCTAACATGAGGTATTTAAAAACAGGGGTGGAAGGCTGGATTGACACAAGAATAGTTTTAAAATTTTTAAGCAGCTATGAATGAAAACTAAATGAAGAGTGTCAGTACAGCTTTCTAAAACTGAAGCTATTTATGTTCAAATATTGAGACTCAGTGAGGTGGACAAAAGGTTATGTGGAGCTAGACTGAGTTTCACAGTTCACCTATTTAAAAACAGTAGCAAAAATGGCAAGCCCTACAGATTAAACTACATTAGCAGAGGGAAAATAGAATACATGGGAAGTTCCAACTGTTTCCTGATATACAATATTCCCAAAATCCCTTTTGTGAATGAGAAAAACTTTGTCTTGTTTCCCTCTCTAGATCAGAGGCCCTCAGGATGCATCAGTCCCTCCCTCCACACATTTTGTACAGTTTCTAGAAAGAGGAAGAATCCAAGATCTGAAATATCTCCTCCAAACAGCTCAGGGAGATTGGAGTCCACATGGCACAAACCATGAGGCAGAGCACATGTAATTATCATCCTAATACAGAGCTAAAACTAGACTCTGAATTGGAGCTAATGGGTTTGTCAAGCACCATCTCTTCACAAGAAATTAGTATCAGTTTCCCTTCAGCATTCAGCATTAACACATTTGATAAAGTGGCTGGGTCTTTATTCACCAAAGTATTCTTGTAAATTATTCCTCCTTTCCCTGGAACCTGTTAGTCAGCTGTTTTCTCACTATTTATTTCTTCATTATAGAAACAAAACCTGTTTTCCCTACCCCCAGAAACCCTTACATCACATTTCCCAACAGAGCTCCCCCTCTGATGACCATGGTGCCCCTCCACCAGCATCAGCTGCCCCCCAGCCCAGACAGAGCCTTTAAACACACACAGGACCCCCCTGTCAAACACTGACAGTGCTGCTGCAGGCTGGGCTGGATGGGAGTGTTTTAGAGAGGGTTCAGCTTATTAAACAACAAGTTTCCCACGGTTGTGTCATCAGGAGATGCAATTACACGAAGCCAGGTGGAGCCTACATATGCAAGACAGTGATTAAAGCAATAATCTGACACTAATAAAGCAGCCTATTAAAAAAGAGTAAAAAAGTATTTTCTAATCTCTTGGAAAAATAAACACAGAAAATCATTAACGAAAATTGATAAAAAATATTTGTGGGTGCATGAAAAAATTGACATTCCACATAATTTAGACCTCATATTTCTTTCACGGTCCTAAAATGCTGTCCACAGTTAACATTCTTTCTAAAAATGTTTGAGATTTCATTCCCATGGATTTATGATCCCCTTTTTTGTTCCAAGTGGGTCTCTTGCTCGTATTGAAATGACCTCATCTATTTTCTCTTGCCCAGGCCATCTAATAGAGGCATGAGAGGACCACATAATCTTCAGACCATGTCATGTGTCCTCTGTTTGCAAACCTGGGATCTGCCTGAGCAAGGAGA
Source organism: Parus major (assembly GCF_001522545.3). Lineage (NCBI taxonomy): Eukaryota > Metazoa > Chordata > Aves > Passeriformes > Paridae > Parus > Parus major. The sequence goes on along the minus strand of NC_031775.1, from coordinate 28,491,205 downwards.
CAAATCTATACTGATTACTTTTCTCCCTTTTCAATGAGAAGGTACCAAAGCTCATTCTGTGACTTTAGATGGTGTTCATTATTCCTCTCAATCCAGGCCCAGAGCCCATTTGTAAAGAGAATTGAGTTTGTTCTGAGAGCATTTGCAGTTGAAAAATCCATTTGACTCTTCCTCATTGGCTTGTTTTCTTTCATTGCTCACAAAGACTTTGTCCTTTCCAATATTTTTCTGGTATTTGAAGGTAAGCTAATTATTCTTTCTCTTCCATTCTTAAAAACGGAATATATTTGCTCCTTTCCAGTCTTCTGATGCTTATTTACACCAAATGACTTCCCTAAGAAAACCCCAAGTGGTTCTGGCATTAATTGTGCCATATCCTTCTGCAGTATTTTGGAATGAAATGAATCAGGCTGAGGTCATGTGAAACTTTCCAGTTCTCTAATACCTCCTTGTACATTTCCATGGAGGCAGTTTTCCCAGCATGAGGGCAGTTAAAAAGGGTGCTGCAGAATCACTAAAAAATATGAACTCAAAACATGATGTTGGAACAATTCTGTTTAGTTTGCTTCACTGTGAGAATCCTGCATGTTTTTAGTCATTTGTAGTGGATTTGATATGCAGATGTTTTACTCATTTGAGTAATTAAAATGATTAAAACCATCTTGAAATCTAATTCTTAGCAATTACACACTCAGAAGTGCTTTTCTCCTCCTGGCTTTTGAGTGAACAAGTTTCCTCATGCATTTCCAGGTTATTAACTATGGAGCCAAAGATTCTGGCACTTGGGGCATGGCAGACAGGAGGTACCTTTTAAAACACCCTAAACTGCAGCTGTTTGCTGTGCTGTGCTGTGCTGTGCAGCAGCCCTTGATCCTGCCCTTGGTGATCTGTGAGCTCTGAGCCCCGTGTTTGTGGAGTGATGGATGCTCTTCCACTGCCACCTCCTGGACACGACCAGGGGGCTTGAGAGACCTGCTAATAAAATCAGTAAATGAACTTGAGAAGATACTAAACCACAGACAAAATATCTAACTTTGACGGGGAACTTTGGCATTTTAAGTCTTTCACTCTAGCCTTTGAGACTGGCCCCAAAGCACAGCAGTGGGGGCTGCTGCAGACAGAAACACCCTCAGCACCAAGAGATGACTGAACTCTTCTGAAGATTTGCCTGTAAATTACAGATTTTAAACAGTGTTTAAAATGTTCAGCTGGACACTTAAAAAAGAATACTTATAACCCACCAGGAGTGGGGGAAGGCTGGGGGGTGGGGGCTGCATAAACATGAACCACTCCATTTCCCACAGCAGAGACCAGCGAGGTCTCTGAAGACATCCCCCTCTGACTTGGCCACCCTGGCTCTAATGATGACTTACTTTTAATTAAAACTGCTTTCAAAAGAAGATGCTTGATTAATGGCCTGGGAGACCTTGAAAATAGAGTCATTCCTGCAAGAGAAAGGTAATTAACTTTTTTAATCAGAAGGCGCTGACCTCAAGGTCTAGTGAAGGGAGTCATCAGCAAACTCACTCCCACAGACACATAGCAGAGCCCTTCTACATTACTGGAGACCCCGGGGAAAGGACAGGGAACTGGGCTTGGTGCACCCCAACCTGCAGAGCTGCCTCATCACCTCATCCCACAGCCTGGCTGGGAGCAGTCTGGGCACTCCCCTGGGCCCTTTTCCTCCCTCACCTCTGACATGAGCAAAGCTCTGGCTCTTCTCATCTCACCATGTCTCAAAAAAGATGAAAACACCCAACTTGCAATCAGAGGCAGCATCAGTCTCTGGAGAGAACTCCTTAGCAGCCCAGACAGCCCTCACTGTCTTACAGGGAAGACAAAGCTCAAACATCAGGACTAAAGGCTTTCCCTCGGCAGATGCAAACAGTTCTGCAGCATAAACCTCAGCTTCTGCTTTCTTGTTCTTCACTGGCCCAGGTGGGGATGCCTGGCAGGGACAGTTAATCAGGCCCTGTCTGAGGTTACAGGGAACTCATGCTTTTCATGACCTGCATCTTAAACCTGCTTTCTATTGCCCTAAAGAAGAGGGATTTATACTTTCAGTTTTATCTCCAGTTAGTTAATGGTCCATTACTGTCAAAAGAACAGCTAGAAGTAAAGTCCTACAGAATTTATGTTAAGTAAAACCCAAAACCTGCAGGAGAGAATGTAGCAGTGAGGGCACAGGGAGCACCCAGAGGAGTTTGAGTGCTGTGACACTTGTGACTGAGCTGTGGCTTGGTGCCAGCTCTACAGCAAGGCTTCTTGGGCTGCAACCAGGCAGCACAGAGCATCCCTGAGGTCTGCAGCCATCAGGACAGCTCAGAGTCCCTCCCCAGTGAGGTCCACACCTGCAGAAGGAGGGCACGTTAGGCCAGGAAGGACAATTCAGAACAGCTCCTAATTCTAAACCCCTCACTGTCTCACCACCAAGCACTGGCATGCCAGCAATGCTGAAAAGCCTGGGACAGAGAATGTGAATTTCAATGCTGTTGTGTGGCTTTCCAGCCATGCTGTAGTTCTCTCCCCATTGAAATCTGCCTCACCCTTTGGGTGCATCACACATCTTTGAGGAGCCCAT